>NC_140990.1:288527742-288946003 GCF_052327205.1 Somniosus microcephalus
AGTTGGTAGCAGTCGCCTCTGAGTCAGAAGGTTGTGGGTTCAAGCGGACACTCCAGTGCAGTACTGAGGGAGTGCTGCACTGTCAGAGGTGCCGTCATTCGGATGAGACGTTAAATCGAGGCCCCATCTGCTATCTTGGGTGGAAGTAAAAGATTCCATGGCACTATTTCAAAGACAAGCAGGGGAGTTATCCTCGGTGTTCTGGCCAATATTTATCCCTCCATCAACATCACTAAACAGGTTATCTGATCATTACATTGCTGTTTGTGGGAGCTTGCTGTGTGCAATTTGGCTGCTGCATTTCCCCATGAAATAAATCATGATGCTTTGTTAGCATTTGCTGCTTTGAATGATTTCTTCCCCTGTATCACTAGATTCCTTCGCTCTTCTACCCCATTCAATTCATTGGCAATTATGGGTGGTCTTGGCTTTGATTGGAAATAATAATGCAGTCAATTTTGTATTGCTGAAGCAAGAAATGCAATATAACTGCAGTGCCCTATGCCCAAGTTCAGTTTAATCTAACTGTCAAATCACTTCGAGAAGGGAGTATTGCAACACATTGGCAGTATAACCACAACAGGTGTGAAGCAAACTTTTTAATGTTTGGAAAAAGACAATTATTCTATCTCATCAGCTGTTCAGCAACGAGATGTACTTAGCATTTTGAAAATCTGAGTGGAGCTTTGTGCAAATGTAATAAGCGCACATGGTGACTGTCTTGCCAGAGAGTGATGCAAACCCAGCAAATACGTATTGTCTATTTGGTCCATGTAATTTCAAGCAGGTACTGATCTGAAATTGGTGCTTGGAGTATAACCTTTCCTTTGGATTAATCCCACATTGTTAGTATTAACTGCATAATGTAATGGGATGAATTAATTTTGAATAGAGTTCAGTGCTGTTAATAGGATATTGGTAAAGTATAATGGGCATGTGACATTGTGTCCACTTGAACTAGGAAAAACACAAAGCAATACTGTTACAGATTTTGATTTTCCAAATTTGATCTATAGATGTTTTTACTGTACTTGGTTTCATAGAATCTTGCAGCACAGAAGGAGGCCATTCACCCCGTCATGCCTGTGCCGGCTCTTTGAAGGAGCTGTCCAATTTAGTCCCGCACCCCAGCTCTTTCTCCCATAACCCTGCAAGTTAGTCCTCTTCAAGTACGTGTCTAATTGCCTTTTGAAAATTCCAGTCTAATCTGCTTCCACCACTTTCAGGTAGTGCATTTCAGATCTTAACCTTCTGTGCAAAAAAAATTCTTCTAATTTCTGCTCTAGTTCTTTTGCCAATTATTTTCAATCTGTGACCTCTGGTTACTGACCTACTTCCAGAGGAAACCGTTTTTCCCTGCTTGCCTTATCAAAACCCCTTATCATTTTGGAGACCTCTATTAGGTCTGGTCTCCCCTTAACCTTCTCTGTTCTAAGGAGAACAATCTCCGCTTCTCCAATCTCTCCACATAACTGAAGTCCCTCATTCCTGGTAAAACTCCTCTGTACTCTCTCCAAGGCTATGATATCCTTCCTAAAGTGTGGTGCCCAGAACTCTACACTACTCCAGCTGAGGCCTAACCAGTGATTTTGTAAAGGTTCAGCATGACTTCCTTGTTTTTGTATTCAATGCCTCTATTTACAAAATGCTTTCTAACCGCCTTATCAACTTACCCTGCCACTTTCGAAGATTTGTGAATATGTACAGTCAGGTCCCTCTGCTCTTGCAACCCCATCAAAATCATACCATTTGGATTAGGCTGCCCCTCCATGTTGTTCCTTCCAAAGTGCATCACATACTTATCTGTATAAAATTTTGCCTGCCCATTTCATGAGTCTGTTTATGTCCTCCTGAAGTCTGTTGCTATCCTGCTCACTACATTGGCAAGTTTTGTATTATCTGCAAACTTCAAAATTGTACTCCCTATACCCAAGTCTAGGTCACTTATATAACAAGAAAAGCAATGGTCCTAATGCTGACCTCTTGGGGACCCCACTGCATACTTCTCTGCAGTCAGAGAAACCTCCACTCACCACTAATTTGGCAGGGGTGTGGGCACCAGGATGAAACATTTGAGGAGAAACGAGTGGCACAGAGGACTGCGACAAATAGCACTGGAGTAAAGAATAGTTCAGAAATAGGGAGTGATCAGACAGGGGGAAAATGCTAGGCAGTCTAAGATGGGTTTGGAATGCATGTGTGTCAATGCATGTAGCGTGGTAACTAAAGTTGGGGAGCTGCAGGCACAAGTTGTCACATGGGACAATGATATAGTGGCAATAACGGAGACCTGGCTCAAAGAAGGGGAGGATTGGGAACTTCATGTTCCTGGCAACAAAGTACTTGGGAAAGATAGATAAGGGGGGAGAAAAGGAGAGGAGTGTCAGTATTGATCAAAGAAACTATTCTAGCATTGGAAAGGGATGAGGTAGTTGAGGGGTCAAAGAATATATTTGCTTAGAATAGAGGAGCTGTTGTGCTACTAGGTGAATACTATAGGTCATCAAATAGTGGGATGGAGATAGAGGAGCAAATTTGTAGGCATATTACAGAAAGATGCAAGAACTATAGAGTAGTGATAATGCAGAACTTCAGTTATCTTAATATAGACTGGGATAGTAACAGTGTTAAGGGCAAAGA
This sequence comes from Somniosus microcephalus, assembly GCF_052327205.1. Lineage (NCBI taxonomy): Eukaryota > Metazoa > Chordata > Chondrichthyes > Squaliformes > Somniosidae > Somniosus > Somniosus microcephalus. Next base: position 288,530,383 of record NC_140990.1, read on the forward strand.
GAGGGAGGAATTCTTCAAGAGCTTTCTTGAGCAGTATTTTTTCCATCCAACGAGGAAGGAAGCCGTGCTGGATCTAGTTGTGGGGAATGAAGCGGGGCAAGTTTCAGTGGGGGGGAATTTGGGGAACAGTGATAATATCATCAGGTTTAGAATAGTAATGAAAAAGGACAAGGAACAATCAAGCATAAAAATACTTAACTGGAGGAGGGCTAATTTCAGTGAATTAAAAAGGGATCTGGCCCAGGTGGATTGGAATCAGAAATTGTAGGCAAAACAGAAGTTGAACAATGGGAGGCCTTCAAAGAGGAGGTTGTTCGGATACAGAGTAGACACATTCCCACGATGCAGAAACAAAGTGCTCCAAAGCTAAAGCTCCCTGGATGACTAAAGATATAGAGATGAAACTGCTTATGACAAATGTAAGGTTCATAATACAGTATGAATTATGCATTCATCCTGTGAATGAATAAATAAAGAGAGCCAGGCTGACGACAGAAAGTACAGAGGAGATCTAAAAAAAGGGAATAAGAGGAGCAGAGAGTATGAATTGTGATATGGAATATACTCCCTGAAAGGGTGGTGGAAGCGGTTTCAATGGTAACTTTCAAAAGGGAATTGGATAAATACTTGGAGAGAAAATTTACAGGGCTGTGGGACTAATTGGATAGCTCTTTCAAAAAGCTGGCACATGATAGGCTGAATGGCTTCCTTCTGTGCTGTATTATTCTATGATTTCTATACCTAGGACATCAAGGTGGTTGACCCGTTGCAGGATGACCTTAGTAAATCCTCCCCGCCCCCCCCCCCCCCCCCCCCCCCCAAACCCCACACCATGCTGAAGGCAGATGTCCTTCACATAACTGATGAGGAAATGGAGCCTTGGAATGACAGCTGTTGGAGGTTGAGTATGAAATGATGCACTCCTATTCAGGGTTCAGTGCCTACCATAGAGTTTCAGAGAGGCAAGCAGCTGCTAGAAGCTCTTCAATTTGACTTGGGGGAACCACCATTCAATGTGGTATGCTATGTGTCTATGCTGTAGTCCGGAGAATGGTGGCAATGTGTACTCGTACATGGTGATTTATGCTGCTCATGATGCTGCACCTGAGGGGTTCCTTGTACTGTCAACTGTTGGAGATTTTAGGTCTCCATTAAGTATTCTGGCTTCGGGTCACCGGACACTCCTGTAAGTGGACCGTATGACCTTTCTGATCGGAAGTTTACTGCCTAATATTTAGTCATATCTTAGCATGACGCAGGTAATAACCAAAAAACCCAATATTGTGTTAAAAGGGTATTGTAATGTTCTTCCTATTTGCTAGAAGGCAGACTGAACACTCTAGTGAGACTAAGTGAATTATAAATCAATAAACTGATTTATTTTACAGTAATGTTTGCAATAAATTTTAACCAATTTCATAACACTCCTTGTAACACAGAAAATAACAAAGCACATGACACTATCCTTGTTAACACACTAAATACAATTTTCAGCTTAGAAATTTGACTGAAACTAGTCATCAGTAAGCTCTCATCTCTTTCATCTCTTTATCTGACCTCTTTACCAGATTTCTGCAGATTTTTTTCCTAGCTGAACAGGAAGCCAAAGACTTGACCTCTGACTCTTCCTCAGTTCTCCATACCTGGGGATTGGTCAGTCAAGCCATGACTTAAACTTTCAACTGTCATTCCAGGAATGAGTTCCTGGCAGCTAACCCATACTGAACTCAAATGAATTATTCATTCCAAAATGTTGTGACTCTTTACTGGAATGACGTTAGCAAACCTCTATTGTCTCAAACTGATGTGCTATGTGGGGGAAACACCATTTCAACAACCAATTTGTCTGGATCTGATGCATGTTCTCTGGACCTCCCTTTGAAAATCTTTCCAGCTTTTTATCTCCTTTTCAAAAGCTGGTTAAAGTATTCTCTCTGCTTTCATTCTCCCTCCCAAAAAAAATTCTCCCCTCTGTCCACATCAAGTGCTTAGAGACATTGTCCTCTGTAGGGAACAGTATAGAAATGCAAATAGTTATAGTTGCTTTTGTTTAGTGAAGTTGGCAAATTTGAAAAATTCTCTCCACATTAGATCAGAACCAATTAAAGACTTATTGAGAAAGGACCATGTATGGGCATGGATAAACCTTGAGAGCACTTCAGGAACTTGAACTATATTTTCAGCTGATATTAGTGCCATTACTGTTCAGTGAAGTCTAGGTTAATATATTTCATGATTGCTAAGATTGAATAGGAGTATGTCGAAAAGCTTTGGTGACCTGTTGGGCATGTAAGTGATTCTTGGATAACTTCATTGAGTTCTATGTTGAACCTGAGCAACCAGTTACTGCTCAGTTCCAAGAACTTAAGGCAAATTACTGCTAAGAATCCAATAATTCAGAATGAGATAGGGTTCCTTTCTACTCTTGATGATAATTCCAACATTTTTTTTTAATAGCCAATAATATGAATTTAGCAACATATATAATACAGCAAAGTGAGAATTTAGTGCTTAAAACAATTAAACTGTGACTTTTTGAATTGAGAGTAGAGTGTACATTTATACTGTTACACATACCAAGTAGAATACTAATTGTGAGGAATTATCAGAACTAAGGGGATAATTTTACCTGAACCACTCAGCAGAAATCCAATTGGATTTTCTGCCTGTTTTGCACCCTACCTGATTTTACTTCAAGTATCAGTCTTCATGGTAGAAGACACTAAAACCATCCCAATAATACATGTAACCCCTTCACGGTTCTCTAGATATATGTGAAATGTGGTCTCTGTTGTAGACAGTATTCTATAATCCAGTAAGGAGATCACTACTACAATGGCTTAATTCTAATTATCTTACTTTATAGTTTTAACGTCAGACAGTATAAGAAGATTACGGGTCAATGACCTAAATTAGACATTTGCATACATTAGAATGAATCTAGACATAATAAACATACATTCTCCATTTATATGGATTCAAAGGAGAATCTGTCCCTGTGTCCAAATTCGAGTGCACTCTTTCGTTGGCGCGCTTAAGTTGGAGCTCATGGTATGTATAATGCCTGCAAGACTTACGACTCCGAACCCCTTCGTTGAATTCTCTTCACGATCACTGAATCCCACTTTGAGTTCTGGATGCAGAGCTACTAATACGAAGGGCGGCGGCCGAGTTTGGAAGCCCGGGACGGGATGCGGCAGCCACTTGCCTCCTGAGCCCTCTTTTCAGAGCTCCTGCCCTCTTCTTCCAGTCGCTCCTTTCTTCCCGCTCGAAAAACCCGACTCCACCCCTTCCTCCTGGGGTTTCTGCCTGGAGACTGCGCAGCCTCACTGTCTGCAACAGTTGATACTGGTGCAGAATTATGGAAAGTCTGCCCTTAGTCACATTGTGTCCTTAAAAGTTCTTGCCGTACCTTCACATGGGCAACTGTAACCCAGGGATTTATAACAATGATAATAGTGTCTAAGTTAAAGATTGATAACCATACTTAGCGTACATAACATTTCCAGTGGGTATTACATACATAATCAAGGGGCTATAGGGAGGGGGAACTTAAAACAATCACTAAAGAAAAAGTACTTTGGTAAAATAATGGGACTAAAAATGGGACCAGATGGCCTGCATCCTAGGGTCTTAAAAGAAGTGGCTGCAGAGATGGTGGATGCATTGATTGCAATCTACCAAAATTCCCTGGATTCTGGAGAGGTCCCAGCAGATTGGAAAACCACAAATATAACGCCTCTATTTAAGAAGGGAGGGAGAGAGAAAGCAGGAAACTATAGACCAGTTAGCCTAACATCTGTCATTGGGAAAATGCTGGAGTCCATTATTAAGGAAGCAGTAGCAGGACATTTAGAAAATCATAATACAGTCAAGCAGAGTCGGCATGGTTTTATGAAAGGGAAATCATGTTTGACAAATTTGCTGGAGTTCTTTGAGGATGTAATGAGCAGGGTGGATAAAGGGGAACCAGTAGATGTGGTGTATTTGGATTTCCAGAAGGCATTCAATAAGGTGCCACATAAAAGGTTACTGCACAAGTTTAGTGCTCACAGGGTTGGGGGTAATATATTAGCATGGATAGAGGATTGGCTAACTAAGAGAAAACAGAGAGTCGGGATAAATGGGTCATTTTCCGGTTGGCAAACTGTAACTAGTGGGGTGCCACAGGGATCCGTGCTGGGGCCTCAACTATTTACAATCTATATTAATGACTTGGATGAAGGGACTGAGTGTAATGTAGTCAAATTTGCTGCTGATACAACGATAGGTGGGAAAGCAAGTTGTGCAGAGGACTCCAAGAATCTGCAAAGGGATATAGACAGGCTAAGTGAGTGGACAAACATTTGGCAGATGGAGTATAATGTGGGAAAGTGTGAGGTTATCCACTTTGGTAAGAAAAATAAAAAAACAAATTTATTATTTAAATGGAGTGAGATTACAAAATGCTGCAGTACAGAGGGACCTGGGGTCCTTGTGCATGAAACACAAAGTTAGCATGCAGGTACAGCAAGTAATCAGGAAGGCAAATGGAATGTTGGCCTCCATTGCAAGGGGGTTGGAGTATAAAAGTAGGGAAGTCCTGCTGTGACTATAGGGTATTGGTGAGACCACACCTTGAGTACTGCGTACAGTGTTGGTCTCCTTATTTATTTAAGGAGGGATATACTTGCATTGGAGGCAGTTCAGGAGGTTGATTCCTGAGATGAAGGGGTTGACTTATGAAGAAAGATTCAGCAGTTTGGGCCTATACTCGTTGGAGTTTAGAATGAGAGGTGATCTTATTGAAACATACAAGATACTGAGGGGGCTCGACAAGGTAGATGCAGAGAAGATGTTTCCCCTCATGGGGGAATCTAGATCTAGGGGGCATAGTTTCAGAATAAGGGGTCACCCATTTAAAACTGAGATGAGGAGGAATTTCTTCTCTGGGTCGTAAATCTGTGGAATTCTCTTCCCCAGAGAGCTGTGGAGGCTGGGTCATTGAATGTATTTAAGGCGGAGATAGACAGATTTTTGAACAATAAGGGAGTGAAGGGTTATGAGGAACGGGCAGGGAAATGGAGCTGAGCCCAAGATCAGATCAGCTATGATCTCATTAAATGGCGGAACAGGCTCGAGGGGCCAAATGGCCGACTCCTGCTCCTATTTCTTATATGTTCTAAAATTGATGAAGTGTAAAACGGACGGCTGATTCAATTCCATCATTTTTCTGCTGGGAAGGTGAAGTTAAAATCACCCCCAATAGTTAGTTAATTGTTCCTGAAAATAGGTAATTTTTATCCCTTGAGACAATTATCTTGGATAAACTACACAAAGGTCACCAACGAATCTCAATGTGGTGAGAAAATACTAAATCTGTAGAGACCAGGGATTAACAAAGAAATTAGGAACTTGTTAAGAACTACGATTCATGATCAAAATTTCAATAGCACAGAACTGGTATAACCATGCAGAACCCATGATTCCTTCAGTGATTCAAAGTCACTCATGGAAGGAAGTAATGAGCCTTCTGTTCAAATGGAGTTTGGGGGGTGGGGTAGTAATTTGTCATTTACTTAATGCTGTTTTGCTTGCTTGCCAAGTTTGCAAATGGAGATATCTACATTACAAGAAGAGACCACAAAGCAATGTGAAAGCAGATCATGCATTTTTGAATAGTGAATAATCTGCTGAACAAAGTATGCAGCACGTTACCAGTACAAGTTGGGTTTATCCCAGGAGAACTTTTTGATGGGTTGGATATTGAAACAGCATTGTCAGTTGGGAAATTCTTTTTGGTAAAAGCCTTGAGATGTAAATATCATGCCTACTTAACGAGGAATAGTTTTCTGATCCTTCCTAAGGGAAATTAAATATCAGTTTAATTATCAAACTGTTGCTGATTTCTGGAAACTTTTTTCAATTTCATTGCTTTCTAATGTTGCCTTACATTGATACTGTATCTTTTTGCTAAATACAAACTTTTTTTACACAAGTAATTCCGATTCAATTGGTATTCAGTTAAGGAAAATCATTTCTAGATGTTCTCACCTCCAAAATGGGCAGTATTTTATGTTATATATGATCAGTAATGTTTTGTAAGACATCTTTTTCCTTATCTTCACCCTAGGATGGATATGAGCAGTACAGATGTATCCGGGCTGCCTGACTAAAGATGATTTTCCTACAAGAAGAGCTTCACAGATATGAACAGGTTAACCTGGGTACATAACCTATAGGATCATGTACTTTATTTATACATGTTTTACTCCAGAATAACTTCACTGCTGAAAACAATGGCGACCTTTCATCTGTGGAAGTTATCTTCACAAAAACTAGGATTTTTTCTGGTAACATTTGGATTCATATGGGGAATGATGCTTCTGCACTTTACCATCCAACAACGGACACAACATGAAAGCAGTACTATGCTTCGAGAGCAGATTCTGGACCTTAGTAAACGATACATCAAAGCTTTAGCAGAAGAAAACCAAAATGTAGCAGATGGGCCATACGTCGGCACAATGACTGCATATGGTAAGTTAACCATGCTGATTTTAATAGCTTCTAAAATATCTGCTGCTTATATTTTGTATGCTGTAAAACATAATTTTTATTAATATATTTGACCGTTCCAGTAACAGCTTAACTTGATAGGCTACGAAGTTGTATTTTACTGAAGTAAATTCTATTACGAGTAGAGTGGATTCAACCTTCAGCTATCCTATTTAATCCAAGCTACATTCAATTCTGCACCAGAGATTCCTCTCTGCAAATGCCTGGGATGCCAGTCTAATGATAAGCCATCATACTGACATCCCTTGGTCTTTGCAGCCAACTTCAGTGTAACTTGAAATGGCAATTTCAATTAACTATGACATAATCATGGTTTAGGGTTAACTGCTAATATTTTTTTTTTAAAGAAAATGGATAGAGTTCAATGTTAGCATTTTGGCTCAGGCAGCCATCGCTTCTAGTTCCATTTTGAAGTGCAGCATGAAGTTTATCACTTAAACGCTTTCTGAAGCCCAGTAATTTGAGGTTTAAGGTTATATAATGTACAGTGTTTAGCACAGCTGCTGCACTCCAATTTTAATTGAGGTTCTTTTCAGAAGTTTTGATATTCATATCTAACAGTTATTAACTAGTCCAGTGCTCTATGGATAACTATGGTTATTATCTGCTTTAGTGGGTGCCCTGTTGCAAACCTTGGCCTAGAGTTTGCTCCACAAAACCAATTACATGGCTTAAAAGATCGCGGAATTTTGGGTGAGTTACCTGCATAACTACAATATGCCCAAGCCTCCTTGATCTTTTACGTCTAACTGTCCATCCGAACGAATCCTTGCCCACTAAACTGGGCATGTTTCGGGGCTCAACACATTGCAACCAGATTTTCAGGTACAGCAGGAAACAAAGTTATTTTGCATGTCAGAGTCATAACGGCACAGAAGGAGGCCATTCGGCCCATCAAGTCCGTGGCCAGCTCTGCAGAGCAATCCAGTCGGTCCCATTCCCCCACTCTATCCCCGTAGTCCTGCAAGTTTATTTCCCTGAAGTGCCTATCCAGTCTCCTCTTGAAATCATTGAGTGTGTCCGCTCCCACCACTTCCATCGGCAGCGAGTGCCAGGTCCTCGCCACTCGCTGCGTAAAATTTTTTTTCCTCACGTCCCCCCTGTATCTCTTGCCCAAAACCTTAAATCTGTGTCCCCTAGTCCTTGTACCATCAACTAGTGAGAACAGCCTTTCCCCGTCTAGCCTATCCAAACCCGTCATAATCTTGTACACCTCTATCAAATCACCCCACAACCTCCTTTGCTCTAATGAAAACAAATCCAGCTTCTCCAACCTGTCCTTGTAGGTAAGATTCCCCCATCCCTGGAACTATTCTGGTAAATCTCCTCTGCACCCTCTCAAGGGCCTTCACATCCTCCTTAAAATGTGGTGACCAGAACTGGATGCAATACTCCAGTTGTGGCCTAACCAGCTCTTTATAAAGATTCAGCATAACTTCTCTACTTTTGTACTCAATACCTCTATTTATGAAACCCAAGATCCCATATGCTTTGCTAACAACTCTCTCCATATGCCCTGCCACCTTCAGGGACCTATGCACATTAACTTCCAGGTCCCTCTGTCCCTGCACACTCTTTAAAACTGTGCCATTAAGTGTATATTGCCTCTCCCTGTTCCTTCTGCCAAAATGCATCACCTCACACTTCTCTGTATTAAATTGCATCGGCCCATTCTGCTAGCCTTTCTATGTCCTGTTGCAGTCATTTGGTATCATCCTCACTGTTTGCCACACCCCCAAGTTTGGTGTCATTGGCACATTTAGAAATTCTACTTTGTATTTCAATATCCAGGTCATATATATATCTCAAAAAAGCAGTGGCCTCAGCACTGACCCTTGGGGAACACCACTGTCTACCATCCTCCAGTCTGAAAAGCAGCCATTTACCACAACTCATTGTTTTCTGTCCTTAAGCTAATTCCTTATCCAAGCTACCACTGACCCACCTATTCCATGAGCCTCAATTTTGTTAACCAGCCTTCTATGTGGCACTTTTTCAAATGCCTTCCTAAAATCCATGTAGACAACATCCATTGCATTCCCTTCATCAATCCTCCATTACTTCATCCAAAAAATTCAATTAGATTAGTCAAACATGATCTGCCTTTTACAAATCCGTGTTCACTCTCCTTAATTAGCTTAAACCTCTCCAAGTGCCTGTTAATTTTTTTCCTTGATTATTGTTTCTAAAACTTTACCCACCACTGATGTTAAACTGACTGGCCTGTAGTTACTAGGATTGTCCTTGCACCCTTTCTTGAACAATGGTGTCACATTTGCCACTTTCCAACCCTCTGGCACCTCCCCTGCATCTAGGGAAGATTGGAAAATTATGGCAAGCCCTTCCACTATCTCCTCCCCAATTCCCTTAGCAATCTGGGATGCAAGCCATCTGGACCAGGCGACTTGTCCACTCTAAGCATACCCAGCCTTTCTAGTACATCCTGTCTTATCAATTTTCACCCCTTCCATTGCTTCTACCTTTTCCACTGCTACCGATATTTTGTCAGCATCCACCTCCTTAGTAAACACTGATACAAAGTACTCATTGACTATTCTAGCCTTGCCTTGCACCTCTAAGCATAATATCACCACCTTTGTCGCTAATAGGCCTCTTACTACCCGCTTACTGTTTACATGCCGTTAGAAGATTTTTGGTTTCCCTTTTATGTTAATTGCCATTCTACTTTTTGTTCTTTCTCTGCCAATCTTAATTTCCTCTTCACGTCCCCTCTCAACTTATTGTATTTGTATTTGGTTCTCCCTTGAAGAATTCACCTGACAAGCATCATACACCCTCTTCTTTTTGTTTCATCATCTTCTCTATCTCCCTCGTCATCCAAGGAGCCCTTGCGTTGGTTCCCTAATCCTTCCCTCTTGTTGGAATGTACCGAGCCTGTACTTGGAACATCTCCTCCTTAAAGATCACCCATTGTTCTGTTAGTTTTTCCTGTCCGTCTTTGGTTCCATTTTACCCTGGCTAGATCCTTTCGCATCCTCTTGAAGTTAGCCCTATTCCAGTTTAGAAGTTTCATTCTAGACTGTCTTATAATTGCAATTTTTGAGCGTTTATATATATTAAAAAAAAAAAAAAAATTATCCTCACTGGGACCTCTGCATTTTCTGTTTCTTTTAATGCATTTTTATGGCATAGGTTTTTAATACAATGAGTTGTTGTGACCTGGAATGCAATGCTGAAAGGGTGATGGAAGCAGATTCAGTTGTAACTTTCGAAAGGGAATTGGATAAATACTTAAATGGAGAAAATTTACAGGGCTTCAGGGAAAGAGCAGGGGAGCAGGACTAATTGGAAAGCACTTTCAAAGAGGCTGCACAGACATGATGGGCTGAATGGCCTCCTTCTGTGCTGTGTCATTCTATAAGTTTAATTCACAAGAAAAAATGAAAAGCTTCCCCAATTGCAGGTTCTTCAACATGCTGTGGTTGATGTGCTTGAATGATGGTTAAATTCGTTGAAACTTAAATTTTAAGGCTTAATGAAGGGTTTGGCATTTCCTTGGGCCCCAAATGTTTACACTGATTTATGCTCATTTACACCTGTTTTAAGTTTGGATGTATTCTAATTAGATTGGGAGGATACTTGGGTGTAACATGTTCGGCAACATTGGACCGCCAGGCCCTTACGTTTGTCTGCAGTGGTGCAGTTACTGACGATGTGAAGAAGTTGAAGGAAAAGGTTTGATACTGGATAATTTTAACTGGTGTTAGTGCTTCACTCATTCCCTCACATTGTGTGGCATTTAGATCTTTGTTTGAAGCACAAGTACATGGAGAATAGGGTCTCTACCCATTTGGCAACAAATTGCTCATTGAGGCCTCGATTCTGAGGATATGATTCTGAATGTTTGGCGGAGTAGATTTCTCCCTTTTTTTAAAGTACTTAACACCTTAATTTCCCCGCCCCCAAGATGTCATGCCATTTAAACCATTCATGTCAGTTAGTGCAGATTCGTGGCTTCTGTCCCTTGAAGTCTTGTTGAAGCACTTTGCTGTACACTTTGTAAAATTAATCTTCTACTGTCCAGATTCTCCTGGTGTTAAAGGACGGAGGAATCCTCAACAGACAGACTTTCCTTCCATGCTTGAAGGAACTCTGTACAGTAGCTTGCCTATGAGGAGAGGGTGATGCCCCTCTGTTGTACCTGAGCGCCGCCCCCCCCCCCCCCCCCTTCCTTAATCCACCTTTGTGGGCGCATGGTCTTATGAGATGAATACATCTGAGTTTGTAGGAAAGAAGGCATACTGTTTTGAAGCTGATAAAAGTTGGTTTTGTTGACTTTGGAGATTTGGCCCTTCCATTTTTTTTTATTTTTTAAAGAACTTCAATCAAGTAGGTGTAGAAGGATAGTAATGCTTAAATTGGACTGTGTGCACAGTCCGTTGCAATATACTGTACTTCTGAAAACACAATCAATAACTGAATACAGTTTGGTCAAGGCAAACACACCATCTAAGACTGGAATCTCAATCCCCACATTGTTTTTGTTCTGGGGCAGTGCGAATGAGGGTACCCTGCCTGATAACTGGACAGCAATTTCTCATTGTGCTTTCCAGATCATCTTTGCTATAAGGACAGCTTTGACACCAGTTGGAAAAAATCTCTACTGTTGCTGGAGAACCTACTTCAGACTGCTTAACTTGAGCAGCTGGTTGCAGTGGGCACTGTATAAAAGTGTGGCTTGCTGTTCAGGCCATACTTGCATGCCTACTTACTTGGGCTAGAAATTAATTTCCTTCCAGAGATTTAAAAAAATACACACACTGCTGTAAATGGCCTTTAATGTTAAAGGGCTCTGGCAAGCAAGTTGCAGAATTACTTGCACTAAAGATACATCTGAAGTATCCAAGGTGTGCCAATTTCCACAGGATTTCATGTTCTAGTTTATGGGCCAACATCGATAACCTTTGCCATTTCAGGTTAGAATTGATCACTTTATGACCTACCTTTTTGGGGATAGATGTCGAGTCAGCAACTCTTCTGCTCCATACCTACCTAGTTCTCAGTTTTTTTTGGGGGTCTGGTGTCTAATCCAACCCGGCCAATTACCACCCCATCAGTCTACTCTCAATCATCAGCAAAGTGATGGAAGGTGTCATCGACAGTGCTATCAAGCGGCACTTACTCACCAATAACCTGCTCACTGATGCCCAGTTTGGGTTCCGCCAAGACCACTCAGCTCCCGACCTCATTACAGCCTTGGTCCGAACATGGACAAAGGAGCTGAATTCTAGAGGTGAGGTGAGAGTGACTGCCCTTGACATCAAGGCAGCATTTGACCGAGTGTGGCATCAAGGAGCCCTAGTAAAACTGAAGTCAATGGGAATCAGGGGGGAAACGCTCCACTGGCTGGAGTCATACCTAGCACAAAGGAAGATGGTTATGGTGATTGAAGGTCAATCATCACAGCCCCAGGACATCGCTGCAGGAGTTCCTCAGAGCAGTGTCCTAGGCCCAACCATCTTCAGCTTCATCAATGACCTTCCCTCCAACATAAGGTCAGAAATGGGAATGTTCGCTGATGACTGCAGTGTTGAGCACCATTCACAACTCCTCAGATAATGAAGCAGTCCATGTCCACATGCAACAAGACCTGGATGACATTCAGGCTTGGGCTGATAAGTGGCAGGTAACATTCGTGCCACACAAGTGCCAGGCAATGACTATCTCCAACAAGCGAGAGTCTAACCACCTCCCCTTGACATTCAACGGCATTACTGTCGCCGAATCCCCCACCATCAACATCCTGGGGGTCACCATTGACCAGAAACTTAACTGGACCAGCCACATAAATACTGTGGCAACAAGAGCAGGTCAGAGGCTGGGTATTCTGCGGCGAGTGTCTCACCTCCTGACTCCCTAAAGCCTTTCTACCATCTACAAGGCACAAGTCAGGAGTGTGATGGAATACTCTCCACTTACCTGGATGAGTGCAGCTCCAACAACACTCAAGAAGCTCGACACCATTCAGGACAAAGCAGCCCGCTTGATTGGCACCCCGTCTACCACCTTAAACATTCACTCCCTCCACCACCGGCGTACCGTGGCTGCAGTGTGTACCATCTACAATATGCATTGCAGCAACTCGCCAAGGCTTCTTCGGCAGCACCTCCCAAACCCGCGACCTCTTCCACCTAGAAGGACAAAGGCAGCAGGCGCGTGGGAACAGTCCCCTCCAAGTCACACGCCATCCTGACTTCGAAGTATATCGCCGATGCTTCATCGTCGCTGGGTCACAATCCTGGAACTCCCTACTTAACAGCACCACAGGAGTGCCTTCACCACACAGACTGCAGCGGTTCAAGAAGGCGGCTCACCAGCACCTTCTCAAGGGCAACTAGGGATGGGCAATAAATGCTGGCCTTACCAGCGACGCCCACATCCCATAAACAATTTTTTTTTTTTTTTTTTTTTTTACAGCTAACGGGTAATGGGGATTGGTGGAGGATTGTCTTAATTTTTGGTCAGGATCACCATTGAATAGAAATATTCATATTTTAAATCTGAGGTATCTTGCTCATGGGAATTATTTGTTTAGGAAGTTTAGTCTGCTTGTTTTTCTTATACAAGTAAGGACCTCAAGTATGAATGCTAGTGTGCTGAATGGTTGGTTGGTTGGTTTGAGATCAAGGGTTGCTATCAATATGTTTGGATGCAATGTTTGGCAATATTTCTTGATTTTCCTCACGACTTAGACAGGGCAGCTTCGAAGTCACATGGCAAATTATTCTTATGGAATTGGGTGTTTTTTTTACATTTCTTTAGTTTTCCCCTAGTCTCATGGTTCTGCACAGCCATTACAGCAGTGACTACACTTCAAAAAGTGCTTTGGGACGCCCGGTGGCCGTGAAAGGCGCTATATAAATGCAAGTCTTTTCTTTTCTTTTCTTTCCTTCTTCACGACCTTTATTGCGAACCCACATTTCTCCACTACATTCCTGGGCCATGAGGGCCTTAACTTCTTGTACCATCTTTTCCATGTTTCCCTTCCCCTCTGCTATTCTGTTGTAAGCATTTACACCTCTTCTAGACCCAACATTTTGTTCCTTTTACTTGCTCCATTACCATCCCTTTTTGCCTTGCACCATCATCCCTTTTGTCATTTAATCACTCCACCCTCTATCCTATTATAGACCTTCCCCTTTGTTCTTTACTTCTCTCCACAGCGCCCCCCTCCCCCCACCCTTTCCTTGGCTTTGTACTTGCTTAAAAACTGTCAATCTCCAACATCTTCCGATTTCTGATGAAAGTTTATCGACCTGAAACGTTAACTTTTTTTGTTTCTCTCTCCACAAATGTTGTTTGACCTGCTGAGTGTTTTCCAGCATTTTCTGTTTTTATTTCAGATTTCCAGCATTAGCAGTACTTTGCTTCTGTTTATTGAGAGGGCAGTGTAGTAGTGATCTTGCCTGCATGTAGACTTAAGCGTAGTGTTGTGGTTATTCTTCAGTTGAGCAATACCCATTCAGTCTTGCTTTCTACCTGTTTTCTACTCTGCCTGCTTCACGACGACATGCAAGCCGTGATCCCGACCAACGGTTCCACCACAGACCCAATTCACGTACGAACCGGGGTCAAGCAAGGCTGTGTCATCGCACCAACGCTCTTCTCGATCTTCCTTGCTGCAATGCTCCATCTCACCCTCAGTAAGCTCCTCACTGGAGTGGAGCTAATTTACCGAACAAACGGGAAACTGTTCAACTTCCGTCGCCTCCAGTCCAGATCCAAGGTTGTCCCATTCTCCGTCATCGAATTACAGTATGCAGACGACGCTTGCGTCTGCGCTCACTCAGAGGTCGAACTCCAAACCATCGTCAACACCTTCACCGAAGCGTACGAGAGCATGGGCCTTACACTAAACATCCGTAAGACAAAGGTCCTCTACCAACCTGCCCCTGCCATACAGTACTGCCCCCCCCCCCCGGATTATCAAAATCCACGACAAGGATTTGGACAACGTGGACCACTTTCCATACCTCGGGAGCCTACTGTCAAAAAGGGCAGATGTCGATGACTAAGTCCAACACCGCCTTCAGTGTGCCAGTGCAGCCTTTGGTCGCTTGAGGAAGAGAGTGTTTGTAGACCAGGACCTCAAACCCGGCACTAAGCTCATGGTCTACAGAGCAGCAGTGATACCCGCCCTGCTGTATGCCTCAGAGATATGGACCATGTACAGCAGGCACCTCAAAGCACTGGAGGTACCACCAACGCTGCCTCTGCAAGATCCTGCAAATCCATTGGCAGGATAGGCGCACCAACGTCTGTGTTCTCGCTCAGGCCAACATCCTCAGCATCGAAGCTTTGACCACGCTCGATCAGCTCCGATGGACAGGTCACATTGTCCGCATGCCCGATACGAGACTCCCAAAACAAGCACTCTACTCCGAGCTCCGGCACGGCAAGAGAGCCCCAGTTGGGCAGTGGAAATGCTTCAAGGACACCCTCCAAGCCTCCTTGGAAAAAGTGTAACATCCCCACCGACACCTGGGAATCCCTGGCCCAAGACCGCACAAAGTGGAGGAGAAGCATCCGGGAAGGCGCCGAACACCTCGAGTCTGTTCGGCGGGAGCAAGCAGAAGCCAAGCGCAGGCAACGCAAGGAGCGCACATCAACCCAAGCACCCCACCCACCGTCTGCCCCGCCTGTGACAGAGACTGTAGGTCCCGCATTGGACTCATCAGTCACCTGAGAACTCCTATTTTTAATGTGGAATCAAGTCATCCTCGGTTCCGAGGGACTGCCTAAGAAGAAGACTGCTTGTTTTCTTGGCTGTGATGGTTTCTAATTGATTGCCTGGCTTTAATGAGGCAGTGATTCATAAACCAGGAGCTTCTTCAGGTTATAGAGGATCTGCAGGTTTCAGTAGAAAGGTTTACAATCCAGTGTAGAAGAAATGTGCCAGTTGGTACTTTCCTACACCTCCTAGTCTGCTATATTTTGAGGTAATCCCTGATCTTGAGTACCTTCAACACCTGTCTGAGGGTCCAGCTGACATTGAGACAGAGAAGAGAGCTGTAGCCTGCTCAATTTTTCATGTTTGTATCCCCTCCATTCTGGTAACATCTTGTAAATCTTCTCTGCATTTACTCCAGTGCTTAAATGTCTTCTTTGTAGTGTGGAGACCAGACTGCGCATAGTACTTCAAGGTTCTGTATAGATTTAGCATCTCCCTGCTTTTGTTCTCTATTTCTGCATAATGCCCCCAATTAATCCTTTTTTCCAATGAAAATTGTTCAACTTTGCTTGTTAATCCAAGAGTCCAAGACTTGGAATTATCCCTGTCCCTTTTGCTCTGACTTTGCATTAAGAGAATCGCTACTTTTGAACTTCTGATTGAGATCATCACAAGTTGACCACCTTGCTTTGAAGATGAATTGTTGCCAGACAGCAGGTGGCTGCGATTGAGACCATGCAGCAGTTTTTCACTGGTTTTCATGAGCTTTTAAGATTAGCAGGTGTTTAATATTTGTTTCTGGCTTGAGTTGCTGTAAAAAGACAGAAGCCTGGAGTTTCGACTCGATTAAACTTTTTTTCCGGCACAATTTGCCTGAAATCGGCATAACCAGCATAAATGATCGCAGAAATTTAAGTGCAAAAAAAGCAGGTCCCGTCCACAAAACTGGCCACATCCTCAGTGAATTAATCACCGATGGGAGCTTCCGCTAATTGTGCTCGTTTGCAGGCCTTCGTTGAGGCTCTAAAGACTAAGCTAGATCCTTTGGGCGCTAAAGGGTACATTTCAAAATGTTTTGAACGTAATTTTTTAATGAAGAAACTGACTACTGTATCCCAATATAACTGGAAAATAGTTTGGTATATTTTTTAAAAGCCATTGTCAGTCATTTAAAATTTGGTTACTCTCAGGTGGTGGATTGACACTTTGATTAAAAATGCTTATTTTTTGTGATTAAACCCATTTTCAACTGTATTAAAATTTCACAAAGTTATTACTTTTAAAAATATCAAGCAATATTAATACCAATTTTTATTGTTTTAAAACTCCACAGAACAGGTTTATGGCAGATTTTGCATTTGGTGATATGCAAATGAGTTTGAGCAGAAACTCGGAGGAGGGGTGGGCTAGAGAACGGGGACGGGACAACTTTTCAAAACGGGCGCAATTTGCACCTGGGTCGCCAATTGTGACTAAAGCAGAAACTCTACCCCAGAAATTTTGCTACTGGAACTTGGATTTCATTACTGTATTTCTAGCAGATTTCTGCAGTGTCACATTACTTTTTCCTTTTAAGGGAAAAGTTAGATGTGATAAACTGAAGAGTTGTGTTGATTAAAACCACAATATATTTGGCAAACACACTTTTTTTTAATCATTCATTTAGCACCTTTTCAGTTGTATAGACTAGACTGTTGTAACTACTCAGTACATTTCTTTCAGACAGCATTTTATTTATTATGGCATAGGGCAAGGGTGTCCAAGCTATGCCGTGTGGGCCAAATGCAGCCCACAAAACCTAGGTAACATGGTTCTTTTTGCACTTGTTTACTCGTTGGTTTATCCTGTTTGAATTTCATGGGCCTGAAGTTTTGCAAAAAGCTCTCTGGATTTATTCACGAATGAGCCAACAGAACTAATGCTAAGATCTGCTCGTACCAACACCAGCAGCATACGATTATATAAAACTAGCTGGAGTGCCCGGCGGTGCTGAGGGTTTTTGAGGGCATGTTATGAAAAAAGTAGAAATATATATGTTTGTCTGTGTGGGAAGGAGAGAGGGAAAGAGAGAGACTGCTGGTGAAGAAGGGCGGCCGCCATTTTGTGAGGCCGGTGGGAAGTTCCTTCACTCCCTGCCCCCCTCTCTCCCTCCAACTCGCCACGGTACCAGAACGGAGCATATCCGACACCGGGAGTCCGGGGTTCCTCATGGTTAACGCGGCGGGCCTTTGGATCCAGTTGGCCGGGCGGCAGTGGAACGCCTTTCGCTCTGGCCTCCCGTGTCCGATATCGGTCGGGGACGGCTCGTGTGAAAGCCACGGTTTTCCCGGTCCCGCACTCGGGGGGGGGGGGGGGAAGAGAGAGAGAGAGAGTTTTTTAAGCTTCAGGCCCGGCCGGTCTGTAATGGCCGCCACTCGCCTCAGTAACGGCAGTTTGAAGGATTAGGCCCCGCCCACAAATGCCATGAAACGCCCCCCGTGACGCATCAATTGGTCAACCATCAGGTCACTGAACTGTAGGATTGGTCAACCATCACGTCACTCAACGCTAATGAGCGGTAGGATTGGTCAACCGCTAACGAGCGGATTTTTTCCCGTTTTTTGTCTACTGTCCGAACAATTTTTGTCTGACCAAAAAGTAAAGACACCTAGTAGACTCCCCTAATCATAAGCTTTCTTTTGATATAACATGTGTAGGTACACTCTAACTTTTGAGTGATGCCCGGACAGACAGAACTATCATATAGATAGATTAATGTGATTTAAATTTTTTATGTGGTCTGCAAGTCTCTATATACATCTAAGTGGCCTAGAAAGGCCTAAAGCTTGGCTGCTGCTGGTATTTACCCTGTTCCATGGCATTCCATTTCCAGTTGGTGCATTACAATGTTTTATTTAACAACTGCATTCCTTTTTAGAATCAAAATATTACATCGCAGAAACAGGCTATTTGACCCTAAGAGTCCATGCTCATGTTTTTCTCCACATGAGCCACCTAGTTTTCTCCCAATCTGCTTGAACTCCATAACCTTTTCAAGCAACTGTATCTAATTCACTTTTAAAATACTATGTATCCTGCTGATGATTTGTGGCAGAGAATTCTACATTGTAACCACCCACTCGATTTTTTTTCTGACTTTCCCTTTAATTCTTTTTATGACTACCTTAAATTTGTGCGATCTTGTCAAACGGTGGAAACATACTTGCAGTTTACCTTGTATCATATCGTGCCTTCTAGAATACCAATTCTTAGAAGCATACTACCGTGGAAATAATATTCATTTTATCTATTTTATTCAGGTTAATATTGTATAGTCTGTTAAGAACATGGCAACATTTATTTTGTTGTTTTTATTTCTGTTGCAACATTTTGCTTTATAGTTATTCAGTGGTATATATGACCGTGTAAGTAACATGTATTTCTGTAGCACTGTCAAGCAAGTCACTCCTGTCAGAGGTATTTGACCTCGCTTGCCTCTGGTATAGCTTAGCTCATTGAACAAGGATTTTGTTAGCTATGTATCCACTGGTACAGTGGAATGCTGTCATGAGAAGATTCAATATAGGAACAGCAGTAGGCCATTTAGCCCCTCGAGCCTGTTCTGCCATTCAATGAGATCATTGCTGATCTGCGACTTAACTCATACCCGCCTTTGTCCCATATTCCTTACTACCTTTGGTTAACAAAAATCCATCAATCTCCGATTTAAAATTTAACAATTGATCATGTCAGAAATCCCAAAGAAACTATTATAGAATCGGGGACAGCGACTCAATAAAATTAACGTAAGTAAAATAACAGTAATGAAGAATATAATGGCATTAAAAATCCCCAGGGCCAGATGGTTTCCATTCCAGGTGAGAGCACTACAGATGCCCTAACTATACTCTTCCAAAGTTCTCTAGATTCAGGAACCGTCCCTTCAGATTGGAAAATTGTGCATGTCACTCTGCTTTTTAAGAATGGCGAGAGAGGGAAACCAGGGAAATTGCTAAGAATCTATAATTAAGGATAGGGTGACTGAACACCTCAAATTTTCAGTTGATCAGAGAGAGCCAGTATGGATTTGTGAAAGGCAGGTCTTGCCTGACCAGCCTGATTTAATTTTTTGAAGAGGTGTCTAAAGTAGTGGACAGGGGAATATCTATGGATGTTATTTATTTAGGACTTCCAGAAGGCATTTGATAAAGTCCCACATAAGAGACTGTTATCGAAAGTAGAAGCCCACTGAATTGAGGGCAAATTATTGACCTGGTTCGGAAGTTGGCTGAGCGGTAGGAGACAGTGGGTAGGTACTCAAATTGGCAGAATGTGATTAGTGGTGTCCCACAGGGATCTGTGTTGGGGCCTCAACTATTCATAATATTTATTAACTACTTAGATGATGGCGTAGAAAGTCATATATCCAAATTTGCCGATGACACAAAGATAGGTGGCAGTGTAGATGAAAGCATAAAATTACAAAGGGATATTGATAGATTAAGTGAATGGACAAAACTGTGGCAAATGGATTGATTTCAATAAGTAAATGAGGTCATCCACTTTGGACCTAATAAGGATCGAACAGGGTACTTTCTAAATGGTGAAAAGCTGAAAACAGTGGATGTCCAAAGAGACTGGGGGGGGGTCAGGTACATCGCTCATTAAAATGTCATGAACAGGTACAGAAAATAATCAACACTGCAGGAGTACTATGAGCAGTTCTGGGCACCACAATTTAGGAAGGATATCGAAGTTTTCAGGCTATTAAGGGGAGCAGATAGGGTAGATCAGTTAATTTTAAATCGGAGATTGATAGCTTTTTGTTAACCAAAGGTATTAAGAGATATGGGCCAAATTGAATGGCGGAACAGGCTCGAGGGGCTGAATGGCCTACTCCTGTTCGTATGATCTAGCATAAATTGGTGTTTGTGGAAGAGAGTTCCAAACTCCTACCACTCTGTGTAGAAGTGTTTCCTAATTTCACGCCTGAAAGGCCTGGCTCTAATGTTTAGACTATGCCCCCTGTCCTAGACTCCCCAACCAGCGGAAATAGTTTCTATCTACCCTATCTGTTCCCCTTAATATCTTAAACTTCGATCAAATTATCCCGTAACCTTCAAAATTCTAGGGATTACAACCCTAGTTTGTGGGATCTCTCCTTGTAATTTAACCCCTGGCGTTCGTGTATCATTCTGGTAAACCTACGCTGTACTCCCTTGAGCCAGTATATCCTTTCTAAGGTGTGGTGCCCAGAACGGCTCACTACTCCAGATGTGGTCTAACCGATGTAATCATTCTAATACCGTAAATTTCAAATTCTATTTCACTTGCAGGACAGTTCTACAACTTGTTTTTCATCAATTTGGCACAGAATCTGCAGTATAACTTAAGTCCTCCATTTCAGATTTCCAGCATCCGCAGCATTTTGCTTTTGTATAAGGTTTATATGCTGCTTTTTTTAAAATAACTCTAGAAATTATGGTTTGCTGTGTGATGTCAGATCATTTGTTCCCAGCTAAAAGTAGATCTCGCTGAGGGAGGGAAAACGGTGAATCACATCAGAACTTTGGTGGGCTGGGGCATCTACCTGTCCTCTGGCTGTGCCTCAACCTCTGACACTGGCCAGTTTTTTTGATCAGCCTTATTTGCATAATTTTGGCAGGGAGCCGCCTCGGAGGGAAGAGGAAAATCATTGCTGCAGGTCTGTGGTCCTGCAGCAGCAGAATGTGGCTGGCTACTTTCACAGTAGCTGAAGGGCAATAACTTTAAAAATGGGATTAAGGCAGAAGATGAAATCTCAAACGTTTAATTTTTTTATTAAAGATTAAAATATGGAATTTTTATCAATAGGAACATTTGACATTCCACAAATATAAAATTAGTTTTTCAGGGCCAGAAAGTAATTATGACTTGGTACGCCTTTTAAAAATCGAGTTACACCTCACTGAACAAGAACCAGGCTGATACCTGCGATGGCAGGAATGACGTATGAAGAGAGATTGGGTCGATTAGGCTTGTATTCGCTAGAGTTTAGAAGAATGAGAGGGGATCTCATTGAAACTTATAAAATTCTAACGGGACCAGACAGACTAGATGCAGGAAGGATGTTCCCGATGGCGGGGGAGTCCAGAACCAGGGGTCACAGTCTAAGGATAAGGGGTAAGCCATTTAGGACTGAGATGAGGAGGAATTTCTTCACCCAGAGAGTGGTGAACCTGTGGAATTCTCTACCACAGAAGGCAGTAGAGACCAATACATTAAATATATTCAAGAAGGAGTTAGAGATACTTGTTAAGGCTAAATGGATCAAGGGATATGGGGAGAAAGCAGGGACAGGGTACTGAATTTGGATGATCAGCCATGATCTCATTAAATGGCGGAGCAGGCTCGAGGGGCCGAATGGCCTACTCTGTGCCTATCTTCTATGTTCCTATATTCGGGGGGTTTTAACAGCAATATTACAGCGTACAAGGGGAA
Source organism: Somniosus microcephalus (assembly GCF_052327205.1). Lineage (NCBI taxonomy): Eukaryota > Metazoa > Chordata > Chondrichthyes > Squaliformes > Somniosidae > Somniosus > Somniosus microcephalus. Next base: position 288,552,092 of record NC_140990.1, read on the forward strand.
GTTCATGTCAAATCACTGATTCTGTGCTGTCTGCAGGATCTTCAGCGCGTCCTATAGAGGAGCAGGAAATCACTGACAGTAAATGTGGAAATCCAGAAGTTGATGTGCGGATGCCAGAAGTTGCTCTGTTTCCTAGGGTAATGACAGTGAACGCTGACTATATCGCCATCATACAGATGCAAATTCCGGGCCATGTTTGTTGGGATCAGGAGAAAAAGAACTCTAATTCATAAAGCACACTTCATGATAAAACTCTGCTGCCCATGTCCAAACTCTCTCCAAGTCCCGTTGACCCCGCACCCATGTGCTCACTGGCCTACATTGGCTCCTGGTTAAGCAACGCCTCGATTTTTAAATTCTCATCCTTGTTTTCAAATCCCTCCATGGCCTCGCCCCTCCCTCTCTCTCTAACCTCCTCCAGCCCCACAACCCTCAGATATCTGTGCTCCTCCAATTCTGGCCTCTTGCGCTTCCCCGATTTTAATTTGCTCCACCTTTGGCAGCCAAGGCCCTAAGCTCCGGAATTCCCTTCCTAAACCTCTCTACCTCTCTTTCCTCCTTTTTAAGCACGCTCCTTAAAACCTACCTCTTTGACCAAGCATTTGGTCATCTCTATATCTCGTTATGTGGCTCGGTGTCGATTTTTGTTTAATGCTACTGAGAAGTACCTTGGGACGCTTTACTACGTTAAATAAAGACGCTATATAAACAGTTGCAGTGGTAGTAGTAGTACGTGTAGTCACTAATAATATAGGCAAGTACTGCAGCCAAATTTGTACAGCAACATCCCACAATAGCAATGAGATAAATGTCCAGATAATCTGTTTTATAATGTTAGTCAGGGCACCTTGGGATACTATTGTGGGATCTTTTATGTCCACCTGAGAGCAGATGAGGGTTCTCTTTTTAATGTCTCATCTGAAAGACACCACCTCTGAGAGAAAACTATGCGGATCTTTTCTGAAGCGAAGAGGTTAGGAATGCAAGAAGATACTTGCGAGACCCCATGAAGAATGCAAGCTTGGAGTGTTTAAGTTGTACCAATTAAACTAAATTAATCTGATAACTATTGCTCTGTATGTTCACCTTAATAAAGCAGCTTAGTTTGAACTAAACCTTTTCTTCACTTAGGGTTAATTTAGACTGTCAATGGAGAGATTGAAGAACTACGCTTCCAAAAAACTGAGTATCCGGCTCAGTTTACAAGGGATTTACTTAATGTTGGGCGTTTCAAATCTGGGGCGATAATTGATGAAGACTTTAATCTTTTTATTAAAGCATAAAGAAACAAAAGTGTTAAATTGACATAGTAGCCTAAATGAATTTGCTAATCGATATTTTTAAAACACTCCGGATTGTGACCTTAAACATCCGGTAATTGAACTGAACCGTGCCAATATTTACTTTGCATCATTTAGACTTTATGACCTTTTAAAGAAACTCACTTCATCAGCAGAATAATGCTTTCTGCATTACATGGTGTAACTTGCAACTTAACATGGGGACAGAGCTATTGCAAAGCTGCTGTATCTGGAACTTTGAGTCGGGATTACTGGTGCGTTGCCTTGTGACTTCTTTTCTCACCCCAATTCTCTTGGGCCTGTCACTTTTGTGAAGTTAAGAGTATGCAGATGAACGTGAGGAGGACATGGGTTTTGTGAAAGAAACTACTTTTGTGGAATGGGGAGTTGTTTACCCAGCATTGATAGTGGCCGAGAAACTGCTCTATCTCCGGATTGAATGGTTGCTCGACTCGATCTCGGGTAGAGTGGTTTCTCGGCCACTATGGATGCTGTGTAAAGAACTCTCCATTCAACAAAAGCATTTTCTTTCACAAAACGCACTGCTGCCTCTTGCTGACCTGCATGCACAGACCTCACCAGCCTCCCGAATCAAGGAAAGTGTGTGCAAACAGCAAGAGGGGCCATCCTTTCCTGCCCCAGCGGTGTGTCCATACACTTTCAGTGGCTGCTGGCAGCTCTTCTTCCCCCTAACCCAGCCATAGTCTTCTTTCCCTCTGCTCTGATGGTGGATTTGCTTCTTTGAGGAGCTTTGGCTTTGGGGAGTAAAGGTGGATGGGTGTCTCGTTCTCTCTTCTGTCCTGTAGAGTGATGGACAAGCCTGTGAGTCCCAGCAATCCGTCTTCCTGCAGATTCACTGCTCAACCAGAAAACTGCAGTTTCACTCCTGCACATAATGTGACCTGTTGTGTTTTCCTCTCCAATGTTCTCGATCTGTTCTAAGACTTGTCTTTGGAAGCTTCAACCTGTCATCGCATTGCCTCTTTTTTTGGTCCTGTGACTGCCCTAATGCTGCTAAGTAGAACTGAGAAACTCTGTTCATTACTGAAGTTACACTCTGCTTCAAGTGAGAGCGGTTTGAAATGAAACGGGAATTCAAATGGCTTGCTACTGGAAATAAGGCTTGGAACATAAGATGTCAATTGCAAAATTTACAAGGAAATTATTGAAATTGCTCATGATCGAATTTTCTGTGTTAGAAATGCTTGTAACAATAAGGGCCGATTTTGTATCTCCGCAGGAGGCCCGATCAGTTTTGTTCTCGGGCCTCATTTATGTTGAGTAGATGAGGTGCAAGCACTAATCGTGCAAATTATAGGCCAGGCTAAGGAGGAAATCCGATGGGGCGGCTGCTACTCAAAAGTAGCCTGCAGCCTCAAAGGTGAGGTGCTCTTTTCAAAGGCTTCTGCTTGCAAACATGCTTGGGACCTTCTACCAACGTTCCCTTTAAGCTGCACAGTGCTCTGCAGCTCCCGCGCAGCCGGTGAGCCGGCTTTTAAATAGGAAAAACCACACGTGCGGAATAATGAATGAGACACGCACCAAAAAACATTGAAGAAAACATTGCCTCCTACATTGCACTATGGGTTCACATTTGGGTCATAATTAGTATGTAGACATTCATGTAACACAGTAAAATCTTTTGAAACCTTTGTATGCAGAGAGTACTCCCTGTAGTAGCTGTTGCCCTGCAGTGTTCATTGGCATGATGCAAATGTTGGTCCTTGGGCACTTGCAATGTATTTGAGGATAGAAGGACTGGGATAGATGTTGAACATGACTGTTAATACAGGGAATTTTCAGCTGAAATGCTTTTCGGTGAGCTGCTGCTAAAGAGCAGTTTCCACTGCAGCCCCCGATTCCTTGCCATCTTCTCTTGTCCGTGTGGTCTCGCTCATCACACTGAAGGCCTTCATCTAATGGTGGTTCCATGTGTTTTCTCCATCGCAGAGCAAAGATATGCAGCATACAACAAACGACTATCCTATCTGCACATATTAGAAGAAGTTAGGGAACAGATAGCAGAGGCACTATTATGTATAGATATAAAAATTCATTAGATAAGAGAATAGTGTCAGAGTACTGGCAAACAGCTAATGTGATTCCTGTATTTGAAAAGGGAGATAGAGCCAACCCAGGGAACTATAGGCTAATTAGAGTAACATCGGTGGTAGGAAAGATATTGGCCTGGATTTTGCGGTCAGCGGCGAAGTGACGATGCTTGCTACTGACCTCCCAGAAAGCTGCCCTCAAAGATTGAGCAATCGCTGTGACGTTGATTTCCCCTCTTCCAACATTAATGCTGGGACCACTGTTAACAATTTATATTAAGGATTGAGACTTTGGAATCAAAAACACAATTTTGAAATTTGTGGATGACACCAAATTGGGGGGATAGTCAATACTGGGGACTGCAACAATTGTTTTTAAAATTAGCACGGTGGCATAGTGGTTAGCACTGTTGCCTCACAGCGCCAGAGACCCGGGTTCGAATCCGGCCTCGGGTGACTGTCTGTGTGGAGTTTGCACATTCTCCCCGTGTTTGCGTGGGTTTCCTCCGGGTGCTCCGGTTTCCTCCCACAGTCCAAAGATGTGCGGGTTAGGTTGATTGGCCATGATAAATTGACCCTTAGTGTTAGGGGATTAAATACGTGGGGTTACGTGTTGGTGTAGGGGTTACGGGGATCGGGTGGGATATGTGTCGGTGCAGGCTCGATGGGCCGAAATGGCCTCTATCTGCACTGTGGGGTTTCTGTGATTCTGTGATGTGGGCGCTGCTGGCAAGGCTGGCATTTATTGCCCATCCTTAATTGACCTAATTGACCTCGAAGGTGGTGGTGAGCCGCCTTCTTGAACCGCTGCAGTCTGTGATGAGAAGGTACTCCCACAGTGCTGTTAGGGAGGGAGTTCCAGGATTTTCACCCAGTGACGATGAAGGATCGGCGATATACTTCTAAGTCAGGATAGTGTGTGACTTGGAGGGGAACTTGGAGGTAGTGGTGTTCCCATGCGCCTGCTGCACTTGTCCTTCTAGGTGGAAGAGGTTGCTAATTTGGGATGTACTGCCGAAGAAGCCTTGACGAGTTGCTGCAGTACATCTTGTAGATGGTACACACTGCAGCCAGGGTATGCCAGTGGTGGAGGGAATGAATGTTTAAGGTGGTGGATGTGGTGCCAATCAAGCAGGCTGCTTTGTCCTGGATTGTGTCGAGCTTTGGAGCTGCACTCCTCCAAGCAAGTGGAGAGTATTCCATCACACTCCTGACTTGTGCCTTGTAGATGGTGGAACGGCTTTGTGGAGTCAGGAGGGGAGACACTCGCCGCAGAATACCCAGCCTCTGACCTCTTGTTGCCACAGTGTTTATGTGGCTGGTCCAGTTAAGTTTCTAGTCAATGGTGACCCCCCCCTTCCTCCAGGTTGTTGATGGTGGGGGCACATTAATAAACTTGCAGAATGGGCATATAATTGGCAAATGAAGTTCAACACAGATAAATGTGAAGTATTACATTTTGGTAGGAAGAATAGGGAGGCCACTTATTACTTGGAGGGTGCGAGTCTAGGTTGGATAGGGGACCAAAGGACTCTGACTACAAATCACTAAAAGTTGCGACACAGGTTAGCAAGGCCATAAAGGCAAACCAAGCCCTAGGGTTTATTTCTAGAGGTATAGAATTGAGAAGTAGGGAAGTAATGCTAAACCTGTATCGAACCTTGGTTAGACCACACTTGGAGTACTATGTACAGTTCTGGTCACCAAATTATAAAAAGGATATCCAGGCACTGGAAAGGGTGCAGAGAATATTACAAGGATGATACCAGAAATGCGAGGTATACATATCGGGAAAGGATGAACAGGCTGGGTCTCTATTCTCTTGAAAAACGAAGGCGGAGAGGTGACCTAATGGAGGTCTAATGAAAGCATTTGATAGTGGATACAGAGAGAATGTTTCCACTTGTGGGGAAGAGCATAACTAGAAGCCATCAATATAAGATAGTCACCAAGAAATCCAATAGTGAATTCAGAAAGCATAGAAGATAGGAGCAGGGGTAAGCCATTCGGCCCCTCGAGCCTGTTCTGCCATTTAATGAGATCATGGCTGATCATCCAAATTCAGTATCCTGTCCCTGCTTTCTCCCTATATCCCTTGATCCCTTTAGCTTTAAGAAATATATTTAACTCCTTTAATATATTTAATAAGTTGGCCTCCACTGCCTTCTGTGGTAGAGAATTCCACAGGTTCACCACTCTCTGGGTGAAGAAATTCCTCCTCATCTCTGTCCTAAATGGCTTACCCCTCACTCTTAGACTGTGAACCCTGGTTCTGGACTCCCCTGCCATCGGGAACATCTTTCCTGCATCTAGTCTGTCTAGTCCTGTTAGAATTTTATAAGTTTCAATGAGATCCCCTCTCATTCTTCTAAACTCTAGCAAATATAAGCCTAATCGACCCAATCTCTCTTCATACGTCATTCCTGCCATCCCAGGTATCAGTCTGGTGAATCTTCGCTGCACTCCCTCCATGGCAAGAACATCCTTCCTCAGATAAGGCAACTAAAACTGCACACAATACTCAAGGTGTGGTCTCACCAAGGCCTTGTACAACTGCAGTAAGACATCCTTGCTCCTGTACTCGAATCCTCTCGCTATAAAGGCCAACATACCATTTGCCTTCTTAACTGCCTGCTGCACCTGCATGCTTACCTTCAGCGACTGGTGCACAAGGGCACCCAGGTCTCGTTGCACATCCCCTTCTCCCAATCTATTGCCATTCAGATAATAATCTGCCTTCCTGTTTTTGCCACCAAGTGGATAACCTCGCTTTTATCCACATTATATTGCATCTGCCCAATTACCCAACCTGTCCAGATCATACTGGAGTTTCTCTGCATCCTCCTCACAGCGCACACACCCACCCAGCTTTGTGTCATCTGCAAACTTGGAGATATTACATCTAGTTCCCTCGTCTAGATCATTAATATATATTGTGAATAGCTGGGGTCCTCGCACCGATCCCTGCGGTACCCCACTAGTCACTGCCTGCCACTCGGGGGGGGGGGGGGGGGGGGGGGGAAAAGACCAGTTTATTACAACTCTTTGCTTCCTGACTGCCAACCAGTTCTCCATCCAAGTCAGTACCTTACCCCGAATCCCATGTGCCTTAACTTTGCACGTCAATCACTTATGCGGGACCTTATCGAAAGCCTTTTGAAAGTCCAAATGCACCATATCCACTGGTTCTCCCTTATCTATTCTACCAGTTACATCCTCAAAAAATTCCAGTAGATTAGTCAAGCATGATTTATCTTTTGTAAATCCATGTTGACTTTGTCCGATCCTGTCACTGTTTTCCAAGTGCTCTGCTATTACACCTTTTATAATGGACTCTAGCATTTCCCCCACTACCGATGTCCGGCTTACCGGTCTATAATTCCCTGTTTTCTCTCTGCAACCTTTTTTAAATAGTGGGGTTACATTAGCTACCCTCCAATCCATGGGAACTGTTCCAGAGTCTATAGAATTTTGGAAGATTTATCGGCCTTCAATCCCATCAATTTCCCCAACACCATTTCCCTACAAATACTGATTTCATTCAATTCTTCCCTCTCATTAGACCCTATGTTCCCCGACATCTCTGGGAGGTTATCTGTGTCCTCCTTTGTGAAGACAGAACCAAAGTATGTATTTAATTGGTCAGCCATTTCTTTGTTCCCCATTATAAATTCTCCTGATTCTAACTGGAAGGGACCTACGCTTGACTTCACCAATCTTTTTCTCTTCACATATCTATAGAAGTGTTTACAGTCAGTTTTTATGTTCCCTGCAAGCTTACTCTCATACACTCTTTTTTTTCCTCCTTTGCTGAACCCTAAACTGCTCCCAATCCTCAAATTTGCTGCTTTTTCTGGCCAATTTACATGTCCTCACCTTGGATCTTATGCTATCCCTAATTTCCCTTGTTAGCCACGGTTGAGTCACCCTTTTTGTTTTACTTTTATGCCAAACAGGGATGAACCAATTCTGTAGTTCATCCATGCCATCTTTAAGTGTTTGCCATTGCCTATCCACTGTCAACCCTTGAAATAACGTTCCCCAATCCATCCTAGCCAACTCGTGCCTCATACCATCGTAGTTTCCTTTTATTTAAATTCAGGGCCCTAGTCTCTGGGTCAACTACTTCACTCTCCATCTTAATGAAGAATTCGATCATATTATGATCGCTCCTCCCCATGGGCCTCGCACAACAACATTGCTAATTAATCCTTTCTCATTTACATAATACCCAGTCTAAGATGGCCTGATCTCTGGTTGGTTCCTCGACATATTGGTCCAGGAAACCATCCTGTATACACTCTAGGAATTCCTCCTCCACAGTATTGTTACTAATTTGGTTAGCCCAATCTATATGTAGATTAAAGTCACCCATGATAACTGCTGTGCCCTTATTGCACGCTTCTCTAATTTCCCGTTTAATGCCATCCCCAACCTCGGCATTATTATTGGGATCTGTATACAACTCCCACTAGTGTTTTCTGCCCCTTGGTATTTCTCAGCTCTGTCCATACAGATTCCACATCATCAGAGCTAATATCCTTCCTTACTATTGTGTTAATCCCCTCTTTAACCAGCAATGCTACCCCACCTCCTTTTCTTTTTTGCCTGTCCTTCCTGAATATTAAATACCCCTGGATGTTGAATTTCCAGCCTTGGTCACCCTGAAGCCATTTCTCTAATTCCAATTACATCATATCTGTTTACATCTATTTGCGCAGCTAATTCATCCACCTTATTACGAATGCTCCTTGCATTAAGACACAAAGCCTTCAGGCTTGTTTTTTTAACTTAGTCCTTTTAGAATTATTATTTACTGTAGCCATGTTTGATTTACACCCTTGATTTCTCTGACTTCCACTTTTGCTTTTCTCCTTCCTGTCTTTTGTTTCTATCGTTGCTTCCCTTCTGTCTCCCTGCACAGGTTCCCAACCCCCTGCCATTTTAGTTTAAACACTCCCCCCTAGGACATCAGTCCCGGTCCTGCCCAGGTGCAAACCGTCCAGTTTGTGCTGGTCCCGCCTCCCCCAGAACCGATTCCAATGTCCCAGGAATTTGAATCCCTCCCCCTTGCACCATTTCTCTAGCCACGTATTCATCTGAAACATCCTTCTATTTCTGCTCTGACTAGCACGTGGCACTGGTAGTAATCCTGAGATTACTACCTTTTGAGGTCCTATTTTTAAATTTACCTCCTAACTCCCTATATTCAGCTTTTACGACCTCATCCTGTTTTTTACCTAGATCGTTGGTACCTATATGCACCACGACAACTGGTTGTTCACCCTGCCCCTCCAGAATGCCCTGCAGCCACCCTGAGACATCCTTAACCCTTGCACCAAAGAGTGGTGAGAATGTGGAACTCGCTACCACAGGAAGTGGTTGAAGCGAAAAGTATAGATGCATTTCAGGGGAAGCTATACAAGCATATGAGGGAATAGAGGGTTGTGCTGATGGATTTAGATGAGGAAAGATGGGAGGAGGCTTGAGTGGAGCAAAAACGTTGGCATGGATTGGTTGGGCCGAATGGCCTGTTCTGTGCAGTATATCCTATGTAATTTGAATCTGATGCCACATCTAGGGGATTTCCAGCTAAGCAGCCTATCAGAAGGAAGATTTCTCAGACTGCAAACCAGGTAGTAAAATGCACTGAATTTCCTTCACTTTTAATCATTTTACAGAGAACGAAATAAAGATTGGGATATGCACATGGGATTAAGGTAGAAGCTGAAATATCATGAGCAATCTTTAAAAAAATAAATTATTTAAATAAATTTTAATTTTTATCATGATGGAAAAAATTGACATTCCACAAATATAAAATTAGATTTTCAGTGCCAGAATGGTTGTTCAGCAGTAATTATGACTCAGTACACCATTAAAAAAAACCAGTTACACCTCATTCAACAAGACTTAACTTGTTGGGTGTTTTTAACAGCAATATTCCAGTGTAAAAGGGGAAATTTTCATCAGTTCAGTGATTTTAGTTGATTGCTGGCTCCGGGGAGTTCAACAGCGCTTACTGTGGAGGAGCAGGGAATGACTGGCAGCAATTTCTGGATTTCCACGTTTAACTGCGCATGTGCATACTCCAGAAATGGTGTCCAATTTGCCGAGTAATGACAGCAAACACTGACTGTTTTGCCCTCATTACAACTGTAAATTCCGGGCCAATGGCATCCTTAATCGAAGATGTAATTGAAAAACATCTAGAAACTGGAAATGTAATGAAGAATGGTCGGCACGGATTCCAAAAGGGAAGGTCATGCTTGACCAACCTTATTGAATTCTTTGAAGAAGTAACAAAGGGTAGATAAGGGTAATGCAGTAGATGTAATATATTTGGATTTCCAGAAAGCCTTCGATAAGGTACCACATAGTAGACTCATGACTAAGGTCAGAACATGTGGAGTTAGGGGACAAGTAGCAGAATGGATAGCAAGCTGGTTACAAATCAGAAAAGAGAGAGTAGGGATTAAAGGTAGTTACTCAGTTTGGCAAATGGTGGGAAGTGGCAGCCTACAAGGATCACTGCTGGGACCATTGTTCACCATTTACATAAACGATTTGGACTTTGGACTTTGGACTCTAATTTTAAAATTTGCAGATGACACCAGATTGGAGGCTGTAGTTAATACAGAGGACTGTGACAAAATACAGGAAGTCATGAATAAACTTTCATAATGGACGTGCAATTGGCAACTAAACTTCAATGTAGATAAGTGTAAGGTAGTACAATTTGATCAGAAGAATACGGAGGCCACATACTCCTTGGAAAATAAGTGTCTAAACGGGGTGGAGGAACAGAGGGATGTGGGGGTACAGATCAACGTTCCGGAACTGGCTTTTTCATTAAGTTTCGTGTATGCGTGAAACTGGGCTGTGCAGACTCTTTAGGTGCCGTGTACCCAAAAAACTACGAGGGAACTTTGGTACAGATATATAAATCACCAAATAGTGATGCAGGTTAATAAGGCCGTAACAAAGCACTGGGGTTCAATTCTAGAGGGATAGAATTGAAAAGCAGAGAAGTTATGTTAAACTTGTATAGAACCTTGGCTAGACCACACTTGGAGTACTGTGAACAGTTCTGGTCTCCATATTATAAAACGGATATAGAGGCACTGGAGAAGGTGCATAAAATATTTACTAGAATGATACCAGAACTAAGAGGTCATATCTATCAGGAAAGATTGAACAGGCTGGAGCTCTTCTATAGAAAACAGAAGACTGGGGGTGACCTGATGGAGGCCTTCAAGATTATGGAAGGGTTTGATAGGGTCGACGTAGAAAAGATGTATCTATTTGCGGGCGAGACCAGAGGTAGGGGCCATAAATATGACGGTCATTAATAAACCCAGTTGAGAATTCAGGAGAAACTTCTTTACCCAGAGAGTGGTTAGAATGTGGAATTCGCTACCATGGAATAGTTGAGGCAAATAGCATGGATGCATTCAGGGGGAAGCTAATTAAGCACATGGAGGAGGGGGGGGGGGGGAGACTAGAGAGAGATATGTTGATGGGGTTAGATGAAAAAGGGTGGGAGGAGGCTTGTGTGAAGCATAAACACCAGCATGGACCTGTTGGGCCAAATGGCCTGTTTCTGTGCTGTACAGACCTTGTAATACTGTCATATGGGACACACATTTTGGGTTGTATTGGAGGACACCATCGGACCTGTCCAGGAAGTGGAATCTTTGCTTGAGCACTCCAATGATCTGTACAATGAGGACTCTAGTTGAGTAACTGGTCTGATTGTAGCACAGTTCAGCTGCCAAGCATTGGTTCCTGAGACAAATCACAAGCTAAGTATGCAGCCAGTGACTCATTTTCTTCAGGGGCAAAGAGTGTGGGGAGATGGAGGATTGGTGCACGATGAAGCATCTTGGCAGCTACGAGGAAAGGAGGCACAGACCTATGTGATTCACTGCTGATGATCACACACCAGTTGCACATTAATGGAATATATGTGATTCACGAAGGCAGTGTGTCGTGTGAGGGAGCCCACATGGCGATGAGTGCATAGTTAATGAGGCTCTGGATGTGGGAAAAATTGTAATATGTGTGAACTCCAGAGCTTTATCCTGCTGCTTTTGGTTGTCCATGGGTAAAGTGATGAGCTAGCAAACATGGCATCGGTCATCTGTTGAGGGAAACTGCAGACTCACTGGCGTTACTGATATGCCCTGTGGCAGCCTGGAAGGAGCCGGAGGCAAAGATATGTACGAGTGTCAGGACTGTAGATAAGGTTCAACTAATACAGGCAGATCTAGATGTGCTGGGTGATTATGCCTGTGACTGGCAAATGATGTTTAACTTAGAAAAGTGCAGTGGGCAGAGTGAATGCTCGACACACATACACCCTTCACAAAAGTACTAAAGTTGGTGGCGAAAGAAAGGGATCTGGGCATTCTAGTGCATTGATCTCGAAAGATTCGTGACCAATAGCTAGAGCGGATAGATGCTGGGGTGTATTTCTAGGACCATTGAGCCAAAGCATACTATTTTGTCCTTTTACGAGACCTTGATTGGGCCGCAGTTAGAATACTGTGGCCTGGAGTTTCTGCTCAGTTGCACTGGTTTTTTCGGCGCAATTTCCCTGAAATTTGCGAAACCGGCGCAAAAGATCATGGGATGTTAAGTGCAAATAACATTCCGCACGCATCGATCTTTTATGCTAGTTTAAATAATACCGTGCTAGAATCCATCCCTGCCCACAAAAGGGGCCACGCCCCCAGATCGAATTAATCACCATTGTGAGTTTCCGCTATTTGCGCTCATTTGCAGGCCTTCGAGGAGGCTGTAAAAAATTAAGATGTTTTTGTTTTAAGTGCAAAGGCACTAATAGGCATGTTTTAAAAGCTTTTAAATATTTTAATTTACTTAAACTGTATACCAATATACACATGGCAGATGCAAAAGTTTTAATTGTAAAGATAATATAGATTTGTTCATATAATTGTTAAATCTGCTAATAGAAATGTTAGTGAAATTAATTTTAAAATATTTTTCAGATTTGAAGAAAACATTGGCTGTCCTTCTTGACAACATTTTGCAGCGTCTTGGAAAATTGGAGTCCAAAGTGGACAACCTGATGATTTCAAATGGGACAGGAATAAATTCTACTAATGCTACTACTACTGCGAGCCCCAGCTCTGGCACTGTTGAGAAAGTTAATGTGGCAGGTATGCATGTCATGTCTTTTTATATGCAAAATGCTTGTATAGCATAGCATTTAATCTTCATTGGAAAGTAACCAAAAATGTCACTCTAAAATATTGGAACAGGAGTAGGCTATTCACCTCCTCTATCCTTTGAAGAGTCTTTTGAAGTTTTTTTTTTTTACCAATTTGCACTTTTTAAATTCCCAGATTCTTCCTGTTTCAAAATAGATTTTCTCACTTTCCTTCCACCTCCCCTTCAATCCTCATTTGCATTAGTCTTCTCTGGTCCTGAGAGATACACCATGTATGTTACAGCATTGCAACCGAGCCTTGCCTGCCTCTGGAGAAAGTGCTGTAATTTAAATGGATTATTAAGTGAGTCTTGTGATTTTTTTATCAGGGAGCCCAGAAGAACCAGCACATGGAAGTGAAATGGGGAACCAAAGGTCTAATGAGAGTGAAGAACTTAAAGTAATTAATATTAGTAAAGAAAACATACTGGAAAAATTAATGGGACCAAAAGCTGACCAATCCCCTGGATCGGATGGCCTACACTCTAGAGTTTTAAGAGGTGGTTGCAGAGATAATGGGTACATTGGTTTTGATCTTCCAGAATTCCTGAGATTCTAGAACGGTCCCCAAGAATTGTAAGGTAGAAAATGTAACCCCACTGTTAAAGAAAGGAGGGAGAGAGAAAACAGTGAACTGGTGTCGGTTAGCCTGACATCAGTAGTACGGAAAATGCTAGAATCTATTATTAGATTATTATCGTGGTAACAAGGCGCTTGGAAAATCACTGATTATGCAGAGTCAGCACATTAGTTTACGAAAGGAAAATCGTGTTTGACAAATCTATTAGTTTTTTGAGGGTGTAACTAGCAGGGTAGATAAGGGGGAATCAGTGGAGTAGTATATTTAGATTTTCAGAAGGCATTCGATAAAGTACCACACAAGAGGTTGTTAGACAAGATTAGGGACTGGGGGTAATATATTGGCATGGATTGAGGATTGGTTAACGGACAGAAAACAGACAGTAGGGATAAATGGGTCATTTTTGGGATGGCTGTGTGTAACTGGTGGAGTGTCGCAAGGATCAGTGCTTGGGCCTCAGCTATTTACAATCTGTATCAGTGACTTAGATGAGGACGCCAAGTGTAATATATCAAAGTTTGCTGACAATACTAAGCTAGGTGGGAAAGTAAGCTGTGGTAAGGATGCAAAGAGGCTGCAAAGGAATATAGACAGGTTAAGTGATTGGGCAAGAAGGTGGCAGATGGAGTATAATGTAGGGAAGTGTGAAATTATCCACTTTGGTGGAAAAAATGGAGAAGCAGAATGGGCCAGAACTTCAGGTCCCCACGGGTGAGTACGCGCTGGGTACTCGCGCGTAGGCCCAACGAAAGTGCCAGTTTCGTGCATGCACTGCGCATGCGCGGGAAACCGGAACTTCCGTTCCCTTAAAGGAAGGGGTTCACAGGTCGAACGCATGCGCCGGAGAGGCAGCGCGTACGCCTGGAACTTCTGTTTTTTTTGCAGGTTTCTCCGGGAGGGTAAGTCTCCAGCAGCTACGCTTTTTAAAAAGCAGTCGCAAGGCCTGCTTTTAACAAGGTAAGTGGTGAATTAAGTAAAATTTAAAAAAAATTTCCACAAGTTTGTTATTTTTAAATACTTTAAAGAAAGGTAAGTTTATTTTTAGCCCCGTTAGAAACGAATTAATTTTTTCAAAAATTTAAATTATTTAAAATAGTTATTATGTAATTTATAGCTATTTTAAAAATGTGATGGTTTTTAAAAAAAATTATTTGAAGTTATGTTTTGGGGCTGAATTGTATTCATAGATTTGACAGGTCTTCCGGTCAAATCTATGAATACAGATGCCCTGCTACCATTGGTTCTCCATGGCCCACGTGATCCCAGGGGACGCTTCGAACTAACTGCGCCCCTGGGATACACAAGCACTGCGCGCCGGCAGTTGGAGCAGGCCCAGGATCGGAATCCCATGCGGGCCCACAGCACAACGATCTCCTTGAAATGTTCTTGGAGGCCTTGACGGGGTGAAATAAAGAGTAGATTTGCCTTTCTAAATCTAGGCTTTATTAACCTTAAAAACCCAGCAGCACATCTTCAACACCCAGTCCCAACCAAGGCTGTAGAGAACTGAATTTAAGAGGGCCACCACAAATCACATGACATCAACTACCAATGAGTTTACAGCATATATCTCAATGGCAGGAAACAGACAACCAATCATAATACTTCTTACAAAACAAGAAAAATCACCACATTCACCCCTCCTTTTAAAACATACTCCAACCGAAGTAGCCTTTACAATTTACAATTAATTATTTATAACTAAAACAATACAAATATAATATTTCAACAATTTTTTAAAAACATTACTATCAAATTATTTTAAGTCCATTTTCAATCGGTCGACCGGATATCTTGTTCGTGTCGACCTTCTTAACCTTGGTGAAATTCCTTGCCCTCCCACACCAGGAGACACGGAAGTATCTTCTGCAGGAAGGCTATCCATATCCTGATTATCAACGGTTTCCGGATTAGAAATCCCATCCGGAGGTAAACTAGGACAGTCATGAACATCCATCGAGGGCTGACTAATAGAATTATAATTATCTGCAATAGGATTGGAAATATTCGTAGTATCTGTGACGACATCCACATTATCTGAATCATAACTATTGTTAATATCCTCAGAAGAGGGCTGGCCACCACAAGGAGCCAAGTCTTTAATTGAAACAGTACTTTCTTTCCCATCTTGGAATCGAATATGAGCATATTGGGAATTTGCCTCCAACAGCTCCACCTCCTCCACTAAAGGATCATATTTTGACAATCTAACATGGGGTCGAAGCAGCACAGGTCCCTGCATAGTAAGCCATGAAGGTACCGAATATCCCGTAGTAGATCTCCGCGGATAGTTAAAGAGCCTTTCATGGGGGGTCACATTAGTAGCCGTTGAAAGCAATGATCTAATGGAATGCAGGGCATCAGGCAATACCATTTCCCACTGTGTATTCTTAAGGTTCCGGGATGTCAAAGCCAACATAACTGCCTTCCAAATCACCCCATTATATCGTTCGCACTGTCCATTACCCTGGGGATTAAAAGGGGTAGTTCTACTAGTAGAGATTCCCCGACTCTGGAGGTATTCCTTCAACTGGGAAGACATAAAAGAACTTCCCTGATCCGAATGGATATACGCAGGCATCCCAAAGATGACAAAAAGTTGAGTCAGACATTTGATAACTGTAGCAGCTGATACGTCTGCGCAAGGAAAAGCAAAAGGGAACCATGAAAACTCATCCACAACAGTAAATATATATCGATTCTGAGTCGTTGAAGGAAGAGGCCCCTTAAAATCAACGCTCAAACGTTCAAAAGGAGAAGTAGCCTTTATAAGATGAGCTCGTTGAGGCTTAAAGAAATTCGGTTTACACCGAGCACAGATAGAACATGATGAAGTCATCCGCTTGACGTCTTCAACTGAAAAGGGCAAATTCTTACCGCGTACGAAGTGTATCATCCTCGTAACACCAGGATGGCACAAAGCATTATGAAGATTAATAAGCGTATCTCCGTGAATCACAGAACAATAAGCCCTCGACAGCGCATCAGCAGCAACATTATCCTTCCCCGGACGGTAAACTATATCAAAATGGTAGCATGCCAACTCAATCCGCCACCTCATTATTTTATCATTCTTGATCTTTCCAAAATGTTTGACATCAAACATAAAGGACACAGATTTTTGGTCAGTTACCAACGTAAAATGTCGCCCCGATAAATAATGTCTCCATTTACGCAGTGCTTCTACTATTGCGTACGCCTCTTTCTCTATTGCGGAGTGTCTTTTCTCACTATTGTTCAAAGTACGTGAGGAAAAAGGCCACAGGTCTTCCATTTTGGTTCAGAGTAGCCCCAATTGCAAAATCGGAAGCGTCCGTCTCAATCACAAAGGGAACCTGCTCATCAATAGAATGCACAACTGCTCCAAGGATATCCTTTTTGAAATTATCAAAACACGTCCTGGCCTCCCATGATAGAGGATATGTCGTAACCCGAGTAAGGGGCCGGATCTTCTGCGAAAAGTTTGCAATCCCATTAGAATAATAAGAAAACAGTCCAACAACTCATTACAAAGCCTTAGAATTAGTAGGACAAGGTAAATCAATCAATGGTCGCAGGCGTTCTGGATCTGGTTTAATCTTGTTTCCCGAGATAATATACCCCAGTAGATTTACCTCAGTGGTCGAAAAGATGCACTTTTCTTTATTGAAAGTTAAACCAACTTTTTCCACAGCTTGAAGGAATCTTTCTAAATTAGAATCATGCTCCACCCTTGATTTGCCACACACCGTGATGTCATCTAAATATGAAAAGGTGTTCGAGAGAGAGTTATCACTTATAAAAGCATCCATTGCCCGTTGAAAACAGGCAACACCATTAGTAACACCAAATGGTACTCGGCAAAACTGATGCAGCTTTCCGCCAGCCTCAAAGGCCGTATATGGTTGATCCCTCTTAACAATAGGAATCTGATGATAAGCACTCTTTAGGTCAATAGTGCTAAAAACCTTATACTGAGATACTTTGTTGATAAGCTCATCAATCTTAGGCAAAGGGTACGCATCTAATTGAGTATACCTATTAATAGTTTGAGAGTAGTCTATCACCATTCGTTTCTTATGTCTCTCGTTAGTGGTGACAACTACTTGTGCCTGCCAGGGCGAACAACTAGGTTCAATGATTCCTTCCAATAAAAGACGTTGAACTTCAGAATTAATAAATTCTTTATCCTGACTGCTATACCTTCTTGACTTGGTAGCAATTGGCTTACAATCCGGCATCAAATTGGAAAAAAGTGATAATGGAGAAATGGATAAAGAAGTTAATCCACAAATAGATAAAGGTGGCTTAGTTCCTCCAAAAGAAAGACTGAGAGACTCGTGTAATTGAAGCACATCATGACCAATCAAAATATCCGCACAGAGATTAGGCAAAACAGATAGGCGTATATCGGTATACGTATTACCTAGAAGAATTAATTTCACAAGGCAACAACCAGCTACTTGAGGTGAGAGTCGTCGGAGCCATACACACCTGATAAGTAACAGGTGAAATTTTCAAACGCTTCTCCTTCACAAACTGAAGACTTATAAAACTCTCCGTACTGCCCGTATCTATAAGGGCCTTCACTTCTAACCCATTAACTTGGGCCGTAACTATAGCTTTATTTAGGCCATGAGCAAAGGCAGCAGAAACTGATGCAATAAACGCCCTATCTAAAGGCTGAGTAGTCGCAGAGGAGGCAATTGATTTACAAACACGTGCATAATGACCTCTCTTGCCGCATTTACTACACACAGCCTCCCGAGCAGGACACTTCAGACGAGGGTGCCGGGCGTTCCCACAAAAATAACACTTCTGAATCCTAGAGGCAACCGCAGCCGAAGTAGAAACTGTTTCAGAATCTGGTAAACCACTCCTATTAAGTCCACATAATTTCTTTTCATCCGGAACTGCCGAAACCACAGTCGCAGGCCGATTAAAAAGAACGTAAGAATCCGAACTTCTCTGAGCCAAATCCAATGTAGAGGCTTGCTCAAAAGCACTCTTGAGATCCAAAGTCTTATTTTCTAATAACCGCTGACTAATTGATCTAGACAGTAATCCATTAATAAAAGCATCCCGTACCGATTCTTCCTTATATTCTTCTGCCGACACGGCCTTATAATTACAGTTAGCACCAAAGCGCCGAAGTGCTTGTAAATAAGCATCCAAAGATTTTCCCACCTGCTGCCTACGGGCAGATAGAAGATGACGTGCAAATACCTCATTCTTTGGTTTAACAAAAATCTTTTCCAATGTAGCAATAGCCAATTCATAAGTTTCACAGTCCAAGATATACTTATACACATCCGGAGCAATGTAGTTGATCAGCATATTCAACTTATTTAGAGACTCTTGATCCAACACACCCAAAAAGTTTTTAAATGTACGATACCAGTGTTTCCATTTATCATCCGCTCCTGCAGAATTAGGGTCAGCATTAAATCGTTCCAGTTGAAGATATCGCTCCATTCTAACAAAAAGTTAATAAATTGAAATAAAGAGTAGATTTGCCTTTCTAAATCTAGGCTTTATTAACCTTAAAAACCCAGCAGCACATCTTCAACACCCAGTCCCAACCAAGGCTGTAGAGAACTGAATTTAAGAGGGCCACCACAAATCACATGACATCAACTACCAATGAGTTTACAGCATATATCTCAATGGTAGGAAACAGACAACCAATCACAATACTTCTTACAAAACAAGAATAATCACCACACGGGGTAGATGCTGAGAGGCTGTTTTCCCCTGGCTAGAGAGTCTAGGGTTGGAGAGTCTAGAACTAGGGATCATAGGCCTAGAAATTCAATTAGGCTGGAAAACGGGCAGTGACACCATGGGTCAAGGTTGACGGCTGCCCGCAAAAAGAGCTCTCCACAGTTACCAGTTATCTCAGCAGCTGTTTACTGTACAGGTTGTAATTCACCGCCGCTTTCTCCTACCTCTCCGCGTCTCTCTGCACTGTCAACGTCTCCAGCTTTGGAGAGGGCGGTAAGAGGAGTGGAGAGCTCCAAAATGGATGAGCATGTGTCAATTCGGCAAGTGGAGAGTCCCATTTACTTCAGTTTTACTAGGGTTCCTTGATGCTACACTCGGTCAAATGCTGCCTTGATGTCAAGGGGCAGTTACTCTCAACTCACCTCTGGAATTCAGCTCCTTTGTCCATGTTTGGACCAAGGCTGTAATGAGGTCTGGAGCCGAGTGGCCTTGGCGGAACCCAAACTGGGCATCGGTGAGCAGGTTATTGGTAAGTGTCACTTCATAGCACTGTCGATGACACCTTCCATCACTTTGCTGATGATTTGAGAGTAGACCGATGGGGCGATGGATTGAATTTGTCCTGCTTTTCGTGGACAGGACATACCTGGGCAGTTCTCCACATTGTCGGATAGATGCCAGTGTTGTAGCTGTACTGGAACAGCTTTGCTGGAGTCGCGGCTAATTCTGGAGCACAAGTCTTCAGCATGATAGCCGGGATGTTGTCACGGCCCATAGCCTTTGCTGTATCCAGTGCGCTGAGCCGTTTCTTGATATCGGGTGGAGTGAATCGAATTGGCTAAAGACTGGCTTCTGTGATGGTGGGTACCTCGGGAGGAGGCCGATATGGATCATCCACTCGGCACTTCTGGCTGAAGATGGTTGCAAATGCTTCAGCCTTGTCTTTTGCACTCTCGTGCTTTACTCCACCATCCTTGAGGATGGAGATAATCGTGGCGCATCCTCCTCCTGTTAGTTGTTTAATGGTCCACCACCATTCACGACTGGATGTGGCAGGGCTGCAGAGCTTTGATCTGATGATTGTGTGATCTCTTAGCCCTGTCTATAGCATGCTGCTTCCGCTTTTTAACATGCATGTAGTCCTGTGTTGGAACTTCCCCAGGTTGGCACCTCATTTTTAGGTACGCCTGGTATGCTCTTCTACACTCCTTATTGAACCAGGGTTGGTCCCCTGGCTTGATGGTAATGGTAGTGTGAGGGATATGCCGGGCCATGAGGTTACAGATTGTCGTTTCCGTAGCTGGTGCTGAGGTCAATGCCGGGTGGTCCGTCCAGTTTTATTCTTAATTGTTTCTTATAGCGGTTTGTTACAACTGAGTGGCTTGCGAGGCCATTTCAGAAGGCAGTTAAGAGTCAACCACATTGCTGTGGGTCTGGAGTCACATATAGGCCAGACCAGGTAAGGACGGCAGATTTCCTTCCCAAAAGGACATTAGTGAACCAGATGGGTTTTTACGACAATCCGATAGTTTCATGGTCACTGAATTTTTAAATTCCAGATTTATTTAATTAACTGAATTTAAATTCCCCAGCTGCCGTGGTGGGTTTGAACTCTCGTCTCTGGATCGTTAGTCCAGTACTAGCCCAGTAACATTACCACTATGCTACCGTATCTTAGGCTTTAGGCTTAAAATTATAACATTTAAAATTCCTTGCTTTTTCTTCTCGGCTGAATCTGTTGCTCTTCCTTGTTCTAGCTGTTTCCCTTAAACTTGTGCTTGCGGCTATGCTGTGTGTTTAATGGTTGGACCTGTTTTGGGGCTACCATTGAGGCCCATAAAAGTATTGTCTTCTGTTAGATCCGTGATTCTGAGAGTATGATGTTTTCCAATAACTACACGGATGCTGTAACTTAACAATCAACAGGTGTTTATTGGAGTAGGGTAGTCTCAAGACTGGGAGTACAGAGGCATGCTCAAGGCTTATATACAGGTGTGGTCACAGCCGGTACAGTATACAGGAGCTGTAAAAGTAGTTCTCTCTTAAAGGTACATACACTACAATTCCTCCCCTTTTAGATTAGCAGTACCCATAATATTCAAATAACAATTAACACTTCAACATGCACATTAAACAGAAATAGTCCATTTATAGATTCAGTCTTTGGGGCGGCTTCCTGATCCTTTCTTGATAGCGTCTTTCCTGAGGTTCTTGTTCTTGGTGCGGAGGCGATTCTGGCCCCTTTTTGTCGGTTGGTTCATCAGTTTTACCGGTATGTCGGGTTCATCCCCAGGTACGTGAGACATGGGGTTGACTCGTTCCTGTGACGCTAAGATCTGATCGACGTGGCGTCTCACAATGTTCTCCCCGACATCCACTGTGTACATTAATGGCCCCTGCCTTGTGCATATCGTTCCGGGTTGCCATTTCTCTGTTCGGTAGTCACGGGCCAAGACTAGTTGTCCGACATTGAAGCTGCTTGTCGGCTTCTCATTGATGTGCTGGAATTGTTTATCCTCAACATTTCTTCGCACATTTGGTCTGAGCAAATCCAGACGAGATCTCAACCTTCGGTTAAAGAACATCATGGCCGGGGTCTGGTTGGTAACTGCATGTGTCGCATTTCTGTAGGCTAACAGGAAATTGTCCACCTTATGCTGTAGTGGAATTTCATCGTCGCACATGGCCTTTATCGCCTTTTTAAAGGTTTGTACGAACCTCTCAGCCAATCCATTTGTGGCTGGATGATACGGGGCGGATGTGTAATGCCTTACCCCATTCCTTCTCATAAATTTCCGAAACTCTTCGGACACAAACTGTGGTCCATTATCAGAGCAAATCTGCTCTGGCAAGCCGTTCCTGGCAAATATGGTCCGTAGGACTACAATCGTTTTCTCTGTAGTGGTTGAGGACATTTTTATCACCTCAGGCCATTTCGAGTGAGCATCCACTGCTATTAAGAACATTGAGTCCATGAATGGACCAGCAAAATCAATATGCACCCGTTGCCATGGAGAGGAGGGCCACTCCCATGGGTGTAGAGGGGCATGTGGTGGTGCATTTTGGACCTTCTGGCATCCTGAGCTGCTCTTGGTTGGGTCCTCCATTTGTTGATCGAACTCCGGCCACCACACATAAGCCCCAGCAAGGCTTTTCACTTTCACCCCTCCCAGATGACCTTCATGAAGCTCATTTAGCACTCTGTCCCTTAACTTGGGTGGAATCACCACTCGGGATCCACACATCACTGTCCCCTGGCATACTGACAGCTGTTCTCTTCTGGATGAGAATGCTGGCAACAGTGAGTCGCCATGTGTTGGCCATCCCCTCACCGTCAAATCATATACCCGAGACAGTGTCGGATCATTGCGGGTCACCTTCTCTATATCCGCGTTAGTTACTGGCAATCGTTCAATTATTGACGAATAAAATATCTCGATAGGGTCCACTGCTGGTGCTTCCTCCACAGTAGGCAGTGGCAGGCGTGATAGCCCATCAGCGTTTCCATGCTGTTTCGTGCCTTTATATTCTATTTCATATTGGTTCGCCCCTAGAAAAAGGGACCATCTTTGTAACCGTTGTGCAGTCATCACCGGAACGCCCTTCTTTGGATTCAAGATGGAGACAAGTGGTTGGTGGTCAGTCAGCAAGGTGAACTTCTGCCCATGCAGATAGTGGTTGAATTTTTTCACTCCCCATACTAGGCTGAGGGCCTCCCTGTCAATCTGGGCGTAGTTGCGCTCGGCTGAGGTTAGTGACCGAGACGCAAAGGCTACTGGCCTCTCCAACCCGTCTGGGAATTTGTGCGACAGCACCGCTCCGATACCATAGGGTGATGCATCACATGCCAAATGAATTGGTAGTGCTGGGTTGAAATGGGCCAACACCTCTTTTGATGTGATCAATTCTTTGCACTTCTGGAAAGCTCGTTTACGTTCGTCATTCCACTTCCATGGTACCCCCGTTTGCAGTAGGGTATTCAGTGGGTGTAATACTGTAGAGAAATTTGGTAAGAACTTATGGTAGTAGTTCACCAGCCCGAGGAACGACCTCAGTTGTGACACATTTTCCGGTGCTGGAGCCTTGACTACTGCCTCAATCTTTTCAGGGGACTTATGTAACCCCTCTTCATCAATAATGTGGCCACAATACGAGATCTGCTTGTGGAAAAACTCGCACTTGTGGCGATTAGCTCGTAGCCCATATTCCTTTAATCTAGTGAGCACCTTCTCCAGGTTGGCGAGGTGATCACTGTCATTTTCGCCCGTGACCAGGATGTCGTCCAAATAACACTGGGTCCCTGGAATCCCTTGCAGGACTTGATCCATCGCTCTTTGACAAATAGCCGGAGCGGATGCTACCCCGAACACCAGCTGGTTGTATTGGTAGAGACCTTTGAGTGTTGATCGTGAGGTATTGTTTCGAGGCTTCTTCTACCTCCATTTGCAAGTACGCCTGGGCTAGATCAATTTTGGTGAAGCGTTTACCTCCAGATAGCGAGGCGAAAATATCCTCAATTCGTGGAAGTGGATATTGTACCGTGTGAAGGACTGGGTTCACTGTCACCTTAAAATCCCCACAGATGCGGACCTTCTTTGGTTCCTCGGGCATGTTGCTCAATGACCTCTTCATTACAGGAACGATGGGTGTAGCCCACTCGCTCCAGTCTACTTTGGATAGTACTCCTGAACGTTCCAACCCTTCCAGCTCTGCTTCGACGGCTGGTCGGATCGCATAAGGCACTGGTCTGGCCTTAAGAAACTTTGGCCTTGCATTTTCCTCTCTTTTAATCATTGCTGTTATGCCTGTTAGTGTTCCGAGTCCCTCCTGGAACACTTCTTTTGCGTCAGTTAGCATTTTTGACAGTCGTCCAGGTGTGACGTCGTCATCCTTTTTGGCCTCAACCTTCAGTGCGTGTATGGAATGCCAATCTAATTGTATCTTCCAGATCCATTCACGTCCTAGTAGTGGTGGTCCTCCATCTGGCAATACATATAGGTCCATTTTAGGTATTTCCTGGCCTTTGTATATCACTTTCACCCTTATTTTTCCTTTGGGGTAGACTTTTTGCCCAGTGTACGTCTTCAAGACAATCTCTGTAGCTTTCAAGGGTATATGTGAAAATAGTTGCTTGTAGTCCCTTTGGTTTATGACTGTTAGGGCTGATCCTGTGTCGAATTCCATTTTCACTTGGACTCCGTCTATCTTGAGTGTGACCCAGATAGTCTGGTGATCCTCCATTTTGGTTACCTTATGTAGTTTCAGACAACCCAGCTCCTTGCTTCCGGAGTCTGTATCACTTTTCTGTTCGTCTGAACTACTGTCCATCACCTTATGTACCTTTTTGTACTTCTCCTGTGGAGATTTCTTGCTGTTGGTTTTCTTCCCTGACCTGCAGACTCTTGCTATGTGTCCTGCTTTTCCACACTGTCTGCACACTTGGTCCTTGAACCAACAATCCTTCTGGTCGTGTGTTGTTCTGCCGCAGCGATATCACTTCCCTGTTCCATATGACATTTCATTGGTGCCATATTCTTGCCGTCTCCGTTGTATCTCTGCAGCGCCTCTTGCCTTGCGGCTGCTTCGTGTGATACTGCCATGCTGAAAGCCTTGTCCAGCGTAAGATCCTTTTCTGACAGAAGCCGTTTCTGGGTTCCTTCACTTTGAAGCCCACACACAAACTTGTCCCTTAACGTATCTGCTAGTCCCACTCCAAACTGGCAGTGTTTCGATAGCTTGCGCAGTTCCGTTAAGTACTCAGCATTACTTTCGTCTTTATGCTGGTTCCTTTTGTGGAACTTAAATCTTTCTGCTATCAGCAGCGGTGTGGGGTTTAAGTGGTCCTGTAGGATTTCTACTATGCTTTTGAAATTCTTATCCACGGGCTTCTCTGGGGTTATTAGGTTTTGCAGTAAGCCATAAGCTTTTGCACCCATGGAATTTAACAAAACCAGTGCTTTTCTAGCATCTGGCACTTCATTCGCCCTGCAGTACACCTCAATGCGTTCCACATATGTCGCCCAATCTTTGACTTCATTGTCGAACGTAGAGATACTGCCACTCTTCGGCATCCGTGGGTGTGATTTAACTGTCAAAAATGGTGTCTCCCGCGCTCTCCCTTCTCCGCTGGCACAAAATGGCGTCTCCCACGCTTTCCTTTCTTCCCGCGCTCGCCCTTCTTGTCCACTGCGGCTTCTAAAAATGGCGTCTCCCGCGCTCTCCCTTCTTATCCCCGCGGACACTGTTGAGCCCTGGCTGTGCTCAGCGCGTTTTCCTGTGCGCCTTTCCCGTTTCCGCTGCTCGGTCCTGAACCCGGCTGCTGCTTCTCTCTCTCTCTCTCTCTCTCTCTCTCTCTCTCTCTCTCTCGCTTCACCCTCTCTCTACCCCGTCGACGCTGCTCGGCTTTTTCTCTGCCGTCGGTCGGCTCCAGCCGCCGCTGTCCGGGAAGGGTCTGCGCTGTACCTGTTGAGGGATCGTCGTGGCTGGGGAACCAAGCTCGGCTCAACAGCCTCCCCTGTGATGTTCACTCTCTGCCGGACGACTGGGCGGTTGCTCGTGGTCGACGCCCATGCTTCTGGCCTCGACTTTCTTCCACCGCCCTCCCGGAGCGAATCCTTGAAGGGAAATGCAGAGTTGCAGGTAGATTCGAATCGACACTCGTCGCCACTGTTAGATCCGTGATTCTGAGAGTATGATGTTTTCCAATAACTACACGGATGCTGTAACTTAACAATCAACAGGTGTTTACTGGAGTAGGGTAGTCTCAAGACTGGGAGTACAGAGGCATGCTCAAGGCTTATATACAGGTGTGGTCACAGCCGGTACTACAGTATACAGGAGCTGTAAAAGTAGTTCTCTCTTAAAGGTACATACACTACATCTTCAATTTGTAAATAATTGTGGCTTGTCATTTAGCTTCATTGTGCCACTTTGTTGTCTGTTTTCTTGATTTCTATAGGCCCATAAATTCCGTTCCCTAAGGGTGTGTACTCACCCGTTGGACCAACGGAATTGCTGATTTCAGGCATGCACTGCGTATGCGCTGGAAACCGGAACTTCCGTTCTGTGAAGAAAGGGCTTGACCGGTCAAACACCTGCGCCGTATAGGCAGCGCGTATGAATGAAACTTCAGTTTTTTTCACAGTTGCTTCAGTCCAGGTAAGTTGGAAACTGCTGCGCCTGGAAAAGCAGGCGCAAGGCCTGCTTTTACCAGGCTAACAGTTGAAGAAAGTTAAAAAAAAAAAAAATTAAAAAATTTTTTCCACTGATTTATCATTTTTAAATACTTTAAAGAAAGTTAAGTATATTTTTAGCCCCGTTAAAAACTTTTTTCAAAAATTTAAATTTTTGTTTAAAATTAATTTATGTAATTTATAGTCCATTTTTAAAATGTGATTTAAAAAAAAAAAAAAAAAATTATTTAAAGTTTTACTTAGGTTTTGATGCTGATCTCTATTCATAGATTTGACAGGTCTTCCTGGCTGGCAGACAGGAAGCAAAGAGTTGGAATAAACGGCTCTTTTTCTGAGTGGCAGGCAGTGACTAGTGGGGTACCACAGGGATCGGTGCTAGGACCCCAGCTATTCACTATATATTAATGATCTACACAAGGGAACTAGATGTAATATCTCCAAGTTTGCAGACGACACAAAGCTGGGTGGGCGTGTGTGCTGCGAGGAGGATGCCGAGAAACTCCAGTGTGATTTGGGCAGATGTATGGCAGATGCAGTATAATGTGGATAAATGTGAGGTTCTCCACTTTGGTGGCAAAAACAGGAAGGCAGATTATTATCTGAACGGCAATAGACTGGGAGAAGGGGAAGTGCAACAAGACCTGGTTGTCCTTGTGCACCAGTCGCTGAAGGTAAGCATGCAGGTGCAGCAGTCGGTTAAGAAGGCAAATGGTATGTGTTAGATCCTTGTATTTTTGATGTAGTGTGTCCTTCAATAACTAGACACGAGACTGCAGGAACAATCAACAGGTATTTACTGGATGAGGGTTACTCTAAAACTAACGTACAGGTCCCTACTCAGGGTTTATATACAGGTGTGGTCACTGCCGGTACTACAGTATACAGGAGCTGTAAAAAGTAGTTCTCCCCTTAAAGGTACATACACTACAGTATGCTGGCCTTTATAGCGAGAGGATTCGAGTACAGGAGCAAGGGTGTCTTGCTGCAGTTGTACAGGGCCTTGGTGAGACCACACCTTGAGTATTGTGTGCAGTTTTGGTCGCCTTATCTGAGGAAGGATGTTCTTGCCATGGAGGGAGTGCAGCGAAGATTCACCAGACTGATACCTGGGATGGCAGGAATGACGTATGAGGAGAGATTGGGTCGATTGGGCTTATACTCGCTGGAGTTTAGAAAAATGAGAGGGGATCTAATTGAAACGTATAAAATTTTAACAGGACCAGACAGACTAGATGCAGGAAGGATGTTCCCGATGGCGGGGAGTCCAGAACCAGGGGTCACAGTCTAAAGATAAGGGGTAAGCCATTTTGGACAGAAATGAGGAGGAATTTCTTTACTCAGAGAGTGGTGAACCTGTGGAATTCTCTACCACAGAAGGCAGTTGAGGCCAAGTCATTAAATATATTCAAGAAGGAGTTAGATATATTTCTTAAGACTAAAGGGATCAAGGGATATGGGGAGAAGGCAGGGACAGAGTACTGAGCTTGGATGATCAGCCATGATCTCATTAAATGGCAGAGCAGGCTCGAGGGGCCGAATGGCCTACTCCTGCTCCTATCTTCTATGTTTCTATGTTTGACTCCTCTTTGTATCATCATTGTGTCACTCCTGAAGGCATGTCTACACTTCTAGGCAGAATCCAAAGGATGCTTATTAAATCTTTAAAAAAAAAGGAAATGCTGGCAATAGCAAAATTGAAGAAAACATAAAATGTCACTGAAGGTCCCTATCTTTCCCTTCAGATTCTGACTGACATGCGATGCATTCCATAATTTTCTGTTTCTGAAACAAAAATACTGATGTAACTGGTACAAATATGATATAGTTATAAAAGAAAGCTGTCAGAAATTATGACCCTCTGTGCTTGGCATTTGGTTATGTTTACTAAAGTTTCACAATATTCAGAAACCTTTTTATCCATGCACTTCTGTCCATGTTAATTCAAATATTTGTATTTATCTTTTGCTTTCACAGCTTGTAGTATTACTCTGCATACATTGTTTTACCATTTGATTGTCCTGGAGCACTGAGAGTTTCTTTCCATTATGTTAATGTGTTGCTTACAGTTGCCATGGTAATTATGGTAATTACTTCAAGATTAGAAATTCAGAGCTAACAGAACTATAGAGAATTGTGGTTAATATTTTCGGTGTTCTATTTTATCAACCATTTCTAGATTGGCGCCTTTCTTTCCTCATGGCACATGAATGAGAATTTAATTTGAAAGTAAACAAATGTCCAGCAATTTTTATTTTGTGCATATAAAGTTAACATTTGGGTTGTGAATCTTTGGAATTCTGTACCCCAGAAGGCTGTCGATGCTAAGTTGTTGATTATATTCAAGACCGAGATCGATAGATTTTTGGATTCTAAGGGAACCAAGGGATATGGGGATAGTGCAGGAAAGTGGAGTTGAGGTAGAAGATCAACCATGATTTTATTGAATAGCGGAGCAGGCTTGAAGGGCTGAATGGCCTACTGCTGCTCCTTTTTCTTAGGTTCTTATGTAGTTAAAATATTTATTTGGAATAGCCTGTGCAGAGATGCTGTGTCATTGTTATTCTCTCTGATTTGCTACAGCATGTGGAAATCAATTGTGATAATGAATTATACTACAATATGCTATTCAGTAGATAAGATAACTGCTATTTTATCCTTTTTTTACCCCCTTCCCCAGTAGTTTCAATTGAGTGCCTTCTTTTGTCTCTGCAGATCTAATTAATGGAGCCCAGGAACAGTGTGAATTGCCTCCTATGGATGGCTTCCCTCACTGTGACAGCAAATTGAAGGTAAACCAAAAGCCACTTGGAGAATTTCAGTTTTATTTCCAATATTTTACATTTAAATTTGCAGATAATATTCATATTATAATTTTCTCCATCCTACTCCCCCACTTCTCCTCAATTGCTGAGTCTTGTTTTGGATATACCTCCATGGGGGCTAGCCACCCAAGAAACTAGGCATGTGTAAGCCCTGACAGTGGTGCATCACAGCCAAGGTTCTTTCCCACTGTCAACTTGCATGTACTTTACAACAGAAGTGTCTAAATAGCTATCCGGAACATGCACCAAGGCATCTCCCTTCTCCCCTGCTCTCTTCTCTTTCCCCCCCCCCCCCCCCACCTCCCCCAAAGCAAATGTAAGTTGTAGTTCCCCAACTACTTTCTTGTCTGAGCATCAGCCAACTTAGCACAGACTGGGAATTGAACCTGAAACATTCTTGTTTTAGTTCTTCAATAGACATGAAACTGAGGATTGAGTCAGAGGGAAGTTGGTGATTGCGGGGCAAATCACCATTTGGGGTGATACTTTACACTTTCACTGAGATTATTTTTGTTTTCTTCCCCTTCTCTCCACTGTAGATTAACTTTACTAATTGTATAGGGAAGTTGAACATAAATTAAGAAAAACTTAAGTTCAGCCTCTCCATACATGGGGTTATAAAGGTTGTCTTTTATTAATGTCTTTCGTGTACAGATGTAATCTTTTTTATGAGAGAGTGAGGTTAGAGGAAATCACAAGGCAGTTCAATTGTTCTGATGTCAGAAGTCATAATGGTTTATTGTGTACTTCAACCCTTTCCAGATCACAAAAATGCTTTCCCAGGGTGGGGCCTTCAATTGTTCCTTTTGAATGGTGTGTTACTGTGGCAAAATTTTTGCACCGTTTTGAACAGGAGTTTTTTCTGCTGTAGGAGAAAAGCAAAAGTGGAAGGCAGAGAAATCAAGGGTGTAAATCAAACAGGGCTACAGTAAATAATAATTCTAAAAGGGCTAAGTGTTTAAAAAAAAAAAAGAACAAGCCTGTAGGCTTTGCGTCTTAATGTGAGGAGCATTCGTAATAAGGTGGCTGAATTAGCTGTGCAAATAGATGTAAACGGATATGATATAATAGGGATTGTGGAGACATGGCGCCAGGGTGACCAAGGCTGGGAATTCAACATCCAGGGGTATTCAATATTCAGGAAGGACAGGCAAAAAGGAAAAGGAGGTAGGGTAGCATTGCTGTTAAAGAGGAGATTAACACAATAGTAAGGAAGGATATTAGCTCTGATGATGTGGAATCTGTATGGGTAGAGCTGAGAAATACCATGGGGCAGAAAACGTTAGTGGGAGTTGTATACAGACCCCCCAAACAGTAATGCTGAGGTTGGGGATGGCATTAAACGGGAAATTAAAGACGTGTGCAATAAGGGCACAGCAGTTATCATGGGTGACTTTAATCTACATATAGATTGGGCTAATCTACATATAGATTGGGCTAAGCAAATTGTAACAGTACTGCGGAGGAGGAATTCCTAGAGTGTATACAGGATGGTTTCCTGGACCAATATGTCGAGAAACCAACTAGAGATCAGGCCATCTTATTATGTAATGAGAGGGGATTAATTAGCAATCTTGTGCGAGGCCCCTTGGGGAGGAGCGATCATAATATGATAGAATTCTTCATTTAGATGGCGAGTGAAGTAGTTGACTCAGAGACTAGGGTCCTGAATTTAAATAAAGGAAACTATGATGGTATGAGGCACGAGTTGGCTAGGATGGATTGGGGAGCGTTACTTAAAGGGTTAATGGTGGATAGGCACTGGCAAACATTTAAAGATCTCATGGATGAACTACAGAATTTGTTCATGTTTGGCATAAAAATAAAACAAAAAAGGTGACTCAACCGTGGCTAACGAGGGAAATTAGGAATAGCATAAGATCCAAGGAGAGGACATATAAATTGGCCAGAAAAAGCAGCAAACCTGAGGATTGGAAGCAGTTTAGGATTCAACAAAGGAGGACAAATGGATTAATTAAGAGGGGGAAAATAGAATATGAGAGTAAGCTTGCAGGGAACATAAAAACTGACTGCAAACGCTTGTATAGATATGTGAAGAGAAAAAGATTGGTGAAGTCAAGCATAGGTCCCTTGCAGTCAGAATCAGGGGAATTTATAATGGGGGACAAAGAAATGGCAGACCAGTTAAATACATACTTTGGTTCTGCCTTCACAAAGGCGGACACAAATAACCTTCCAGAGATGTCTGGGAACATTGGATCTAATGAGAGGGAGGAACTGAATGAAATCAGTATTTGTAGGGAAATGGTGTTGGGGGAAATTGACGGGATTGAAGGCCGATAAATCCCATGGGCCTGATAATCTACATCTTAGGGTACTTAAGGAAGTGGCCTTAGAAATAGTAGATACATTGATGGTCATCTTCCAAAATTCTATAGACTCTGGGACAGTTCCCATGGATTGGAGGGTAGCTAATGTAACCCCACTATTTAAAAAAGGTGGTAGAGAGAAAACATTGAATTATAGACTAGTAAGCCTGACATCGGTAGTGGGGAAAATGCTAGAGTCCATTATAAAAGATGTAATAGCAGAGCACTTGGAAAACAGTGACAGGATCGGATAAAGTCAACATGGATTTACAAAAGGTAAATCGTGCTTGACTAATCTACTGGGTTTTTTTGAGGATGTAACTGGTAGAATAGATAAAGGAGAACCAGTGGATGTGGTGTATTTGGACTTTCAGAAGGCTTTCGATAAGGTCCCGCATAAGAGATTAGCGTGCAAAGTTAAGGCACATGGGATTGGGGGTAAGGTACTGACTTGGATAGAGAACTGGTTGGCAGACAGGAAGCAAAGAGTTGGAATAAACGGGTCTTTTTCCGAGTGGCAGGCAGTGACTAGTGGGGTACCGCAGGGTTCGGTGCTAGAACCCCAGCTATTCACAATATATATTAATGATCTAGACGAGGGAACTAGATATAATATCTCTAAGTTTGCAGACGACACAAAGCTGGGTGGGCATGTGTGCTGTGAGGAGGATGCAGAGAAATTCCAGTATGATTTGGACAGGTTGGGTGGTGGGCAGATGCATGGCAGATGCAGTATAATGTGGATAAATGTGAGGTTATCCACTTTGGTGGCAAAAACAGGAAGACCGATTTATTATCTGAATGGCAATGGATTGGGAAAAGGGGAAGTGCAACGAGACCTGGGTGTCCTTGTGCACCAGTCGCTGAAGGTAAGGATGCAGGTGCAGCAGGCGGTGAAGAAGGCAAATGGTATGTTGGTCTTCATAGCGAGAGGATTTGCGTACAGGAACAAGGATGTCTTGCTGCAGTTGTACAGGGCCTTGGTGAGACCACACCTTGAATATTGTATGCAGTTTTGGTCGCCTTATCTGAGGAAGGATGTTCTTGCCATGGAGGGAGTGCAGCTAAGACTCACCAGACTGATACCTGGGATGGCAGGAATGACGTATGAGGAGAGATTGGGTCGATTGGGCTTATACTCGCTGGAGTTTAGAAGAATGAGAGGGGATCTCATTGAAACTTATAAAATTCTAACAGGACTAGACAGACTAGATGCAGGATGGATGTTCCCAATGGCGGGGAATCCAGAACCAGGGGTCACCATCTAAGGATAAGGGGTAAGCCATTTAGGACTGAGATGAGGAATTTATTCACCCAGAGAGTGGTGAACCTGTGGAATTCTCTACCACAGAAGGCAGGTGGGGCCAATTCATTTAAATATATTCAAGAAGGAGTTGGATATATTTCTTAAGGCTAAAGGGATCAAGGGCTATGGGGAGAAAGCAGGGACGGGGTACTGAATTTGGATGATCAGCCATGATTTCATTAAATGGAACAGGTTCGAGGGGCCGAATGGCCTACTCCTGCTCCTATCTTCTATGTTTCTATGTAAGTTCAGTACTGTGTACGATCATCAGGGGAAAAAAATGCATATATTTCACATACTATTATTATTAAATGTAGTTGGGCCTCTATTGGAACGGGCCAGAGTGAGTACTTGATGTACCTTTAAAACAAAACCTAGCTTTGTGCAACATCTACCTGTGATTTTTGGCCAGTACCCAGTAGATGAAACCATTGAAGTTGGTCCCAAAGCTGCTTGGGTGTGTCCAACGAGTCAGCTTTCTATATTTTTCAGCACCATATTGTCAGAACCCTTAAGGACTCAAAACTGACACCAGTATGAGCCAACTTTGTCAGCCTCTCCAAATTTCCACAAACACAAGTGATCTCAAAATTGGTGATAAATCTGCTCTACCGGACTAATGCAATTCCCTTAGTTTCTCCTCTGCCTACCAGCCTATTCCACAAGATTTCCCCTCTTTTGGTTGATATCGAGGTTACAATAAAGTAGCCCACTTCTACATAACCAAAGCTTTCTATGTGTGCTTCTTCAGTTCCTTCTGAGTCCCAGAATACTGAAAAAGGTTTAACTAGAAGGTAACCCTTTACTGCTCAGAAATGTTGGTTCCCTGATATCCCTAAGGGGCAGCACGGTGGCATAGTGGTTAGCGCTGTTGCCTCACAGCGCCAGGGACCCGGGTTCGAATCCGGCCTCGGGTGACTGTCTGTGTGGAGTTTGCACATTCTCCCCATGTTTGCGTGGGTTTCCTCCGGGTGCTCCGGTTTCCTCCCACAGTCCAAAGATGTGCGGGTTAGGTTGATTGGCTATGATAAATTGACCCTTAGTGTTAGGGGGATTAAATACGTGGGGTTACGGGGATAGGGTGGGATATGTGTTGGTGTAGGGGTTACGGGGATCGGGTGGGATATGTGTCTGTGCAGGCTCGATGGGCCGAAATGGCCTCTATCTGCACTCTGGGGTTTCTGTGATTTCTGTGAAAGTTGAGCGGTGGCCAGTGCTCCCTCCTTGCCTGTCACATGGTTTTCTTTCTATCTTGGTGAAGCTTGGATCTTTCTCTTAATTTTAGTCATTCATACCTGCATTCCCTGCTGCTCTCAGCTCGGATGTGGTTAAGGGTGAAGGTTCATACATTGAGTTTGAGGAAGAGCACCTGAGCAGGGTGGCTCTCTGTGACATAGAGGAGGTCTTAAAGGCCAGCATCTCTCAGCAATTTATGTCAATGACTTAGGTTGTATTGAGCTTCTAAACCTCTTTAAATCTGCAGCTGGTATCAAATTAGCAGGTGCAGTTAATCGAAGGAGGTAACACAAGGCATCAAGGGGTATGGGGAGAGAGCAGGAATATGATGAGATCAGCCATGATCATATTGAGTGGCAGAGTAGGCTCGAAGGGCCAAATGGCCTACTCCTCCTATTTTTCTATGTAACCTACAAAATGAGTTTCATAAAATAAGTAAGTGGGTGAAACAGTAGTAGATGAAATTTAATGCAGCCATATAAAATATTCCATAGGAACAAAAAGAATAGGTGAAATATGTGCTCTATGAATGGTATCGAAATAGCTACGGTTAAAGTTGAAATAGATTTTGCAATATAAGTTGACTTGGCCAGTCACTGTAGCAGCAATCAATAATGCAAATAGAATGCTAAACTATATAACCAAGCAGACTATAAATCTGGAGGTTGTGCTTAAACTGTACTGTGTTCTGGTTGAACACATCAAGTACTGTGACCACTTCTGTTCACTGAGAAAGGGGTGACATTCAAACTGTGGAGGTGGTACAGAGAAGAGCCACAAGATTGATAACTCACAACTGAAATAAAACCAGAACTTGCAAGGCACTAAAAAGGAAGACCTTGCATTTCATAGAATCTTGCAGCACAGAAGGATGCCATTCGGCCCATTGTGCTTGAGCCAAGCTGTCCAATCTAGTCCCACACCCCAGCTTTTTCCCCATAACTCTGCAAATTAGTCCCCCTCAAATACATGCCCAATTGCCTCTTGAAATTTCCTATGTAATCTGCACCCGCCACCCTTTTCAGGTAGTGCATTCCAGATCTTAACAACTCTGTGTGAAAAAATTTATCATTTCACCTCTAGTTCTTTTGCCAATTATTTTAAATCTGTGACTTCTGGTTACTGACCCACTTGCCAGAGTTTCTCCCTGCTTGTTCTATCGAAACCTCCATTAGGTCTCCCCTTCACCTTCTCTGCTCTAAGGAGAACAATCCCAGCTTCTCCAATCTCTCCACATAACTGAACACCCTCATCCCTGGTATCATCCTGGTAAATCTCCTCTGTACCCTCTCTAGAGCCTTGACATCCTTCCTAAAGTGTGGTGCCCAGAATTGAACACTACTTCAGCTGAAGCCTAACCAGGGATTTGTAAAGGCTTTGCATATCTTCCTCATTTTTATATTCATACCCCTATTTACAAGGCCAAGTATCAACTTGGCCTGCCACTTTCAAAGGTTTGTGAATATGCACCACCAGGTCCCTCTGTTCTTGCACTCTTCCCCACCCCCTTCAAAATAGATTATACTGCCACTCCATGTTCCTCCAAAAGTACATGACTTCTCACTTACCTGCATTAAATTACACCTGCCATGTTGTTTTCTGAATAAGTCTGTTGTGTGGTACTTTATCAAATGCCTTTTGAAAGTCCATATAAACATCTTACTTCATCAAAGAACTCAATCAGGTTAGTCGGACACGATTTGCCTTTAACAAGTCCATGCTGGCTGTCCCTTATTCACTCATGCTACCCCAAGTGAGAACTAATTTTGTCCTCGACCATGGTCTCCAACTTTTCCCACCACTGACATTCGACTGACTGGCCTGTAGTTACTAAGTTTATAGCTCTCCCCTTTTTTTGCATAGGAGTGTAACATTTGCAATCCTTCAGTCCTATGGCACCACTTCCATATCCAAGGAGGATTGAAAGACTGTGGTCAGAGCTTCTGCTATCTCCACCTTTGCTTCCCTCAGCATCCTAGGATGCACCCCATCTCGACCGGGTGACTTGTTAACTTAGTGATGCCAATGTATTTTGCACCTCCTTTCTATCTCTTATCCTATCCAATATCTCTATTCCCTCCTCCTCTGCTGTGACATTAACTTCATCCTCTTTTGTGAAGACCGATGCAGAGTACTCATTCAGTACTTCAGAGTGCCTTTCACCACCTTGGGTCCAAATCACTTTACAGCCAGTGAAGTACTTTTGAAGTGTAGTCACTGTTATAATGTAGGATATGTGGCAGCCAATATGCAGGTCCCACAAACAGGAATTAAATAAATGACCAGATCATCTATTTTAGGTGATGGTTGAGAGATTAATGTTGGCCAGGATACAGAGAGAATCCCTTGCTCTTCTTTGACTATTGCTGTGGGTTCTTTGACGTCCATCAAGAGAGTAGACAAGATCTCGGTTTATCGTCTCATCCGAACGAGACAATTATTCCTTATCTTACACCACTCTGTGGATGAATCCGAACTCTCTACACCTTTTGAGAGTATCTATCTTTGCCTTGTGATCTAGGTAAACTTTCAGGATCATGCCTGGTGAAATGAACAGCAAACTTTGTTTGGTTATTTCTTTTAGATACTGGATATTGGGTTTATACAGGATATTGTCATATATCCCTTTGCCCTAATGTGGAAGTATTATAAATAGAAAGACTTGCATTTATATAGCGCCTTTCATGACCTCAGAACGTCCCAAAGTGCTTTACAGCCAATGACATACTTTTGAAGTGTAGTCACGTTTGTAATGTAGGAAACGTGGCAGCCAATTTGCGCACAGCAAGCTCCCACAAACGACAATGTGAAAATTACCAGATAATGTTTTTTTAGTGATGTTGATTGAGGGATAAATTATTGGCCAGGACACTAGGGATAACTCCCCTGCTCTTCTTTGAAATAGTGCCATGGGATCTTTTGCGTCCACCTGAGATGGCAGATGCAGCTTCAGTTTAACGTCTCGTCCAAAAGACGGCACCTCCGACACTGCAGCTCTCCCTCAGTGTCAGCCTAGATTTTTGTGCTTAAGACTCTCTGGAGTGGGACTTGAACCCACAACCTTCTGACTCAGAGATGAGCATGCTACCAATTGAACCACAGCTGCCACTAGAGGATAGGATTATAGGATATTGTCATACATCTTTTACCTCTATTACAAGTTTGAGGACTAGGAAATTGGTGCCAATTATAACTCATGCAGGAACTCATTATCAGGAGGTCGCAAGCGTGTCGTCTTGACTGCTTACTCAGCAAGACTGGTTAGGTCCCAAAGGAGCTCCGATGTGTTGTATCTTTTATAGGGTCAATCACCATGTAGGATAAATCTGAATACAGTGCACCATTACATTATGTGTGTTGCTGTTGATGCGAAAGCTCATTTACTGGTTAGGTTGGCTACTATTTTGTTTTGCATACCCAATAATATCTTGGGTTGTTCATTACACTCTGGAAATTCCCACATGAGTGCTCATTATTGCTTTCTGTAGCCTTAAGTCTTATCTCTCATGTCCTTTTTTGGACACTATGGGAATCAAGGGATTAAAAAGAGAAAATGCTGGAAATACTCAGCAGGTCAGGCAGCATCTGTAGAGAGAAAAACAGAGCTTGTATTTCAGGACAATGAAAGGTCATCATCCTGAAACATTAGCTCTGTTTCTCTACAGATGCTGCCTGACTTGAGTATTTCCAGCATTTTCTGTTTTTTTATTTTAGATTTCCAGCATCCGCAGTATTTTACTTTTTGTATTGGGGAGTCAAGGTATATGGGGATAGGGTGGAAAAGTGGAGTTGAGGATCAGCCATGATCTTATTGAATGGTGGAGCAGGCTCGAGGGGCCGTATGGCCTACTCCTGCTATTTTTTTCTGTCCTATACTAAAGGAACTTGCACTCTCGACTCCCTTACATTTTCTTGACTGACTTGCTATTCACCTACTATATTCCTTGGGGGGGGGGGGGGGGGGGGGGGGGGTGTAAATTTGGTGATCAACCATTTTGGGGCGCTAACATCGCCCGGGCGCTAACTTTAGGGCCAGTGACCGCAAAATTGAGTTTTAGCGCCAGAAGAGGGGAGTGAAGAGCTAAATCAAGTGCTCCACTTCCTTCTTCGGGTGCTAACGTCGGAGAGCAGGGTGGAGACTTCAGCAGTGCTGCACGCTGGGCCGTGCAGCGATGCCGCGTTCAAAGGCTCCTTCCCTCCTTTAAAGGGAAGGGCCATTGCTGCAGGCTCTGCAATGTAATAAGTACATACCTGGACCACCAAGGCAGTCGCAATCCCACGCGATCAGCCCAGCACTCTAGCAGAGTGCTGGGCTGATTGATCGTGGGCAGCAAACCGCGGAAAAAATTAGAACAGGAAAGTTGCGTTTTTTTCCCCCACACTTCCCTCAGCCACCTCGCCTTTAATCATCGCCCCCCAAAGCGGCCGGACGCCTGATGCACGCCTCCTACAGCTGTGTTTTCGCCCGGCGCTACTGCAAGGGGGCAGAAGTCAATTTTGGGTCCGGGGCACTACTGGGGCGATGCGCACAGCGATGACGTCACGATCTCTGAGCGAAGGAGATCGGGGTGCAATGCCGTACCATCGCCGCACAACTCCCGCCTATTATGGCAGAAGTCGATGTCCGCGCTGTCGCAAAGCCATTTGCGCCCCCGGGGGCGCTAACGGAAGGCGCAAAGGCACCCAATTTCGCCCCCCTTATCTCTTCTCATGAACGGTTAATGAGGTTATGTCTAATATACTCCAGGACCGACTAAACTATTGCAACCACTGCAGTGTGTGTGTGTGTGGTGTGTTGGTGTGTGGGTGTGTGATAGTGAGTCCGGGAACAAGAGACTAAGCTGTCTCAAACTTCACAACGTAATCGCAAAAGAGGATCACCGAACCATTTGGGTCACCCTCACGATAGCAGGGTCCCAAGTCAAAATGGAATTGGATACAGGATCAGCTCTAACCGTCATGAATCGACGAGACTACGAGCGGCTATTCTCACACATACCCTTGAGAGAGACATCCATTGTCTTGAGGACGTAGACGGGGCAAAAAGTATACCCCAGAGGAAAAATAAGGGTGCCTGTCGAATACAACGGCAAGAAAATACGGAAATCGTATCTCTACATTCTGCAAGATGGTGGACCACCGTTATTGGGACGTGAATGGTTCAGAAAGATAAGTTTAGACTGGCACTCCATTCAGGCACTGACGGTGGCTGGTAAAAAGGATGACGACGTCACTCCTGGACGATTGTCAACAATCTTGGCTGACGCCAAAGAGGTATTTCGAGCCAAGGAAGGTTCGCATCTGTGGGGACTTCAAGGTGACGGTGAACCCAGTCCTTCACACAGTACAATATCCTCTTCCAAGGATAGAAGATATCTTCGCCTCACTATCTGGAGGGAAGCGTTTTACAAAAATTGACCTAGCACAAGCATATTTGCAGATGGAGGTTGAAGAATCCTCTAGGAAGTATCTCACGATAAACACTCACAAAGGTCTTTACCAGTATAATCGACTGGTATTCGGAGTAGCATCAGCTCCGGCGATATGGCAAAGAGCGATGGAACAAGTCCTGCAAGGGATTCCGGGGACTCAGTGTTACTTGGACGATATCCTTGTGACAGGTGAAGATGACAGTGAACACCTTGCCAACCTAGAGCAGGTGCTCACTAGACTAAGAGAACATGGGCTACGAGCCAATCGCCCCAAGTGCGAGTTTTTTAAGAAGCAGATATCGTATTGTGGCCACGTGATTGATGAAGAGGGGTTGCATAAGTCCCCTGACAAAATTGAAGCGGTAGTTAAGGCTCCAGCGCCTGAAAATGTGTCGCAACTGAGGTCATTCCTCAGATTGGTGAATTACTACCATAAGTTTTTGCCGTATTTGGCCACAATTTTGCATCCACTGAACGCCCTACTACGAACGGGAGTAGCATGGAAATGGAGCGAGGAATGCAAGCGGGCCTTTGAGAAGAGTAAGGACCTAATCACTTCGAGAATTATTGGCTCACTACAACCCATCACTACCGATAAGACTAGCGTGTGATGCGTCTCCCTACGGCATTGGGGCGGTACTGTCACATAAATTCCTTGATGGTTCAGAGAGGCCGATAGCTTTTGCGTCACGCTCGTTAACTTCAGCCGAGCGTAACTACGCCCAGATTGACAGAGGCCCTCAGCCTGGTGTGGGGGGTGAAAAAGTTCAATCACTACCTGCACGGTCAGAAATTTACTCTACTAACTGATCATCAACTTCTCGTCTCCATTTTCAACCCTCAGAAGGGCGTACCGATAATGACGGCACAATGGCTACAAAGGTGGTCCCTTTTCCTAGGGGCTCACCAATATGACATCGAGTACAAAGGAACTAAACCGCATGGGAATGCTGATGGATTGTCGCGCCTACCGTTGCCGACGGTGGAAGAAGAACTGGCAGTGGATCCAGTGGAGTTATTCCACTCGACTGTAGTCGTATGTCTCCCTGTGACGAATGCAAACATAGAAAAGGAAACACGAAATGACCCGACACACTCCTGGGTCTATGATTTAACGGTGAAGGGATGGCCAGCACATGGCGAACCACTGCTGCCAGCATTCTCGCCGAGAAGAGAACAGTTGTCAGTGTGCAGAGGAAGCTTGATGTGTGGATCCAGAGTAGTAATTCCACCCAAATTGAAGGATAGAGTGCTCAATGAGCTTCATGAGGGTCATCTGGGAGGGGTAAAAATGAAGAACTTAGCCAGAGCGTTTGTGTGGTGGCCGGGAATCGATAGAGAAATCGAAGAGATGATCAAGAGCTGTACAGGATGCCAGAAGGTCCAAAACGCCCCACCACAAGCCCCTCTACATCCATGGGAGTGGCCCTCATCTCCATGCCAAAGGGTGCACATTGATTTTGCTGGTCCCTTTATGGACTCGATGTTTTTAATTGCGGTGGATGCACATTCAAAGTGGCCAGAGGTAATAAAAATGTCCTCAACCACCACAGAAAAAACTATCACAGTCTTACGAACCATATTCGCCAGGAAATGGGCTGCCTGAACAGATTTGCTCTGACAATGGACCACAGTTTGTGTCTGAAGAGTTCCGGAGGTTCTTAAAGAACAATGGTGTTAAGCATTACACATCTGCCCCATATCATCCAGCCACTAATGGATTGGCCGAGAGGTTTGTCCAAACATTCACGAAGGCTATCAAGGCAATGTGTAATGAAGATATACCCCTACACACAAGGTGGACAACTTCTTGTTATCCACCTTGTGGTAACACATGCGGTTACCAACCAAACTCCAGCCATGATGTTCTTCAATCGAAGACTACGATGCCGCTTGGATTTGGTTAAGCCAAACGTCGGAAGAGATGTGGAGAACAGGCAGTTTCAGAATATGAATGTAAGGCCGACCAGGAGTTTTAAGATAGGTCAACCAGTTTTGGCCCGGGACTACCGCACAGAGAAATGGCAGCCAGGAATGATCTGTACACGGCAAGGACCTCTAATGTATACCGTGGACGTTGGAGAGAGCATTGTAAGACGCCATGCTGACCAGATTCTAGAGTCACTGGAAAACGTCAACTCCAC
This sequence comes from Somniosus microcephalus, assembly GCF_052327205.1. Taxonomy (NCBI): domain Eukaryota; kingdom Metazoa; phylum Chordata; class Chondrichthyes; order Squaliformes; family Somniosidae; genus Somniosus; species Somniosus microcephalus. Next base: position 288,593,425 of record NC_140990.1, read on the forward strand.
ACCACGATCTGATACACCTGACGATGAAACCGAAGTACCAATTGTATCTACCGCAGAATCGGTGATATTGGAAGCAGACGAACCAAACAACGACATTGATCCAGAAGAACCTGATATCCCAAAGAGGCGTTATCCAGACAGAATCAGGAAGCCTCCTCAAAGACTGAACTTGTAATTGCTTAACTTCAACCAATGTATCTAGCAACCGTAATTGTAATTAGTTATTATTTAGTTGTTAAATGAATGTTATGTACTATTTATCTAAAAGGGGAGGAATTGTTGTGTATGTACCTTTAAGGGAATAACTGGTCTCAGACTGCAGTACCGGCAGTGACCACCCCTGTATAAAAGTGCCTAGCAGGCTTCTGTAGTTTCAGTTTCCAGGTTGCCTCCATTCAGTAAAGACTTGTTATAATCAACTCCTGCAGTCCGTGTCTCAATTATACACGGACATAATAGTGTGTGTATATATTTTGTGTTAAGAAACGCTTACTAAGGCTATTTTACATGGTACACCTATACTTACACTGAACTACCTTATCTCCATCATCTCTGACTTTAGTCTTCAAAGCAGTAGAGCATCGCATCAGACTTCATGTTTACGATCTAAATATCGTGCAAATTTATTAAACAATGACCAAGTGAATTATCTAATTTTCATATAGAAGGAATTCTCTATCTAATTCCTAGTGTAGGCAATAACATTTGTAGCTCTTTTTTTTATTTAAAAAAAAAAGCAATTTACAAATGTTCAGATTAGTTCTTAAATACGCACAGTATTTCTCTCCAGGGATTTTTTTCTCTCTCTAGAGATTCTTCTACCCCTCTCTAGGGATTTTCTAAATGCCTCTGCGAACTGATTAAATGATTTGTCCTCCACCTAATCACAGACCATTCTTTACTTCCAGATTTTTTTCACCCTATCCCTTTTTTCTGGCTTTGTTTCTCTTTAAAAACTGTCATTTGTAGCATCCTCTGGTTTTGACGAACAGTCACCAACCTGAAACGCTAACCCTACCACCACCTTCTCCACAAATGCTACCTGACTTGCTGAGTCTTTCCAGCATTTTTTATTTTTGTTTCAGATTTCCAGCATCTGCAGTATTTTGCTTTTTGTTTAATCACAAAATTTGTATATGTTTGAAAATTGTATGTTACCAACAGCCCCTCAAGCCTGTAACCAGGAAGATGATAACAACTTTACCACCTTATAACGGGATAGGCTTGATGTAAAACTTAGTACTTGGAAAGTTTTAACAGCCAGCTAAAGGCAATGACTCTTAAGAGTTAGCTACCTACACAAAAATACATCACAACAATTATTGGATCACTGTTATGAAGGCAAATAACCCAATCAATTTGTATGCAACAAGATCCACATAAACATAAATGAATAAATAACCAGATAATTACTGGTGTTGGCTAGGCTACCAGGAGAACTACCGAGATCATCTACAAATAACGCTGAAACCTTTTGCGCCTACTTGAATAAGTAGACAGGGCCTCAGTTTAACATCCCATTCGAAAGATGACACCTCTGACAGTGCAGAACATCGTCCATACTACACTGGAGCATCGTCCTAGATTATGTGTTCCAAGTCTATTGTAGGATTTGAACACAGAACTTTTGACTCGACAAGAAAAGAATTCTGAGGAAATACTGGAGAAACTATGGCATATCAATCTAGTAAGAAAATTACATATACTGTATATGATAGAAAGGTAATTTTGGAATACAACTTCAAATTAAACCGAGAGTAGGACAGGGTACAAATTCAAACTAGCAAATGACAAATTTAGAAATTTGTGTATACGGTAATCAGTCAGGAGCTACTTCAATGATCAAATCTAAAAGATTGACTTCCTAATAGGGTAAATGGAAGCAAAGACTCTAGATTTTTTTTTCAGGAAAAGCTGGATGTTGGGGAGGCTTAGATTCTTTATAGATTGTTAAACTAGGATGGGTCTGTTGGTCGTCTTATCCATATCCTGTGATTGGTAAGTAATCTAATGTTTAACAGAACTAAAACATGTGGGTTGCAGAACAAAATTGAAGTTGGCTCATACTTTTTATTAAATTCACTACTGAATGTTTATTCTACATATCGATTACACTTGTGTATTAATTATGTTTCTTGTTTTCCAGTGGATGAAGACTATGTGGCGGTCAGATCCTTGCTATGCCAGCTACGGTGTGGATGGCTCCGTCTGCTCATTTTTTATTTACCTCAGTGAGGTCAGTGGCAGTATGCATAAATTAAATTAAATGTGGCTTTTGGACTAATGAATTCTACATAATACATTGCATGCATGTGCAATTTCTTTGTGGATAATTTAAATTTGAGAAACATGGCACAGAATCTGAGGGTTCCCACCTCCCCCATTTTGAACTTCTCTTAAAAGGTTCAAGTTAGCGATTTGATTGTTGTTTAGGAATATATAATATACTGTTTTTACATGCCATTAAAATGTACATCTCATCATTTGATTTTTCATACTTAATACACATTGATTTCCAGTAAAGTACACTCTGTAGTTGAGATTAATCTGCATTCTGGACTATATCCGCACAGCAGCAGTTTTCAGACTTATTTGCGAGAGATCCCTTGCAGATATTGGCGCACTCCAAGGAACTCCCCTGCAAATATTGATGCTCTTCTGGAGACCCATCTTGCGCATGAGTATTTCAGCTATGTAAAGGAAAATGGTGGTGAAATTTTAGATTTTTTTTTTAGTCGTTTCCAGCAACAGGTATGTTCTAGTATGTCAAAACAAAATTGAGAATCAACAGATATTATGCTAATAAGAAAGGGAGTAAATTTTTTTTTAAAATTCGTTTATGGGATGTGGGTGTCGCTGGCAAGGCCAGCATTTATTGCCCATCCCTAATTGACCTCGAAGGTGGTGGTGAGCTGCCACCTTGAACCGCTGCAGTCCGTGTGGTGAAGGTACTCCCACAGTACTGTTAGGTAGGGAGTTCCAGGATTTTGACCCAGCGACAATGAAGGATCGGCGATATACTTCTAAGTCAGGATGGTGTGTGACTTCGAAGGGAACGTGGAGGTGGTGGTGTTCCCATGCGCCTGCTGCCCTTGTCCTTCTAGGTGGAAGAGGTCGCGGGTTTGGGAGGTGCTGCCGAAGAAGCCTTGGCGAGTTGCTGCAGTGCATCTTGTAGATGGTACACACTGCAGCCACGGTACACCGGTGGTGGAGGGAGTGAATGCTTAAGGTGGTGGATGGGGTGCCAATCAAGCAGGCAGCTTTGTCCTGGATGGTGTTGAGCTTCTTGTGTTGTTGGAGCTGCACTCATCCAGGCAAGTGGAGAGTATTCCATCTCACTCCTTACTTGTGCCTTGTAGATGGTGGAAAGGCTTTGGGGAGTCGGGAGGTGAGACACTCACCGCAGAATACCTAACCTCTGACCTGCTCGTTATTTATGTGGCTGGTCCAGTTAAGTTTCTGGTCAATGGTGATCCCAGGATGTTGATGGTGGGGGATTCGGCAATGGTAATGCCGTTGAGTGTCAAGGGACAGCGGTTAGACTCTCGCTTATTGGAGATAGCCATTACCTGGCACTTCTGTGGCGTGAATGTTACCTGCCACTTAACAGCCCAAGCCTGAATGTCATCCAGGTCTTGTTGCATGTGGGCATGGACTGCTTCATTATCCGAGGAGCTGTGAATGGCACTGAACACTGTGCAGTCATCAGCGAACATCCCCATTTCTGACCTTATGTTGGAGGGAAGGTCATTGATGAAGCAGCTGAAGATGGTTGGGCCTAGGACACTGCCCTGAGGAACTCCTGCAGCGATGTCCTGGGGCTGTGATCATTGACCTTCAACCACCACAGCCATCTTCCTTTGTGCTAGGTATGACTCCAGCCAGTGGAGAGTCTCCCCCCCCCCCCCCAAAATTCCCATTGGCTTCAGTTTTACTAGGGCTCCTTGATGCCACACTCAGTCCTTGACATCAAGGCAGCATTTGACAATCATTCTCACCTCTGGAATTCAGCTCCGTTGTCCATGTTTGGAGGTCTGGAGCTGAGTGGTCTTGGTGGAACCCAAACTGGGCATCAGTGGGCAGGTTATTGGTGAGTAAGTGCCTCTTGATAGCACTGTCAATGACACCTTCCATCACTTTGCTGATGATTGAGAGTAGACTGATGGGGTGTAATTGGCCGCGTTGGATTTGTCCTGCTTTTTGTGGACAGGATATACCTGGGCAGTTTTCCACATTGCTGGATAGATGCCAGTATTGTAGCTGTACTGGAACAGCTTGGCTAGAGGCGAGGCTAGTTCTGAATGACCTTCAAACTGCTTAATAGAAAACTTTAATATACAGAAATTATCATAGAGACATGAAAAGGAGAAAAGATGTGCAAATAGTGAAGTGTGCTAAGAGTTCGACACAAACAAAAAGGTGAGAAAAGAGAAGACTAAGAGGAAGTTGCAAATGTAAGTTTTGAAAGGGAGAAAGCTGTTTCCATTTTGTGTATATATACTCATTAACTTACCGTAGCCAATTGTTTAAATATATCGGTCACTTTGTGTATTTCTCCCTTTCTTGAATGTTTTACTGTAAATCAAAAGTACTGGTAAGTTGGTCCTTGTGGGTTTGTTGCAGGTATTTCACAATGTTGAACTCAGTTGTTGTTTGAACTTCGGTTTTGGCTGTAGATTTTTTTTTAATTGAAGAATCTTATTATTCATTGGTGTACAGAGATGAGGAAGGAAACTGTATCATTTCTCCCCATGCTAAATATGTCTGAAGTTTGCATTGTATGTTACATTAAAACTTAAGGGGAGAAATTTGGGAGTGCCCCGTTTGGGGCATTACCTTTTGAAAGCTGGAAAAATTAGCACCAGGCTAATGATTCTCAGCTTTCTCTAAATTCGATGTTAGCACTCCAGGAAGGAAGTGGGGCGTTAACAAGTGCCCCACTTCCTTCCTGGAGTGCTAAAGGATACAGGCGGGGCGGTAGTGGTGCAGCACTGCACAATGTCCCGTGCAGCACTGCCGAGGTCCAAGGCTCCTTCCCTCCCTTAAAGGAAAGGGCCAGCGCTGCAGGCTCTGCATTGGGACCAGTTAGCTGGTCCCCGACGGCAGCTGCGATCTGGCTCAATCAGCCCCATGCACTCCAGCAGAGTGCCAGGCCGATCGATCGCGGCTGAAGAAAAATGGAAAAAATTGAAATAATGCATTGCAACAACTTTTATACTTATCGTGCCAACATCTTTAACATGCGCCCCCGAAGCGCCCGGCCTCCTGAACAACATCTCCCGCAGTTGTCTGTGTTGTCGCCTGGCGATGCTGCAGGGGGCGGAACCGAAGTTCGGGTCCGGGGTAATGCGCAGGACAGTTACGTCACGATCTCTGGGCGCAAGAGATTGTAACGCAAAGCGTTACCACCGCCGCAAACCTCTCGGTCAATTTAGCGGGAGTCGTTCATTTTGCCGTGCCAGGCAGTTAGTCGTTGCGCCCTGTTATCGCCCCCCGGAGGCGCTAAGGGGACCAATTTCTAGGCCTAAGTGCCTAATGTTTTCACATGCAAATATCTCATCCTTTAAAAATAAGTTTCAAAGAATTTGCTGGATTTTTTTTTTGTGTTTCCAAACTTAATCCTATTTTTGTTCCTTTTTCTCCTTGGGAATAGGTTGAAAATTGGTGTCCTCCTCTGCCATGGAGAGCAAAGAGTCCTCGGGAAGAGCCAGACCTGCAGAATTTGGTTAGTATTGACTAAATGGATCTGCGACCTAACTTGCTGACATATGCACTATACTATATTGCTATATAATTCTGTTATGTTGCCTCATTGCGATGCTCACACTGGCCACTAGCAAGAGAGCTCTACATACAGCTCAAGGATGTGATGCCAGTGGTGGAATATCCTGGAAGCTGAAAGGTGGCCGTGGAATTGAAACTTGGCCTTCAAAGCTATTTGCATTTTGATGGCTGATAATGGGATCGGAGTCAGTATCCAATGTTAGATAAGTAGCAAGATTATATCAAAAGAAAGCTTATGATTCTGGAATGGTCATAAGGGTATTTACTTTTTGGTCAGACAAAAATTGTTCAGATGGTATCCAAAAAACATTCAAAATTCCGCTCATTATCCGCTCATTAGCATTGAGTGACGTGAAGGTTGACCAATCGTACAGTCGAGCGACGTGACGGTTGACCAATCGCTGCGTCACGGGGGCGGGTTCGTTGCATGTGCGGGCGGGCCATCCTAGAATTGAATGACGTGGTGATTGACCAACCCCACAGTTCAGTGACCTGATGGTTGACCAATCGGTGCGTGTGTGGGCGGGCCTAATCCTTCTGAGGTGAGTGGCCGCCATCTTGATTCCTAACTCCTCATTTCTTTTTCCCACTTTCTGCGTGTTTATTTTCAAATCTAGATTGCCACCAAAAAAAAAAGTTGCTTTTAAAACACAATTAAATTGTTTTTAAAAAAAGTTAATTAATTTGTAAATATTTTCTCGAACCTCATCAATTTTCCTACCTTTCACCGTTTTTGCAGACCTCCAAGCCTCGGCTTCTGTTCCCCAGCCACGCCCGAGCTAGGCACCCCCCCCCCCCCCCGTCCCGCTCAACAAGCGGCCCGTGATCGCTGCCATCTTTCTAAAGGCTGGCCGGGCAGGTTTGAGCCGAGCGTCGCCACCGCCGCCATCTTTCTAAAGGCTGGTGGGGCGGCGCGGAGCCATCACCGGCACTGGGCTTGGGTGCTTTGTGGCCTGCGGCCGAATGGCGGCTGCGGAGCTCGGGCTGACCGGGGCGCTGCGCTCGTCTGGGCCATGTCAGTGCAGGTGCCCGAGGCCCTGGGGCCCAGCCTTCAACCGCCGCCGGCAGCGCAACTCTCAACACTAGCAGAGGGGAGAGGGTCTGCTGGTTCCCCCTCCCTTCCCCCCCGCTCCTTCCCCCGCCACACCCCATTCCCAACCCCCTCTCTTCCCCCCCCCCCCCCGCCCCCTCCTTCTCCCCCCTGCTGTACTGCTGAAATCTGTTAGTGTTCTTTTTTACATGCAGCTATGGATATCACTATGGAGATATCTCTCTATTTGCAGACTTAGTAGGATGGGGGATGGCAGGGTGGGGTCTCAGTGCAGACTTGCCAGAAAGGTGTATTTGCATGTTACACACTCCTTTATGACTCATTCTGTTGTAATTTCTGTGTACAATGGTACCCTATTATATCTGGACCTGTCTGAAGACATCTGCTTGTACAGATGGAAGACTCCAGAAGGACATCATCATAAAATTATGTCCCCTCCTGCAGAAACATTTGTAAATCAGTTCCAGGATGAGAGTGGTTGTGTCAGTAGCTGTGAAGATTACATCTGCATCGAACCTTCAAGCGACCGGCGTCTTCTAGGCAAGGGTGGGAAGCTGCAGACTTGGTTCATGCTGATCGCGAACACGTTGTTTAACAGAACCAATGATTTTTCATTTTTCGATGGACCAATACAACAGTAGCATAGGTGTGTGTGCATGTTAATTTGAAACAGAGAAGATACCCGCTTCAGTCACAGGTCAGAGATCTTGACACTCAACTTTCATGATGAATTTGCTGACTTTGGTCATTACTTGCAGTTTCATGATAATATTTGGCATTTTTGTCATGAATCTATAGAGAGATGATCTATCTCTAATATGGAGTATTCTAGATCTGAAATTATGGGGAAAGATTTAAGTATTGGACTTGGTTAGACTCTGATTTTGGCATACAAATACTGTCAAATTCTAAGATGCTGATGTGAAGCTAGAAAATGTGTTCTGATCGGTATAAAATTACTACAGTTAATGTATGTGAATAATAAATATTATCTTTATCACAGGCCGAAATTCGAACAGACTTTAATTACCTCTTTAAAATGATGTCGGCCCATGATGAATTTCGATGGATGCGATTAAGAATAAATCGAATGGCAAGTGCCTGGATTGAAGCTGTAAAATCACTTGCAGAAAAACAAAATCTAGAAAACAAACGTAAAAAGGTCAGTTCTGGGATGTTGCCTGAACTATTGTAGTACAGGAAACTCTCTTTACCGGCACCTAAATAACCAGAAATCTCTCTTAACCGGCAAAATTCAGGAGCAGGTTCAGGTTAAGTTTTACTTCATATTAGTGGCCGTGTAACCGGGGTTCCTGCACCTGTTGCCATGCAACAGGGACGCCTAGATCTGTGGCCATGTAACCGGGGTTCCTGCACCTGTTGCCATGCGACAGGGACGCCTAGATCTGTGGCCATGTAACCGGGGTTCCTGCACCTGTTGCCATGCGACAGGGACGCCTAGATCTGTGGCCGTGTAACCGGGGTTCCTGCACCTGTTGCCATGCAACAGGGACGCCTGGTTCTGTGGCCGTGTACAGGGCTCTCGTACCTTGGTGAGTGTACCTCTCTGTAATCCGGACTTTTTGATCAACCGGCACCACACCGGTGCCGGATAAAATAGTTTCCTGTATGTTATGATACTACTGACTTGCCACCATGAATTATTTTGAGCACCATCATAAGATGAACCTTGTAATTCTATTCTATTTATAGTTTATGTCTTTAAAGGGAACTAACCAGAAGTAGTGAAGATGTCTTGCTTTCTCTCCCCTCAACATCTAAGTTGGAAGGCTCATATCTGTGATCTAGTATTGCAGAGTCCCTTTGACAAATTAGTTTGCCCAACAAGAGACCACTTCAACCAATATATAGTTGTGTGTGTGTATTTCTCTGCCTAATTTTGTGAGTGAAAATGCTAGTTATATATAAAGTCATTTTTAAAGGACAGAAAGTAACCTTTTGTCTACAGTAATTTGTATATAATTTTATTTTTTAGATTCTTATCCACCTTGGCCTTTTGACAAAGGAATCGGGATTTAAGATTGCAGAGAATGCTTTCAGCGGTGGCCCTCTTGGTGAATTAGTACAGTGGAGTGATTTGATTACAACTCTCTACCTGCTGGGCCATGACATTAGGATTTCAGCCTCACTGGCTGAACTAAAAGAGTAAGGAGATGAAATTTAATCAGTGTTGTTGCATAAAAGCCAAAAATGCTAAACTCGCCAATTATGCTTGGTGTATGTTGCATTACTAAATCAATTTATAAGTTAAGAACAGTACTTTTTCTAGTAGTAGTTCTAAGTAGCAGTAATAAAGATTGTCAGATATGTTATTCAGCTGTAACCTGCAAGTGAAAGAAAAGCTGATATTGCTGTAGCTCAAACTGCATGTTACAATAGCACTTCTATTTCAATTCATTTAATTTATGCAGACTTGCTATCCATTGTGGACTACTATCACGTACACCAGCAATGAAAGTGAAACAATTTGTTGAACTTTGTAACCCATTCCGTATTCTGCCATACCCTATCAATCTTGTTTATATTAGGCAGAAATACAAAACCTAGTGTGTTTGAGGAAATACTTTAAACATACAATTCAACCATGTATAGTAGTGTTGAGTGTGCTTTCCTCTCCTGGTTTATGCTGCCATCTCAACTCTTAATGTGTTATGTCTTCAAAACACAGCCCAGCATATATTATTGTACAGATACTACACCATCATATTTATTCCTGCAGATGATAATTTAGAGAACATTTGAATTCATTTTTAGTTAATCAAGTGTAGTAAGACTTCTTGAAACAGTGCCTGCCTTGCTTAAATAGCATTTTTGTGAGAGCGAAAAATACTTTTGAGATGATGTTTTCAAATTTATGTACAAACCTTAGTAGTCCTGATCCTATTATATACTTGTACTTTCCTTCCCAGATTAGATTACAAACTGATTATATTACCATGAATTAGTGGAAAAATCGTGCTCCAGATTTGGTGTATGACTTCAATGTTTGCTGTTTGTCACTTTTTAGCTTTCGAAAAGATTTTGTTTCTAGTTGACTACTGGTTTACATTTTAATTGCATGTGATTCTGGGATTTTTACAGGTGAGATCACATTTAGTGTTCTATTAGTATTCTTTAAAATGAAAGTTGCAAAATTTAATATTCAGCTTTTCAGTTGTTTGTTACCAGACTGAAGCACTGCCAAAGAAATCCTGCAGAGCCATGGTGACTAGGAATAGGTCACAAAAAAATGTGTGTGCATTGTGCTTACAGAAAACTGCCAAATGAGAGACATGGGGAGGAATTTTAACCTTAAATGGCTGGGTTGGGGTCATGTGGGAAGTTAGTGTTAAAAATTTGAATCCTGACCAGAAACAACCTCCAACCCGCCCACTTCTGGTTTTAACTAAAGCGGGATGGGGGAGCAGGCAGCCAACCCGCTGCCAGGAGCCGGATTGTCTAATTAAATATTATAATGAGGCTGGCAGCCTCTGCTTTAACCCCTGCCCACGAGGCCTCTGATTTTTTTATTTCTCCCCCACCTGCATGCTGCTCTGGTTACTGATCTGCTCCTCTGGCACCTGATCGTTCCCAAAACGCCAGCCCCCTGCTCCTCACACGAACCTGCCCTCCACCCCTGCTCCTCCAGCTGCTGATCCACACCCGACACGCGCACCCCCCCCCCCCCCAAAAAACCAGGTGCTGGCTCTGGCCCATCCCATGCTCCTCCGACCACGCGATCCCTCCTTCCCTCCTCTCTGTGGCCTAGTGCCGCAGGCCTACCCGCCCAGAACCAGCTAGCCTCTCAATCGGAGGTTTCCCATGCAAATCAGGCCCTGCCGTTAAATTTGGCAGGGCCTGCGGGAAACCTGTTCTCCCTGGTTTCCCGACCGCTTCGGAGACCCCTGCTTCCAACCCGCCTTCACCATTAAAATTCAACCCAATCTCTTCACAATTGAGAGTAGCATTTTTCTTAAAGTTGGTTACTGTGCCCCTTACAGATGTCCGTATTTTGGAGGTGTTACAGCACTAAACCAAACACCACAAGCTTATGGGATTAGGAACAGCTTAAAAAAGAGACTCAAGCAACAGAACTTGAGCAAAAACTTGCAGCAGCCAGTAGTAGAATGGGCAACAGAGTCATTTAGCATAGACAGACCAGAGAGAGAGCAAAAGTAGCAGTAGTAGAATGGAATGCAGGCAAAGCATTCAAATTTTGCATTGCGCTTTTCACTTAATATGGCAGTTTTGCATTCTTGCTCCTGCTCCTGTGAAACTTTTACTCTGGTGAGAAACCTGTTGCCTTGATTTATAGTATTTGTAGGAAATGTAGTGACCTGTACAATAACTTAATCTTGCAAATGCTGCAGTAGAGAACTTGCATATCACTACATTACCTTCAGATGACTCGTTGGTCACTTTGAATTTTCTGGATTAAAATTTTTTTTTTTCTAGTTGTATTTTCAAGCATATGATATGTATTTTTCTTGTAGGATAATGAAGAAAGTGATGGGTAACAGATCGGGTTGCCCTACTCGTGGTGATAAGATAGTAGAATTAATCTATATCGATATTGTTGGTTTGACACAATTTAAGAAAACGCTTGGTCCATCTTGGGTGCATTATCAGTAAGTGTGACTCCTTGCATTGCATACCTTGCTCTTCAGCTTATTGCACAATAGATATATACTCTGTATTCCTGGGCTACTCTGACGGCAGACTGTGGTCTGCATCTGGGCCACCAAATAGCCCCTGAAATTGTTTTCCTCGGCTCCCTAATTTGCTAATCACTGCCATTCCTGAATCTTTCCTGTTGCTTTTCTTCAGTATCCAACTCTGCTGCACACCACGGTAATGGATTCTGGGCTTAACAGCTTGAGTGTCGAGTAGAGTTGGCCCTCCAAGCAAACTGTCAGGAAAGTTGAAAATGGTAGGGACTGGTAATTGGGGAAGAAGATTGTCTGTTGGAGTTGGAGTTGGAGTGGGAGGGAAGGGAAGTGGGAGAAGAGAGTGCCTCTATTAACTGGGTGGGAGGGGGGAATGAGCACCTCTGAAGGGGCAGGGAGAGCAAAGAGTGCTTCTGTGAGCTGAGTGTTGCTGGGTTTGACACCTGAAATTGTGCAGTGTAATGTAGCAGACAGTTTATGGCATTGTTTCTAATATTACACAGTGCAATTCAACCCACTTGAATTTCTGGACCCTGGAGTCACTGAACATTTTGGTTAGTGGACCTCCACTCAAACTATTTGAGTCTCCTTGCAGTGTTCTGTTGGTGATATCTAAACTTGTGTACATAGCGGGGGAATTTCCACAGGGGTTCTCCTGCTTCTCTGCCATAACTTGGCAGAAGAACCGCAGAAACCCTGGGCAAACGGCATAGACACTGTATACTCTATCTTCTGCCGAAGCTATGGTGGATGAGTGGGAGAACACCTGTAGAAGTTCACCCCTAAATCAAAAAGGTAACATCCCTGTCATTTTCCTTATCAAAGTATCCTTGTGAAAGTATTTTTCTTTTGGGCATGGATTAGAGTCAATACCTTTTCTCCAGCTTTGTAAGAACCTGCATCTAGATGTATGAATTTCTGGATGATCAACTACAAAGTATTCTTCATTAATCCTTCACTGAGCATCATGTATTTGGGGTATATTCGAATGTATGCGGGAAGTTGTCCAGAACAGTGTGTTTTAGAACTGACGAGAACAGGCCAAACTGGATTTAGTGATGAGTAACAAATCAGAGTTAGTTGTTAATCTGACGGTAAGGGAGCATTCTTTTATTTTCTATATAACGAGATCACAAAATAGTTAAGGATGAGGAAACATAGAAACATAGAAGATAGGAGCAGGAGTAGGCCATTCGGCCCCTCGAGCCTGCTCCACCATTCTATGAGATCGTGGCTGATCATCCAAATTCAGTACCCTGTCCCTGCCTTCTCCCCATATCCCTTGATCCCTTTAGCCTTAAGAAATATATCCAACTCCTTCTTGAATATATTTAATGAACTGGCCTCCACCGCCCTCTGTGGCAGAGAATTCCACAGGTTCACCACAAAGGCCATTTGATCCATCTGAATTAATCGGTTCAGAGAGATCATAATGCCCCCCCATGATTGCAGTGTTTTTGCCTCGACTACTCTATCTGGAAGTTTATTCCACATGTTGGTCACTCTGAAGAAGAATTTCCTCATCTCTGCCCTAAAATTACCCTTCCCTCACCTTCACATGGTCCATCTCTGACTCTTCCCTTCCTCGACTTCTCCGTCTCCATCTCTGGGGATAGGTTATCGACCAATATTCACTACAAGCCCACTGACTCCCACAGCTACCTGGACTACACTTCCTCCCACCCCGCTTCCTGTAAGGACTCTATTCCATTCTCCCAGTTTCTCCGCCTCCGCCGTATCTGCTCCGACGACGCCACCTTCCACACCAGTGCTTCAGACATGTCTTCCTTTTTCCGCAACCGAGGATTCCCCTCTACCGTGGTTGACACTGCCCTCGACCGTGTCAGTTCTATCTCCCGCACTTCTGCCCTCACCCCTGCCCCTCCCTCCCGGAACCACGATAGGGTTCCCCTTGTCCTCACCTTTCACCCCACCAGCCTCCACATTCAACGGATCATCCTCCGGCATTTCCGCTACCTCCAAAGTGATCCCACCACCAAACGTATCTTCCCCTCCCCTCCCCTTTCAGCATTCCGCAGGGACCGCTCCCTCCGAGACACCCTAGTCCACTCTATCACCCCAAACAGCCCTTCCCCTTCGCCTGGCACCTTCCCGTGCAAGCGGAGGAGATGTAACACCTGCCCCTATACCTCCCCCCTTCCCACTGTCCAGGGCCCCAAACACCCCTTCCAGGTGAAACAGCGATTTACTTGTACTTCTCGCAATCTAGTATACTGTATTCGCTGCTCACAATGCGGTCTCCTCTACATTGGGGAGACCAAACGCAGATTGGGTGACCGCTTTGCGGAACACCTCCGTTCAGTCCGTAAGGGTGACCCCGAGCTTCCGGTCGCCTGTCATTTTAATTCACCGCTCCATTCCCACTCGCACCTCACCGTCCTTGGCCTCTTGTATTGTTCCACGGAAGCTCACCGTAAACTCGAGGAACAGCACCTCATCTTCCGATTAGGCAGTCTGCAGCCTTCCGGACTCAATATCGAGTTCAACAATTTCAGATCATAAGCTCAGCCCCCATTTCATTTTCTCTTGTAATTGTTCCACTCCTTTCCCCCCCCCCCCCCCTTTCCTTTTGTTTCTCTCTCACACCTGGCAGCTATCTTTTGCCCTGCCAGTACACTTTACACCTAATCCCAGCCTATTACCATCTCGTCTAGCTTCTAATCTCTTTTACTTCTTTTGTTTCTTTTATTCTTTTGTCCGATCGCAGCCCTGCCTTCGATCTAGTTTCTTTTCTTTCCAGTTTTGAAGAAGGGTCCAACCCGAAACGTCAACTCAAATTTCTCTCCACGGATGTTGCCTGACCTGCTGAGTTTTTCCAGCATTTTCTGTTGTTATTTCGGATTTCCAACATCTGCAGTATTTTGCTATCGTATTATCCTAAAAGTACCCTTCTCTTGTTTGAACCTGTGTCCTCTTGTTCTGCTCCTGCAGTTTAAGTAATATTCCAGGTTAACTGTCAAAGATGTACAGTCTCTACGATTTTTTAGATACTTCCTTTCCAGGCTGAAAAGCCCAAGATTTTCCAATCTTTCCTCATAATTCAAACCCTTGACACTGGGTATCAGCCTCGTGGCTCTTCTCTGCACTACCTCCAACATCTGAATGTCTCTTGTTTCTTGGTGACTAGAACTGGATGCAGTATTCAAGGTGCGGTCTGACCAGAGCACACTAAAGTTTGATCATTACCTAATCTGCTTTATATTCTACTCTTCTGGCTGTGTAGTTCAACATCCTATTGGCTTCATTAATTGTTTCTCTGCACTTGTTGGTCATGTTTAACTTTGAGTCTACTGAGACTCTCTCTGTTTTCTCCTTGGCTATTTCAACCCTATTCATGGAGTTCGCTTGTCTATATTTTCTTCCTGAGGGTTGTACTTTACAATTGTTTACATTAAATCTCATCTGCGTTTGTTCTGCTCACTTGCACAACTTGTCCAACTCATTCTGTAATTTCTGAGCTGCCTCTTCCAATTCCCCATCTCTTTATTATTTGCAAATTTGACCACTTTGCATTGAGTTTCTAAATCCAAGTTGCACAATAAATTGTCACCCTGTTTAAGAAAAAAAGTACTTTTTTCTTCCCTCCCCCTACTGCAGGCTATACACCACCACAACAAGATGGTGATATATTTGTGGAGTAAGCGGTTCCAGAAATGTCTATGCAAATGTGTGATTTGAGTAGGCAAGGCAAACATGATCAGCTTTTGTTTCCCCCTCAGATGAGCACTTTGCATCAGCACAGTTCTCCATCTAGTGGCCTTAACCCAAAATGGCAATTGGATTCAAATGAGTAAGCCGTCTCATTTTTAGGATTAAATCCATTACACCCCATTCTCTCCTACCTTTGGAAAAATAAATTATAAAATTAGGGTTCTACTTGTTTAAAACTAATAACTATCAAAATTGGTATACCACAAGCGTTTCCTTGTTTGAAGAGCTTCCCTGCGTACTGATGGGCAGCAGTAACAGAGAGTGCACCTTGAATTGCCTGCATCATGTACAATGGCTGAACAGAATCTGGGGGAGGTGCTGATAATTTACATCAATCTCTTAGGCTAAATGCTTTAAGAAAGCAATTGTTTGTTCCTTCCAAATTGTTTTACTAAATAAATTCAAAGCTTTCTGATTGTAAATGTTTTATCATTTTTTGACTTTGTCGGTTGGGGGGGGGGGGGGGAGGAAAAGAACGTATGTGTTTTTTCTGATCTAAATTCAGGAAAAAATAAAAGACAGAAATCGGAAGCCTCAGGCATCAGATGTTCTGTCCTGAAACAAATCATTAGATATCTGAAGCTGGTAATTAAAAATGTTAAAAATAACTAATGGTGAATATCTGATACCACCAATTCTACATAAAAGACTTGTTAGCAAAATTGAAGCATGGGATTAAAGAGGCAGAGGCATCATTAATGCAAAATTGGTGAATGGTTGGTTGTTTTTCAGACTGGAGCGAAGTGTGCAGTGGTGTCCCACAGGGGTGGTTGTTGGGACCACTGCTCTGCTCTTTTTGATATATTAATGACCTGGACATGGGTATACAGGGCATAATTTCAAAGTTTGCAGATGGCACGAAACTCTGAAATGTAGTAAACAGTGAGGAGGATAGTAACAGACTTCAGGAGGACATAGGCAGACTGGTGAAATGGGCAGACACATGACCAATGGAATTTAACAGAAATGTGAAGTGATTCATTTTGATAGGAAGAATGAGGAGAGGCAATATAAACAAAATTGTACAATTTTCAAGTGGGTACAGGAACAGATAGATCTGGGGGTGTACATACATAGGGTAGCATGACAAGTTGAGTAGGCTGTTTAAAAAGGCATACAGGATCCTTAACTTTGTAAATAGAGGCAGAGAGTAAGGAAATTATGCTAAACCTTTATAAAACACTGCTTTGGCCCCAGCTGAAGTATTGTGGCCAATTCTGGGCACCACACTTTAGGAAGGGTGCAGAAGAGATTTACTTGAATGGTACCAGGATGAAAAACTTCAATTATGTGGAGAGACTAGAGAAACTGGGGCTGTTCTCCTTTAGAGCAGAGAAGGTTAAAGGGAGATTTGATAGAGGTGTTCAAAATCTTGAAGGGTTTTGATAGAGTAAATAAGGAGAAACTGTTTCCAGTGGCAGAAGGGTCGGTAACCAGAAGGGACACATTTAAGGTAATTGGCAAAACCAGAGGTGACATGAACAAACAAAAATTATGCAGCGAGTTGATATGAACTGGAATGCAGTGCCTGAAAGGGTGGTGGAAGCAGATTTAACAATAACTTCCAAAAGAGAATTGGATAAATATTTGAAGTGGACAAATTTGCAAGGCTATGGGGAAAGAGATGGGGCAGTGGGACTAATTAGATAACTCTTTTTAAAAGTCGGCACAGGCATGATGGGCTGACTGGTCTGTTTCTGTGCAGTATCATTTTATGATTCTATGAATATGAATTCTGATTGGGTTGGAGGATGGAAAGTACTTAAAAATTCCCTTAAATAACCAAGTGACAAATATGTCAAATGCATTGCTCTTTTTAAATAAAGTATGTTGTTTTCACTTCTGCTTCCATGTCAGAGATGCTAAGTAGTAAACAATGGTTGTTATTTTCACATAAATGTACAGCAATATTCTGTTTCCTTTTTAATTGAAATTAACAAAAATACTAATGTTAGTAGTACATCAGTTAATAGGATAACTAAAGAAAGAGTAGGGTCTATTAGAGACCAAAAAGTCAACCTGTGTGTGGAGGCGGAAGACATGGGTATGGTTCTTCATGAATACTTTGCGTCTGCCTTCGCAAAAGAGAGGAAGATGCAGACATTGTAGTTGAGGAGGAGTGAAATATTAGATGAAATAAACATAGTGAGAGGAAGTATTAAGGGGTTTAGCATCTTTGAAAGTAGATAAATTGCCAGGCCCAGATGAAATGTATCCCAGGCTGTTAAGAGAAGCAAGGGAGGAAATAGCAGAGGCTCTGACCATCATTTTCCAATCCCCTTTGGCTACAGGTGTGACGCTGGAGGACTGCTAACGTTGTACCGTTGTTTAAAAAGGGAGAAAGGGATAGACTGAGTAATTAGCCAGTCAGCCTAACCTCGGTGGTAGGCAAATTATTGGAAAAAAATTCTGAGGGACCACATTAATCATCATTTAGAAAGGCACGGATTAATCAAGGACAGTCAGCATGGATTTGTTACGGGAAGGTCGAGTCTGACGAACTTGATTGCATTTTTTGAGGAGGTAACAAGGAGGGTTGATGAGGGTAGCATGTTTGATGTAGTCTACATGAATTTTACCAAGGCTTTTGACAGGGTCACACATGGCAGATTGGTCAGAAAAGTTAAAGCCCATGGGATCTAAGGGAAAGTGACGAGTTGGATCCAAAATTGGCTCAATGGGAGGAAGCAAAGGGTAATGGTCAGCGGGTGTTTTTGTGACTGGAAGGCTGTTTCCAGTGGGGTTCCACAAGGCTCAGTACTAGGTTCTTTGCGTTTTGTGGTATATATCAATGATTTAGACTTCAATGCATGATTAAGAAGTTTGCAGTCGATACAAGAATTGGCCGTATGATTGGTAGTGAAGAAGAAAGCTGGACTGGTCAGGTGAGTGGAAAAGTGGCAAATGGAATTCAATCCAGAGTAGTGTGAGGTAATGCATATGGGAAGGGCTAACAAGGCAAGGGAATACACAATAAATGGTAGGATACTGAGCAGTATAGAGGGAACAGAGGGACCTTGGAGTGCATGTCCACAGATCACTGAAGGTAGGAGGACAGGTCGATAAGGTGGTTAAGCAAGCATATGGGATACTTTCCTTTATTAGCCGAGGCATAGAATGCAAGAGCAGGGAGGTTATGCATAGAAACATAGAAGATAGGAGCAGGAGTAGGCCATTCAGCCCCTCAAGCCTGCTCCGCCATTCAATGAGATCATGGCTGATCATCCAAACTCAGTACCCTGTCCCTGCCTTCTCCCCATATCCCTTGATCCCTCTAGCCTTAAGAAATATATCTAACTCCTTCTTGAATATATTTAATGAAGTGGCCTCAATTGCCTTCTGTGGCAATGAATTCCACAGGTTCACCACTCTCTGGGTGAAGAAATTCCTCCTCATCTCTGTCCTAAATGGCTTACCCCTTATCCTTAGACTGTGACCCCTGGTTCTGGACTCCCCCGCCATCGGGAACATCCTTCCTGCATCTAGTCTGTCTAGTCCTGTTAGAATTTTATAAGTTTCAATGAGATCACCTCTCATTCTTCTAAACTCCAGCGAGTATAAGCCCAATCGACCCAATCTCTCCCCATACGTCATTCCTGCCATCCCAGGTATCAGTCTGGTGAATCTTCGCTGCACTCTCTCCATGGCAAGAACATCCTTCCTCCGATAAGGCGACCAAAACTGCATACAATATTCAAGGTGTGGTCTCACCAAGGCCCTGTACACCTGCAGCAAGACATCCTTGTTCCTGTACTCAAACCCTCTCGCTACGAAGGCCAACATACCATTTGCCTTCTTAACCGCCTGCTGCACCTGCATGCTTACCTTCAGCGACTGGTGCACAAGGACACCCAGGTCTCGTTGCACTTCCCCTTCTCCCAATCTATTGCCATTCAGATAATAATCTGCCTTCCTGTTTTTGCCACCAAAGTGGATAACCTTGCATTTATCCACATTATACGGCATCTGCCCAATCACCCAACCTGTCCAAATCATACTGGAGTTTCTCTGCATCCTCCTCACCGCACACACGCCCACCCAGCTTATTGTCATCTGCAAATTTGGAGATATTACATCTAGTTCCCTCGTCTAGATCATTGATATATATATTGTGAATAGCTGGGGTCCTAGGACCGATCCCTGCGGTACCCCACTAGTCACTGCCTGCCACTTGGAAAAAGACCCGTTTATTCCAACTCTTTGCTTCCTGTCTGCCAACCAGTTCTCTATCCAAGTCAATACCTTGCCCCCAATCCCACGTGCCTTAACTTTACATGCTAATCTCTTATGCGGGACCTTATCGAAAGCCTTCTGAAAGTCCAAATACACCACATCCACTGATTCTCCCTTATCTATTCTACCAGTTACATCCTCAAAAAATTCCAGTAGATTAGTCAAGCACGATTTACCTTTTGTAAATCCATGTTGACTTTGTCCGATCCTGTCACTGTTTTCCAAGAGCTCTGCTATTACATCTTTTATAATGGACTCTAGCATTTTCCCCACTACCGATGTCAGGCTTACCGGTCTATAATTCCCTGTTTTCTCTCTACCACCTTTTTTGAATAGTGGGGTAACATTAGCTACCCTCCAATCCATGGGAACTGTTCCAGAATCTAAAGCATTTTGGAAGATGACCAGCAATGCATCTACTATTTCTAGGGCCACTTCCTTAAGTACCCTAAGATGTAGATTATCAGGCCCTGGGGATTTATCAGCCTTCAACCCCGTCAATTTCCCTAACACCATTTCCCTACAAATACTAATTTCATTCAGTTCCTCCCTCTCATTAGACCCTATGTTCCCCAGCATCTCTGGGAGGTTATTTGTGTCCTCCTTTGTGAAGGCAGAACCAAAGTATGTATTTAATTGGTCAGCCATTTCTTTGTTCCCCATTATAAATTCCCCTGTTTCTGACTGCACGGGACCTACGTTTGACTTCACCAATCTTTTTCTCTTCACATATCTAGAAGCTTTTACAGTCAATTTGAACTGGATAAAACACCTGTTAGGCCACAGCTAGAGTACAGTACAGTTCTGATCACCACATTACAGGAAAGATGTGATTGCACTAGAGAGGGTACAGAGGAGATTTACGAGGATGTTGCCAGGACTGGAGAATTTTAGCTGTGAGGAAAGATTGGATAGGCTGGGGTTGTTTCCTTTGGAACAGAGGAGGCTGAGGGGAGACTTGATTGAGGTGTATAAAATTATGAGGGGCCTAGCTAGAGTGGCTAGGAAGGACCTATTTCTCTTAGCCAAGAGGTCAATAACCAGGGGGCATAGATTGAAAGTAATTGGTAGAAGGATTAGAGGGGAGTTGAGAGAACTTTTTTCACTGAGGGTGGTGGGGGTCTGGAACTCACTGCCTGAAAGGGTGGTAGAAACAGAAACCCTCATCACATTTAAAGAATACTTGGATATGCACTTGATATGCTCAAGGCTACGGACCAAGAACTGGAAAGTGGGATTAGGCTGGATAGCTCTTTCTCGGCCGGCACAAGACACGATGGGCCAAATGGCCTCCTTCTGTGCCGTAAATTTCTATGATTCTATAATAAAATGTGAAATAAAAACAGAAAATGCTGGCAAACATTCCAGGTCAGGCAGCATCTGTGGAGAGAGAAACGGTTAACGCTTCCGGTCGATTACCTTTCATTATCAGTCGTCTTAAGCTGTTCACATTTTTGAGACCTTATTTTGACTTGCATTGTGGGCTGTTAGGAATTTGCCAGAAATAAAAGCATACAATCAACTTTTGCTTCTTAAAGTTATGAGGTGGCTAATGGCATAAATCCACATTTAGCACACAAATATGCTTAGGTGTTTATTTTGCTATCAAGACATTAATTTTAAAAGGAATGACAATGTGTCTTCCATGGTGGTCGTAGAATTTTGGTGTAGTTATGCCTGGCTTATCATTGGTTGTAATTCACTTTTGTGCCCCCCTCAACCTTTTCTAGGTGTATGCTTCGAGTGCTGGATTCATTTGGTACAGAGCCAGAATTTAACAGTGCTCAATATGCTCAGTCTAAGGGTCACAAAACACCATGGGGTAAATGGAACCTCAACCCACAGCAGTTCTACACAATGTTTCGTAAGTAATTTATTTCAGTTGATTTTCTCATTTTACATAAGGATATTTGAGGATGGACAAAAATCAATATTAGACCATCAGGCTCTAGCAGATCTTTGATTTCGTTCAAATTTTGAAGCCAAATATAAAATTTAAGGAATGAAAACGGAGATAAAAAGTCGAACAGGGAGCTGTCTTAACAAATCAATTGGTTACATGTATCACATTTATTTTGCTCATTTCTTGGGCATACCAGTTAGCCTAAGTCAGAGTATTGATTGTAAAATTCTGAAACTGCTGAGAAACGGAACATTCAGAATAAGTAAGTAGAAAGATCAGTGAATAATGTAGTGCAGAATAATGTTCCTCCGGAGATTTCTTTTACCCCCAAAAAAAGGACAGGAAGTATGTTTTCCCATCTTGGAAAGCATCCTCGTACATGTTGTCAGTTCTTGGTGAACAGTACTATGTGTAATCAAAGGAGTGTTTTATATAGGTTCTTGTGTATATAATATGAATACTGGAGATCCAGATACTGGAGATACTTTGTCGACGACGAAGTCCAACACCGCCTTCAGTGTGCCAGTGCCGCCTTCGGTCGCCTGAGGAAGAGAGTGTTTGAAGACCAGGACCTCAAACCCGGCACTAAGCTCATGGTCTACAGAGCAGCAGTGATACATGCCCTCCTGTATGCTACAGAGACGTGGATCATGTACAGCAGGCACCTCAAAGCACTGGAAAGGTATCGCCAACTCTGCCTCTGCAAGATCCTGCAAATCCATTGGCAGGATAGGCGTACCAATGTCAGTGTTCTTGCTCAGGCCAACATCCCCAGCATCGAAGCTTTGACCACGCTCAATCAGCTCTGATGGACGGCCACATCGTCCGCATGCCCGATACGAGACTCCCAAAACAAGCGCTCTACTCAGAGCTCCGGCACGGCAAAAGAGCCCCAGGTGGGCAGAGGAAACGCTTCAAGGACATCCTCGAAGCCTCCTTGAAAAAGTGTAACATCCCCATCGACACCTGGGAATCCCTGGCCCAAGACCACACATAGTGGAGGAGAAGCATCCGAGAAGGCGCCGAACACCTCGAGTCTCTTCGCCGGGAGCAAGCGGAAGCCAAGCGCAGGCAGTGCACGGAGCGCATGTCAACCTAAGCACCCTACCCACCCGCCCCTTCAACCACCGTCTGCCCCACCTGTGACAGAGACTGTAGGTCCCGCATTGGACTAATCAGTCACCTGCAAACTCATTTTTAATGTGGAAACAAGTCATCCTCGGTTCAGAGGGACTGCCTAAGAGGAGGAGATCCAGGGTCATTCTTGTTGCATTACAGATTGCTCAACTAGTTTTATAGCTCATCGTTGTTCAGCTGCCCACAAATTGCAAACTCTGTCTGTTCCCCCACCCGACCCATGCATTGGTGCCAAAATGATGTCATGTCCCTTATTAACAATGCAAATGAATGGCATACAAAATTAGAGAAAATAATTAGTTTTTCTGCAGCTGGTTCCTCTTTTTAAAAAAAAAAAAAAAAAATGATGGATAGGCAAAATCGAGCTGGTCCAATGAGCCCATTCCATATTATAATGGTGTGACTTCTACATGCCATCACACCCATTTGCCCCACCCATCGGCATGGAGTCTCTTTGGAGAGGGAGAAAAAAACCTAGGCCAATTTAGGATACAACTCTGGAAGTGTTGTGTGACTTCTTACATTTGTCCACCCCAGTCCAACACCGGCATCTCCACACCATAAGTTCCAGGAGATTGTGGTGACTGGAAGACACCGGTAACCATCTTAAACACCTCAATTAGAACACTCCTTAATCTTCTATACTCAAAGGAAATCAAGCCCAGTCTATGCAACCTATCATAATTTAACCTTTTTTAGCCCCGGTATCATTCTGATGAATTTGCGCTGCACTCACTCCAAGGCCAATGTATCCTTCCTAAGATGCAGTGTCAAGAAGTGAACACAGTACAGGAAACTTTGTGCTATCCGGCACCGACAGGACCGAGCTGTTGCCGTCCCATCAAAACTGCCAGACAAACCAGCGCTAATGTTGAAACATACGGAGATTTTGAGCTCCGTATCTGGCAACAAACCCTGTGCTTCTAAACAGTCGGCCGTACCTTGCAAGCGTCTCTGTAGCTTAGCAACAGCTTCAGCGAGACCTTGCAGAGCCTGACTGGTGGAAAAAAAAGCAACGAAAAGAAAAAAAACCTAACGAAACGGCTCCTGATTTTTGCCGGTGGCTCTAGCACTCCGGACAGTTAACCTCCTGATAAACCAAAGTTTCCTGTACTCTAAATGGGATTTAACCAGATTTTAACTTTATATAACTTCCACCCCTTTGTATTCCGGCCCCCTTGAGATAAAGGCCAACACTCCATTAGCCTTTTAAATTATTTTTTGTACCTCTCCACTAGCTTTTAGTGATTTCTTTACATGGACCCCTAAATCTCTGCTCCTTCACAGTTCCTATCTTCTCACCATTAAATTTTCAACAGTTTTGGTTTGGCTGATCAAGTTAAATCTAAATCTAATTACAGACAAGTTCACTGTTTTATGCTTCAGAGGAAGGAAAAGGTAAGCTGTAGTTGTGTGTAGCTTTGAGTGGTAGGATTGAGAAAGGACATCCTTCTGTGAACTAGAAGCTGAAAGAAAAGGCTAAAGGATTGGATAACTTTGAAGGATATAGCTGGAAATAACTTGCTTGAGCTAAAGATTGGAGTGGAAATTAGAATACATGTAACTCTGGAACCGTTAAACATTAATTTTTTAACATTTGCTTTTAAGCAGTTGCTTCTAAGGAAATGCATTTCTTCTATTTGAATAAACCCCTCAACTCTTACTCAACTGAACGCCTGTATTTTATTCACTCCCTCATAAAGTAAGCATTACCAATACTATTGGTATTGGAGCAGGTGCAGTAATGTGTGTAATATATAATGCAATTCCTGACCAGGTGACACACATTTCATTGCATTGTAGGCTAAATATTGTAGGCTAAATATTTA
The DNA here is from genome assembly GCF_052327205.1 of Somniosus microcephalus. Lineage (NCBI taxonomy): Eukaryota > Metazoa > Chordata > Chondrichthyes > Squaliformes > Somniosidae > Somniosus > Somniosus microcephalus. The sequence continues at coordinate 288,617,761 of NC_140990.1, forward strand.
ACTTAACTATTCAATGTCGATATTTCAAACAAAGGATCAATTTGCTTACATATATCATGCTACTTACAAATGTAATTAATTGTGTAAATGCCTAGCTGTTTTGCTGATATGTCCTATAAAAATGCACGTGTTTATTTTATTGCGCAGGGAATAGCAGCCACGACCCACCAGCTCTAACTAAGGGAATACAACATCAGTGGTGTGAAAAGAGGCAGCATGTTAAATAATATATTAACAAAGGAATAAGTTCAGGGACACGTTAACATCTAATTTAGTACTAATATATATTTTAAGTTTTGAACTCCAACTTAATATTTCAGCTTGTATAGTTTAAATTTATTTTTCTGTCTGAGTTGGGTGGAGGTAGAGCCTATAGTACTTGTTTTCCGGTGAAAGTGAAATAAGATTTTTGTCACTGAAATTTTAAGCTTACAGAACAGTGCCATCGCTTGTCACCTTTTTATCCAGGATGAGTGGTTATCGCATTAACATCTTCCAGACATGAAAGACAAGATTATAAGCCAATATCTTGTTTATAAATCACTTTGCAGTTCCTACTTAGAAGATTATATTTCAACTGAAAGACTGATAATCAAGTGAGTTGATTTAATTGCATCCAAAAGCATTTACCAGCTAAGAGCTAGTCTATGCAAGTACAGTAATGGATTTTTCTTGCAAAATTGACAAACAGCCAAGATTAATGAATGTTTACTAACTTGTCTGTGTTAGATGAGGAACATTAAATGATAACCATAAAAAAACTGTTTACAAATATAACTCCTATAAGAGCAGAGCATTATATAATGAAGTCCTAAGATATGCAATACAGTAATAAAATGTTCTTGCTCATCCAGCTTATTTTTCTTTTATACTCCAATCTGGTTGTCTACAGATTTACATTTCTGTCCTTATTTTCCATTTCTAAACTAACGATCTATTTTTAATTAGAAGAACAAGGCCTAGAAATTCAGTTGTTTGCGCCAGCCGCTAGCGCCTTAGGAGGAGAAGTGGGGTGCTAAGCGGCTAGCGCCCGGGTGCAGCGTGATCTGCGCCTCTCGCGAACTTCAGTTAAGATTTAGCGGCGGCGCAAAACCTTTGCGCGCGCTCAGCTGCGCGCGCAGATCCTGACGTCATTTCATGGTGCAACGCCCTTTGTGCGCCCCAAACCGGAAATTCAGTGGCGCCGGCCTATTGTGCGCCTGGCTCCCCTAGCGACTGGTAGAGGGGAACGGTTCCGGGGCGCGGGGGGCGCTAATTAAAGGGGACTCCTCCTGCAGTATAAATGGCAGCCATTTTGCACCACTCCTTCTTTGTGAGAGACGGATCTTTGGAGAGAGACAAAGGTAGAGAGCTTTCTGGTTTGGCTCAACACTCGCACAGGTACTTGTGGCTTCAGGCCACAGCTTTGCACTTGTCTTTAACTTCAGTGTCACAGCATTGATTGGAAACATATAATGGGGGCTGCAATGGGTGGAAACGTTGGGCTTCTCCATTGCATTCAAAGGGCTCAGAGACGCCATGAGAGAGTGCCAGTCATGGCCAGACGGAGAAGGGGCAACAGGCGTCGGCAAAGGAGGCCTTACCCACCCAGGGTATACCGCCAGCAGTTCTCATATCTGAACATGTCTGAGGAGCAGTGTGTTCGGAGGCTGCGATTCAGAAGGGCGGTGGTCACTGAGATCTGCCACCTGCTTCGCGGAGATCTGCAGCCACAGCTGAGGAGCAGGACGTCTCTGTCGGTGGCAGTGAAGGTGACGGTGGCTCTCAACTTCTATGCCACCGGCTCCTTCCAATCCGCTACTGGGGACATTTCCAACATCTCCCAGTTTGCGGTACATTGCTGCATCCTCCAGGTGACCAATGCCCTTTTCAGAAGGAGACATCAGTTCATCTCCTTCCCCATGACCGTTGACAAGCAGCAACAGCGTCGTGCAATGGGCTTTGCAGCATTAGCGGGCTTCCCCATGGTGCAGGGCGCCATTGACTGCACGCATGTGGCTTTGCAGGCACCTCTAGAGAATGCCGAGGATTACCGCAACCGGAAGGGCTACCATTCGCTCAACGTGCAGTTGGTGTGTGACCACAGGCAGCTCATCCTAGCTGTCGATGCCCGCTTTCCAGGCAGCAGCCACGATGCCTTCATCCTGCGCCAGACTTCTGTGGCAGACATGTTCGAGGCCCAGCCTCACCCACGAGGATGGCTTCTCGGGGACAAAGGCTATCCTTTGTGCACCTGGCTGATGACCCTGCTCCGTGCGCCCAGCACCCCTGCTGAAGAGGGATACAATGAGAGCCATCAAGCAACCAGGAACATCATTGAGCAAACAATCGGTGTGCTGAAGCAACGGTTCCGCTGTCTGGATCGTTCCGGGGGAGCCCTACAGTACTCGCCTGAGCGAGTCTCCCATTTCGTTGTCGTGTGCTGCATGCTGCACAACCTGGCTATCCGCAGGACTCGGCCACTGCCAGCAGACATTGGAGAACCACCGGAGGAGGAGGAGGACCAGCACAGGAGGGAGGCAGAAAGTGCAAGGGCCGCCCGTCGGCGGCTTATTGCAAGTCGGTTCTAGGCCCCCTCTCAGGGAATGGCTTGTGCCAATGGCAGAAGATGAATATAGCCACTCCACAAGCCCTCAGCCGAGCAGGGCAACCAGGACTTCCAAAAGAAAGCATGGACAGTGCGATTTAAGAATTTTTTTTACTGTGATACCTCTGTGCCCTTCCCACATGACAAACTAATGGAGAGAAACCCCCCCCCAAAAACACAAATACACCAGTCTCGGCCTTTAAATATGAAACAAATGCACCAGTCTCGGCTTTTATATATGAAACAAATACACCAGTCTCGGCTTTTATAAGTAAAACAAAACATTTGGCCACACCACCTACTTTTTCCCCTGTGAGGGTGATCCGTTTCGCTTCCGTGACTGGCCCCTACCCGCCCTGCAGCTCCTCCTCAATGGGACCCCAGTGGCTGCAGCAAGGCTGGGGGAAGGCTGCTGAGGGTCAGATGGTGAGACGGCACATGTCCTTGGGGGTCGGCCTGGACCAGCTCTGGGCCTGGAGGGGCCGGCTGCTGACTGCTCCAACTCTGCTTGGGCGGCAGCAGTCTGTCCAACAGCTGGTGGCAGCTGAAATGGAGGAGTGACCGTGTTGGCTGCAGGAATGCTGCCAACCTGACAGATCACAGGCACTCCCTGGTCGGCTGATACATTCGCACGGGCCAGCACTGCAGCATGCGCAGCAATCTGCTGAGGCACAAACTGCTGGGCTGCTGCGGCACAGCGCGTGCCCCGGCGATGCCTGGCCGATCCAGCGAGTGTGGCAGCAGTTAGTGCCCGTGTGGCCCTGGTCTGTGTCTGCATAACAGCAGCCAGTGAATGCACGGCACGACTGAGCACTTGGCTAGAAGCCGCCTGTGAAGCAGCGAAGTCCTGCTGACTCCTAGCCTGTGCTGCCGCGATGTCCTGCAGACTCCTGGCCTGTGCTGCCCCGAATTCCTGCACACTCCTTGCCAGTGACTCTCTGGAGTCGGGCATCCTTGCCACTGCAGCCATGAGCTCAGTGTGCCTGCGCTCAGCCTGGGCGCCCATTTCCGCTAGGAGCCGCACCTCCTCTGCGCTCACCTTAGCAGGACTGGAGGCCGCACTCACCCTCCGGGGAGAAGGCCGCCGAGCTTCCCCACCCCTCCCGCGTTGCTGCAGCCCGCTGGTCACTGGAGCTTCACTATCCTCCGACCCTTCCCCCCCCCCCCCCCCCCCCCCGCTCCCCTCCAGGGAAGACGTGTCACCATCATGGCCATGGGCTGCCTCGGCTGAGGGTGTCCCTGATGGGCTGGCTTCCTCTTCCTCCTCCTCTGTCTGACTCGGACACAGTGCCAGCTTGAGGGGCCGCCTGCTCACCTGGCGAGTCACCATCTGAAAGCAGGGAGGCACAAGAGTTGCTTTAGAGTGAGGACAGGGCAGCAGCGAGGGAGGCATGAGTGCTGCTGTGCACTGCATTGGTTCGATAGTGGCAAAGGATGCTGGCGTGAGGCGCAAGTGGAAAGGGAGAGGTCAAAAAGGTGATGACCTTACCATTGGTGCCCAGAACAGGGTCAGCATCTCTAGTGGCGACGGGGCCACTCAGCCGGCCTGCCATGATCCGCTCCACTCGCTGCTCGAGGTCGCTCAGCTGTTTCAGGTCAGGACGGCCTCCCCCGGTCTGTCGCTGCTGTCTTCTGTTATGCGCCAGCTTGGCCTGCAAGAGAAAGGACCGCCTCTAAGTACAGTGTCAAGCCCTGATCTTGCCCGCACTGCCTCCCATGGTCGAATAGCCCTGACAGTGTCTAAAGTCCTGATTGCGCAAGTGCTTTTCATGACAGTCCCATAGCTGCTGGATGAGGGCTGGCCATTAGGGCTTTCAGACCTGTTTGGCCATAAAGTGAGGTGCACATGCAGGGATGAGGAGGATACTGGAAAGGGTACTCACCCTGACAACCAGAGTGAGGTCGTTGAATTTTTTCCGGCACTGGGTTGGTGTCCTGCCAACCACGCTGTTGGACGTGACCCTGTTTGCCACATCCCTCCATGCTTTCCGATATTCGGCGGGCAGCGGCCTCCTGCCACCCTCCGGGAAGAGGATATGGCACCTGCGGTCCACTGCGCCAACCAGCAGCCTCAGGTCACCCTCGCCGAAGCGCTGCGCTCTCTCCCAGGCCTTCTCCATTCTCCTGGGCGTGGAGCTGTTCCAGAAGCAGTGTTCAGGCCTTGCCTTAGGGCTGCAGTGTGCAGGGCGTGGCAGCCAACCAATTCCACCCTCCCCCTTTAAGTGCTGACCGGCGCCTGACTGTCTGCCCTCAATGAGCAACTCGCCGCACCTGCGCTGCGCCCGCCTTCGGTGTTTGCGCCCCGGATTGCCGGCTTAGCGCCTAATGATAGTCGTGCATCGCCTGCTTTAGCGCAGCAGCAACCTCTTGGGGCGATGCAACTGAATATCGGCGAAGGTGGTGCTAAGTTGCGCCGGGCGCAAAAGTTAGCGAACGCCATGCTGTAGCGCCCCAAACGTGGCTATACTGAATTTCTAGGCCCAAGTGTCTACAAACATGTATAAATGTTCCCTTTAAGCCGCGTGGCCACACAGCACTCCAGGGGTCCCGCACAACCGGTGAGCTGGTTTTTAAATTGAAAAAACCGCGCATGCATGAACTTTTGAATGGGCCGTGCAGTCCAAAAAACAATTACGGGGAGCATTGCTCATAGGCTGTTTAAAATGAGGTACGAAAGTGCTTAATACCCTGTAAACTAGTAGACGCTTGTCAAAAACCTCAAGAATGAACTAATCTTGCTAATTAATTTTTTTTCCCTTTGATCAAAGTTCCGAACCCAAAACGTCCCTCCATACCAAAAGACCAAGTCTGTGCCTTCCCATTATATTTAGCTGAAAGAGGAATTTCATAAACCATAAAATCCAGTTACCAGAAAAATTCTCCAAGATTTCATGTATCTATTATAAATTAAAATTAGTGGGTTACATCATTCCATTTCAAAGTGCATTGAAAACTCTGTCTATGACAGAAACCCATTATAAAACTGTCAACATTTAACTGCATTATCTGTTACATTTGTAGCTGGCACTTTGATGGGGTTTTTTGGATGTTAAATATTGCATAAAACAACAGCTGCTACATAGGATATTAAGAATTATCACCAGAAAAACTGGTTGAGTCTGCATGTAGCATTTCTGTGGAGCAGTGTCTGAGGCTTTGCGCCTCCCTTCTCTTAGCCAACAGCCTTGTTCCTAAAACTAAATAAAGGAGGTAAATATCGAAGCATGAAAATAAATCCAAAACTTTTAGCAGAAGTTCTACTCCATTACAACTGTCCAGCACTTTCTCCTCTTCCAATTGGCAGTCCTACTCCAGACCTCCCGATCATAAGGCTGCCTTTGTGGCCAACCTATGGAAAGCTACCTGCCTGACCACTCCTGTCCCCTCGACCACATCCAGCTAGCCCACGTACATGCTTACACTTTTTTTAACCGTCCGCCACTGAGACTGCCCTCTTCTTCCCTACTCCCTTCAACAGAGCATCTTCTGCATGTTGCGTCTTCTCTGCACCTCCAATCTGTCCAGGATCTGCAATCGCCTCACCTTGTTGGTTCTTTTGTGGCCAACCCTGGGAAACTCCCTAGCAAGTAGCTGCCCATTGTCTCTTCAGCACCTTGCTCTTAATTTTGGCACTTGCCCCTGAAACCTCTTCCCCTCCCCCATCAACGTAGTCCATCATCCCCACTAAGCAGCATATTAGCATTTTCCTCCCTCACCACAGCGCCCCCCCCCCCCCCCCCCCCCCACCTCATTGAGCATCGCTTGCCCAATCGGCCTGGAACACCTTTTTTCCAAACTTCCAACTGAGAAGCATATTGACCCCTGACTCTCACCCCCCTCACTGAGTTGGAGTTCTGTCAGTCCTGCACCCCAGATTAGATTTGTCCTTCTCTTTGTGGCTGGGCTTACATGGGCAATTTTCCACATTGTCGGGCAAATGCTAGTGTTGTAGCAATAATGGAACAGCTTGGCTAGGTGTTGAACACTTCTTGAACACAGGACTTCATCACTACAGCCAGGATGCTGTGGTGGCCCATAGCCTTTGCTGTGTCCAGTGCATTCAGCCATTTTATGATGTCACATAGAGTGAATCAAATTGGTTGAAGTCTGGTATCTGTGACGGTGGGAATCTCTGGAGGAGGCTGAGAAGGAAAGAAAGAAAGGCTTGCATTTATATAGCATCTTTCACGACCACCAGACGTCCCAAAGTGCTTTACAGCCAATAAAGTACTTTTGAAATGTAGTCACTGTTGTAATGCAGGAAACGCGGCAGCCAATTTGCACACAAGCAAGCTCCCACAAACAGCAATGTGATAATGATCAGATAATCTGCTTTTGTTATGTTGATTGAGGGATAAATATTGGCCAGGACACTGAGGATAACTCCCCTGCTCCTCTTCAAAATTGTGCCATGGCATCTTTTACATCCACCTGAGAGCAGATGGGGCCTCGGTTTAACGTCTCATCCGAAAGGCGGCACCTCCGACAGTGCAGCACTCCCTCAGCACTGCACTAGAGTGTCGACCTAGATTTTTGTGCTCGAGTCTCTGGAGTGGGACTTGAACCCACAACCTTCTGACTCAAAGACGAGAGTGCTACCCAAGGAGCATCCACTTGGTGCTTCTGGCTGAAGATGGTTGCACGCACTTTAGTCTTTTTTGCACTCGTGCTGGGCTCTGACATCATTGAGGATGGGGATTTTTAAGGAGTCGCCTCCTCCCATTAATTGTTTAATTGTCCTCCATTGTGCTTGACTGGCTGTGGCAGGGCTTCAGAGCTTTGAGCTGAACTGTTGTGATTGCTGTTGTTGTTTGGCGAACCGATCTCTACCGTGCGGAAGCTGAACACCAACTCTCCAACACCTTCTCCTACCTCCGCCTGGACCATGACCCCACTAGCAAACATCAAGCCATTGTTTCCAAGTGTGTCACTGACCTCATCTCCTCTGGAGATCTTCCCTCCATGGTCGCCAACCTCATAGTCCCCCAACCCCGCACAGCCCGCTTCTACCTCCTTCCCAAGATCCACAAACAGGACTGCCCTGGTAAGCCCATCGTTTCAGCCTGTTCTTGCCCCACGGAACTTATCTCTTCCTATCTCGACTCTTTTTCTCCCCTTGTCCAGTCTCTTCCCACCTACATTCGCGACTCTTCCGACGCCCTCCGTCACTTTAACAGTTTCCAGTTTCCTGGCCCCAACTGTCTCCTTTTCACCATGGACGTCCAATCCCTCTACACCTCCATCCCCCACCAGGACGGCCTTCGGGCGCTCCGTTTCTTCCTTGAACAGAGGCCCAACCAGTCCCCATCCACCACCACCCTCCTCCGCCTGGCTGAACTTGTTCTTGCATTGAACAACTTCTCTTTTAACTCCACTCACTTCCTCCAAATTAAAGGTGTTGCTATGGGAACCCGCATGGGCCCTAGCTATGCCTGCCTGTTCATGGGATATGTGGAACATTCTTTGTTCCAGTCCTACTCGGGTCCCCTCCCTCACCTTTTTCTGGTACATCGATGACTGTATTGGTGCCGTTTCCTGCTCTCGCCCTGAACTAGATAAGTTCATTCACTTTACTTCCAATTTCCACCCTTCCCTCACCTTCACATGGTCCATCTCCGACTCTTCCCTTCCCTTCCTTGACTTCTCCGTCTCCATTTCTGGCGATCGGCTTTCAACAAACATCCACTACAAGCCCACCGACTCCCACAGCTACCTGGACTACACTTCCTCCCACCCCGCTTCCTGTAAGGACTCTATTCCATTCTCCCAGTTTCTCCGTCTCCGCCGCGTCTGTTCTGACGATGCCACCTTCCATACTAGTGCTTCCGACATGTCTTCCTTTTTCCTCAACCAAGGATTCCCCTCTACCGTGGTTGACACGGCCCTTGACCGTGGTTGACACGGCCCTTGACCGTGTCTGTTCTATTTCCTGCACATCTGCCCTCACCCCTGCCCCTCCCTCCCGGAACCACGATAGAGTTCCCCTTGTCCTCACCTTTCACCCCACCAGCCTCCACATTCAACGGATCATCCTCCGCCATTTCCGCCACCTCCAACGTGATCCCACCACCAAACACATCTTCCCCTCACCTCCCCTTTCAGCATTCCGAAGGGACCGCTCCCTCCGCGACACCCATGTCCACTCCTCAATCACCCCCAACAGCCCTTCTCCTTCACCTGGCACCTTCCCGGGCAAGCGCAGGAGATGCAACACATGCCCTTTTACCTCCTCCCTTCCCACTGTCCAGCGCCCCAAACACCCCTTCCAGGTGAAACAGCGATTTACGTGTACTTCTTGCAATTTAATATACTGTATTCGCTGCTCACGATGCGGTCTCCTCTACATTGGGGAGACCAAACGCAGATTGGGTGACCGTTTTGCGGAACACCTCCGTTCAGTCCTTAAGGGTGACCCTGAGCTTCCGGTCGCCCCTCACTTTAATTCACCGCTTCACTCCCACTCTGATCTCTCTGTCCTCGGGCTATTGCATTGCTGCAATGAAGCTCAACGTAAGCTCGAGGAACAGCACCTCATCTTTCGACTGGGCACTTTGCAGCCTGCCGGACTCAACATTGAGTTTAACAATTTCAGATAATTATCCCTGCCCCCATTTTTCATGCAGTATGATTTTTGCCATTCCCATTTGCAACATTTTATCTTTCCTGCCTCTTACAAAAGCACAGGGTGTTCTTTCTATTCCTTCCTCCCCTCCTAACCACCCCCCCCTTGTCTCTGCACCTGCTTAATATCTGTTACATCTCCAGCTTTTTCCAGTTCTGATGAAGGGTCCCAGACCTGAAACGTTAACTCTGTTTCTCTCTCCACGGATGCTGCCTGGCCTGCTGAGTATTTCCAGCATTTTCTGTTGTTATTTCAGATTTCCAGCATCCGCAGTATTTTGCTATTACATCTGTCTATAACATGCTGCTTTTGCTATTTAGCATGCATAAAGTCCTGTGTTGTAGCTTTGCAACACTGCCAAGAACAGGTGCATCTGCGATGGGTAGATTGGTGAGCACGAGATCAAATAAGTTATTCCCTTGTGTTGGTTCTCTCGCCACTTGTCGCAAGCTCAGTCTGACGTTGATGTCCCTCACGCCAGTTCGGTCAGTGGTACTACCAAACCACTCGCTATTCTTCCTGACATCACTCCTCTAACAAGTATCCATTATTGGTATCCTTCAGCCATTCTCCTATCCAGTGAATTCCCACCACTTCAAGCTTAAGTAGCAGTCTTTTGTGTAGAACTTTGTAAAAGGGGTTTTGGAAGTCTAGTTACACCATGTTTGACTTTGAATTTGGGAGACTACGTTCTCACAAAAAATGTCAAGTAGGTTGGTCAGGCACTGGATTCATATTGATGCTATTGACATACAAGTTGGTGATTTGTGAATGAAATAATTTATAAAGTTAAATATTTAAAGCTAGTTTTCAAATAATGCAACACTTCGTATGGTTGTACAACATCTCAAATGGCTAAACTGGTGTCCCACATTTGATGGATATGGAGTAGAACACTGTTCTTTTGAGGGGTTTTCTTAAAGTTATTTGTTATGTTTATAGCTCAAGCATTGTAGAATTTAAAATACATGAATGTTTTGGCAGATCTGCAGAGAAGGATTGAAAGAGGTTTGAATGCAACGGTCCAGTGACTTGAGTGAATGTGTTGGCTGGTTTGGGGAGGTGGCTTACTTGCAACTGTGGTAATTGTTGTAGAGCTCCTGATTAAGTACTTCTATTTGCTGATTGTGATTTTTTTAATGGTATTTTTGTATTACTTACGTTAAAAATAAAATCTTTATTGCATAAAATAGATATTTATGTTGGATAATTTATTTTAAATGTACCATCCGATTTCCACTAAAGGATATCTGATGCTTCCCATTGTAGTTTAACACTTTACAAAGAGAAATCTATTTGTTATTGGAATTAGTAAGGCTGGCATTACCAAGGATGCCCAAGAATGCATCGGGGTTAAATATTGATTACTAGTTTGAAATAAACACCGACCGGTTCTTCTAACTGTACTAACTATTCCTGATCAAATTATTAAATCTATGCTGCTTTAACTTGTCTGTCTTTGCAGCTCACACACCTGATAACAGCTTCCTAGGATTTGTGGTTGAACAGCACCTCAATGCCAGTGATATTAGTCATCTTGATGATATCAAAAGACAGAATCAGTCTCTTGTGTATGGCAAAGTGGATCATTTTTGGAAGGTAAATATATACAGCAATGATTCTACATGGTTGAGCATTGTTACCCAAGTTACATTTATTTGACTGAAAAATTATATTGGCTATAATAGAGGCAAAATTTTGTTGGGCTGATGCACCTGCCTGCCTTGTATAGCAGACGTGGTAGCTCTCTTGCATTACTTCTACTAGTATATTGAAAACACTGGGTGGGGAGGGTAAATCTCTACTGCTGGCTGCCCGTTTATCGCATGAAAAGAAAGCAACCGGCAGAGAAAAATTTGGTGAGGACCTTGTGCGCCTATTTTCCCGCCTGAATTAATTTTCAGACAGGACTTTAAATAGCCGCCCAACACTCCTGCCCAAAACAGATAAGGGGCTGTTTAAATATGCAAATCTAGATTCTGCACCTGTTGTCTGACTCTGATTGCAATTTTCATGGAGAAATCGGCAGAGGGTACACGGGACATGCTCGTCCCACTTTCTCCAGGCATTGAGAGGTCTAACCTGCAGTCCTTAAAGAGCCTGCTGGAAGCCTCTTTGGAAAGATGAGCTTGTTTTTATTTTAAAAGATTTTTGAGGGGCCAGGAGTTTCGGGAGTGCTCCTTCAGGCCCCAAAATATCTGCCTGCCCTCCCACCCCCCGCAGGCCTTGTCTGCTGACCAACTAAGTACTAAAACAAAGCTTTGAGAATCTAATCTCTGTTTTGTTTGCAAGTCTTTTTAGAAAGAGTGAAGACACTCGATGCTTCCTCGCCCTGTGAGGATACATCAAGTTATGCCTAAGCACCGATTGCATGCTGGAAAATTCTGTAAATGGCAGACGTTAGAAGGCATAGATGTAGTTGACTAGCTGAGACCTTGAAGTAAAAACTTTAAGAAAGGAATTAAAAGGCACAAAATAATTAATCGGGTAAATGGACTGCAAATACTGTGAAATGCATAATTTTTGTATTTTTTTAAATTTGGTTTAAAACCTTTTTTTGGACATTAAAATGGTGGCTGAAAATTATTTTCTAAACCAATTTGACTGGTTCATCAATAAACTGTGACAGAGTAAATTTTTTACATGCTTAGTAGGGTTCTGCCATTATAAGTGTTTACATCCTGATAATATAGAATCATAAAATGGTTATAGCAAGGAAGAAGGCCATTCGGCCCATCGAGCCTGTGCTGGCTCTCTGCAACAGCACCTCATCCAGTCCCACTCCCCCGCCCTTTCCTCGTAGCCCTGCAATTTTTTTTCTTTCAGGTACTTATCCAACTCCCTTTTGAAAGCTGTGATTGAGTCTGCCTCCACCACCATTTCAGGCAGTGCATTCCAGATCCTAATCACTCGCTGTGTAAAAAAAAGTTTTTTCTTATGTTGCCTTTAGTTCTTTTGCCAATCACCTTAAATCTGTGTCTTCTGGTTCTCGACCCCTCTGCCAATGGGAACAGTCTCTTTCTGTCTACTCTGTCCAGACCCCTCATGATTTTGAACACCTCTATCAAATCTCCTTTCAATCTTTTCTGCTCTGAGGAAAACAACCTCGGCTTCTCCAGTCTATCCATGTAACTGAAGTCCCTCATCCCTGGAATCATTCTCGTAAAGCTTTTCTGCACCTTCCCAAAGACCTTCACATCCTTCCTAAAGTGCAGTGCCTAGAATTGGATACAATACTCCAGTTGAGGCTGAACCAGTGTTTTATACAGGTTCATCATAATTTCCATGCTTTTGTAATCTATACCTCTATTTATGAAGTCCAGGATCCCATAAGCTTTTTTAACTGCTTTCTCAACCTGCCCTGCCACCTTCAACGATTTGTGCACATATACCCCTAGGTCTCTCTGTTCATGCACCCCCTTTTAGAATTGTACCCTTTAGTTTATATGTCCTCTCCTCATTCTTTCTACCAAAATATATCACTTCGCACTTTTCTGCATTCAATTTAATTTGCCACGTGTCCGCCGATTTCACCAGCCTGTCTATGTCGTCTTAGTCTATCACTATCCTCCTCACTGTTCACTATACTTCCAAGTTTTTTGTCATCTGCAAATTTTGAAATTGTGCCCTGTACACCCACATCCAAGTCATTAATATATATCAAGAAAAGCAGTGGTCCTAGTACCGACCCCTGGGGAACACCACTGTATACCTTCCTCCAGTCCGAAAAACAACCGTTCACCACAACTCTGTTTCCTATCACTTAGCCAATTTCGTATCCATGCTGCCACTCCCTTTTATTCCATGGGCTTCAACTTTGCTGGCAAGCCTATTATGTGGCACTTTGTTGAACGCCTTTTGGAAATCCATGTACACAACGTCGACCGCATTGCCCTCAACCCTCTCTGCTACCTCATCAAAAAACTTGATCAAATTGGTTAAACACGATTTGCCTTTAACACATTCGTGCTGTTTTTCCTTAATTAATCCACACTTGTGCAAGTGACTGTTAATTTTGTCCCTGATTGTTTCTAAAAGCTTCCCCACTACCGAGGTTAAACTGACTGGCCTGTAGTTGCTGGGTTTATCTTTACACCCTTTTTTGAACAAGGGCGTAACATTTGCAATTCTCCAGTCCTCTGGTACCACCCCTGTTTCTAAGGAGGGTTGGAAGAATATGGCCAGTACCTCCGCGACTTCTTTCTTCACTTCCCTCAGCATCCTAGGATGCATCCCATCCGGTCCTGGTGACTTATTTACTTTAAGTACAGCCAGCCTTTCTAGTACCTCATTTTTTCAACTTTTATCCCATCCAGTATCTCCTCTACCTCCTCCTTCACTGTCTATGGCAGCATCTTCTTCCTTGGTAAAGACTGATGCAAAGTACTCATTTACTACCTCAGCCATACCCTCTGCCTCCATGCGTAGGTCTCCTTATAGGTCCCTAATCGGCACCACCCCTCTTCTTACTACCCATTTACTATTTATATGCCTATAGAAGACTTTTCGATTACCTTTTATGTTGGCTGCCACTCTATTCTCATACCCTCTCTGCCCCTCTTTTTCACTTCTCTGAACTTTCTATATTTAGCCTGATTCTCAGATGTATTCTCGACCCCGACATCTGTCATATGCGCTCTTTTCCTGATTCATCTTACTCTCAATCTCTTTCATCATCCAGGGAGCTCTGACCTTATTTGCCCCACCTTTCCCCCTCGTGGGAATGTACCTCGACCGTACCCAAACTATTTCCTCTTTAAAGGCAGCCCATTGTTCCACTATAATTTTGCCTGCCAATCTTTGATTCCAAGTTACCTGGGCCAGATCCATTCTCATCCCACTGAAATTGGCCTTCCTTCAATTAAGTATTTTTGCTCTAGATTGCTCCCTGTCCTTTTCCAAAGCTGATCTAAACCTTATGATACTATGATCACTGTTCCCTAAATGTTCACCTACTGACACTTGCTCCACTTGACCTACCTCATTCCCCAGAACCAGATCCAGCAATGCCTCCTTCCTCATTGGGCCAGAAACATACTGATCAAGAAAGTTTTCCTGAACACACTTCAGAAATTCTTCACCCCCCCCTCTGCCCTTTACGCTATTACTATCCCAGAATATATTGTGATAGTTGAAGTTCCCCATTATCATTACTCTATAGATTTTGCATCTCTCTAATTTCTCTGCAAATTTGCTCCTCCATATTTTTCCCACTAGTTGATGGCCTATAGAATACACCTAGTAGTGTAATGGCACCTCTTTTATTTCTTAACTAGCCATTTGGATTCTGTCCTTGGAATATGGCGCAGAGTTCCTCAGAGCAGACTGTTCTACAAAGATACACCATTTAAATTTATTTGAGCTGTTAAAGGGAGACCCAACTCCTTTTCAGCATGGTTCCTGCACTTCACAGGGTTATATGGTTCCTGTAATACTGGCAGAATTCTATTCCAGATACACATCAAATAGATATTTAATAACAGGTAATAACAGAAAATACTGGAAATACTCAGCAGGTCAGGCAGCATCTGTCAAGAGAGAAACAGTTAACGTTTCAGGTCGATGACCTTTCGTCAGAACTGGAAAAAGTTGGAGATGTAACAGGTTTTTAAGCAAGTGTAGGGGCAGGAAGAGGGGGAAGGAGAGAAAAGAACAAAAGGGAAGGTCTGTGATAGAATTGAAGGCAGGAGTGATTAAGAGACAAAAGGGATGCTGGTGCAAGGCAAAAGGAGATGGTAATGGGACAAGTTAAGAAACAAAGGATGACTCTAGATGAAGTGTAAATGGCAATGGCATAATGATCGACAGCTGCCATGAGAGAGAGAGGACGACGACATCATCATGGTCTGAAATTGTTGAACTCTGTGTTGAGTCCAGAAGGCTGTAAAGTGCCTAATCGAAAGATGAGGTGCTGTTCTTCGAGCTTACGTTGAGCTTCATTGGAACAGTGCAAGAGGCCAAGGGTGGAGCGGAGA
Organism: Somniosus microcephalus; assembly: GCF_052327205.1. Taxonomy (NCBI): domain Eukaryota; kingdom Metazoa; phylum Chordata; class Chondrichthyes; order Squaliformes; family Somniosidae; genus Somniosus; species Somniosus microcephalus. The sequence goes on from NC_140990.1 coordinate 288,632,945, forward strand.
ATTAAAGTGACAGGCGACTGGAAGCTCGGGGTCACCCTTATGAAATGAACGGAAGTGTTCTGCAAAGCGGCCACCCAATCTGCGTTTGGTCTCCCCAATGTAGAGGAGACCGCATCATGAGCAGTGAATACAGTATACTAAATTGCAAGAAGTACAAGTAAATCGCTGTTTCACCTGGAAGGAGTGTTTGGGGCCCTGGACAGTGGGAAGGGAGGTGGTAAACGGGCAGGTGTTGCATCTCCTGCGCTTGCATGGGAAGATGCCAGGGGAAGGGGTGTTGGGGGTGATAGAGGAGTGGATCAGGGTGTCGTGGAGGGAGCGGTCCCTTCAGAATGCTGAAAGGGGAGGTGAGGGGAAGATGTGTTTAGTGGTGGGATCACGATGGAGGTGGCGGAGGATGATCAGTTGAATGTGGAGGCTGGTGAGGACAAGGGGAACCCTATCGTGGTTCCGGGAGGGAGGGGAAGGGGTGAGAGCAGAAGTGCTGGAAATAGAACGGACACAGTCAAGGGCTGTGTCAACCACAGTAGAGTGGAATCCTCAGTTGAGGAAAAAGGAAGACATGTTGGATGCACTAGTATGGAAGGTGGCATCATCAGAGCAGATGCGACTGAGACGGAGAAACTAGGAGAATGGAATAGAGTTTTCACAGGAAACTGGGTGGTAGGAAGTGTAGTCCAGCTAGCTGTGGGCGTTAATGGGCTTATAGTGAATATTTGTCAATAGCCTATCCCCAGAGATGGAGACAGAAGTTGAGGAAGGGAAGAGTCAGAGATGGACCATGTGAAGGTGAGGGTAGGGTGTGATGCGCTATCAATCACTCAAAAGACTGAGGTTAAGCGAGTAACTAACAGGCTTTTATTAACAAGAGAATGAAGGTGTGCCTCGAGTGGTCGACCAGTCCAGAATACAGAGGGACTGTGGAGCAGTCACCTTTATACCTGGACTCGTGGGAGGAGTCAGCCGAGGCATGTACACAGTGGAATACAAACAGTGGATACCACAGGGTGGAAATGGGAAGCAGTGAAAATTTTCTAGTTCAGGGCGAGAGCAGGAAACGGCACCAATACAGTCATCAATGTACCAGGAAAAAAAGGTGAGGGAGGGGACCTTCTGGACTCAACATAGAGTTCAACAATTTCAGACTATAACCTCTGCCCCTATCTCTCTTTTCTCTCACATGGCAGCTGTCGATCATTCTGCCATTGCCATTTGCACTTCATCTAGAGTCATCCTTTGTTTCTTACCTTGTCCCATTACCATCTCCTTTTGCCTTGCACCATCATCCCTTTTGTCTCTTAATCTCTCCTGCCTTCCATCCTATCATAGACCTTCCCTTTTGTTCTTTCCTCCCCTCCTCTCTCTTCCTGCCCCTACACTTGCTTAAAAACCTGTTACATCTCCAACTTTTTCCAGTTCTGACGAAGGGTCATCGGCTTGAAATGTTAACTCTGTTTCTCCCTCTACAGATGCTGCCTGACCTGAGTATTTCCAGCATTTTCTGTTTTTATTTCAGATTTCCAGCATCCACAGTATTTTGCTTTTGTTTTAATACAGGTATGTGTGCTCACGTGAATCCTGTCTAGACAACTGGAGCACAGGTGTGGGTTGATGGCCCAGAAATTCGGGTCGGGGGCTTCCCGTGGGTGTAAGCCCCCGATCTGCACTTGCCTTGTGTGCCGGCCATTGAGCTGTGGGCTCCCGTGGAATTCCGATCCGGGGCCTGGTCCAGCTGCTGGCATGCCGTGCTTGCGTATTGCAGGGGCGCAGTTAGTTCGATGCGTCCCCTGGAATCACGTGGGCCATGGGCAGCCAATCAGAGCAGGGAATGCTCCATTCATAAGTCTGACAGGAAGTGCTGTCAAGACTTATAAATACTATGGCCCCAAAATAGCACTAAATCTTCAAAAAACATTTTTTTTTAAATCACATTTTTTAAATAAACTATAAATTACATGAAAACTATTTTAAACAATTTAAATTTTTGAAAAAAATAATTTTATTTTCTAACGGGGCTAAAAATCAACTTACCTTGCTTTAAAGTATTTAAAAATAATAAACCTGTGGAAAAAATGTTTTCATTTTAATTAATTCACCACTTACCTTGTAAAAAGCAGGCCTTACGCCTGCTTTTTATATTTCTAAATTCTGTAGGCTTACCCTCCCGGGAAAACCTGTATTTAAAAAAAAAAAACAAAGTTCGATGCGCACGCGCAGCCTCCCCCGCGCATGCGTTCGACCTCTGAACCTCTTCGTTCAGAGGAATGGAAGTGCCGGTTTCCCGTGCATGCAGGAAACCGGCACTTCCATCGGGCCTACGGGTGAGTACCCCGTACGTACTCACCCGTGGAGACCCGAATTTCTAGGCCAATGTCAGATTTATCAGCAGGTGATCTCTTACACATTGAGGCAAGCTGTGTGGATATCATACTTTACAAAATCATGTACAAATTAAACCTGTTTGATTCACTTAAACCAATTACCTGTACTAGGCAATTTCCAGAGACATCTTTCCAGCTGCTTTGGTTAAAAGAAATTGTGCTCATGATTTGGACCAAATAGAACCTTAAACCGACGCGTTAAGGCAATCCTCCCCAATAACTCAGTTGGTAAATGCCCTATCCTACTTGGAACTATGTCATGCAGACCATGATGGGCCCAGGCTCGATGCCCAGTCTTTACCGGGTTAGATCATCTCAGAGGAGCAGAAGTCGGGTCAGTACAATTTGCCTCACCACTCCTGACAAAACTAAGTCAGTGTTCCGAACTTTCCACTGACCCTTCCTGGAAAGTGTGCGGATAACCGGTTAAAATTAGGCTTGCCTTGACTGTGTTACCCTATCACTGAGCCCCTCTCCAAGGGATATTTCCAAATGCCGGATAGAAGTGACTTATCTTTTCCTTTTGGAAATTGAGGGCTTTTAACATGCACGACAGCCTACTCTCGGGTCACTTCCAATATCACTCTGAAACCAGCATCAACAGGTGCACAAGAAGAGCGCTGTAAAGGAGTACTTGACCATTATCTGGCGCACAAGGATATCAGAGTGTACGATTGATCTGGGGTGTGAATCTGCCTCACACCGTTGCATGGTGCAGCAGTTAATGTCTGCAGCACACTATGCCACCCTGAAGAAGACTTTAAAGGGCATTTGAAACTCCCTTTTTCAACCCAATAAACCACAGGATTTCACTTTTCTATAACAATACCTGAGCCTTAAAGCCAAACAGAGTATGGAGATTCGGATCCTCAGCTTTATAAAGGATACAGCCATTACGTTAACAGCTTGGCACAAAGTTGACCAAGACTCCACTGTAACTCTCGCAGTAAATCTTGCTTATCTGGCATGGAATGCACCAGGTGGTCATTGAAGATTTCCTGTCCCTTTTCTTTTTTATTATTTCTACATTTAATCACACGGTACAGCCAGACACCCAGGGTCAGTTGAGAAATACCTCCAGAAAGCCCACTCAACGCAGTTTGTTTAACCTTTTATCCTTTTGATTTACACAGAACATTCCAGTACTGGCCAATCGCTTCAACCTGACCAAGCAAGCACTGCAGCTGTTAATGCCACAATAGTTCCATACAAGGTTTATTAAACTGAGCACATCATTACATTCCCCCAAAAAGTAGTTTGCACACAGCCATTTGATGCACACGTCTGCGGGATGAATGGAGCAGGATGTGAAGGGCCAAATGTTGACAAAACACTCAATCTTAACTTGGAACCATACAAGTTTATGGCAGAAAGGAGGCCATTTTGTCAATCATGTCTGTTCCAGCTCTTTGGTAGAACAATCCAAAACTAATCTCTGCTTTTTCCCCACAGCTGTGTATCTTCTTCTACTTCAAATATTTATCCAATTTTCCCTTAGTAGATTTAACCGTCTCTCTCTCAGTATCGCTCTGTAGCAAAGTATTTCATGCTGCCAGCAACCCTCTGCATAAAGAAATTTATGCTAACGTAAAATTTCACTGTCATAGTGACGATTTTAAATTGATCACCCCCTTGTCATTGATTTCCAACCAGAGGAAATTGTCTTTTCCCTATTCACTTCACTAGCTAATGTTACCCCACTATTCAAAAAAGGTGGTAGAGAAAAAGCGGGGAATTATAGACCGGTAAGCCTGACCTCGGTAGTGGGGAAAATGCTAGAATCTATTATAAAAGATGTAATAGCAGAGCACTTGGTAAGCAGTGACAGGATCGGACAAAGTCAACATGGATTTACAAAAGGTAAATCACGCTTGACTAATCTACTGGAATTTTTTGAGGATGTAACTGGTAAAATAGATAAGGGAGAACCAGTGGATGTGGTGTATTTGGACTTTCAGAAGGCTTTCGATAAGGTCCCACATAAGAGATTAGCATGCAAAATTAAGGCACATGGGATTGGGGGCAAGGTATTGACTTGGATAGAGAACTGGTTGGCAGACAGAAAGCAAAGAGTTGGAATAAACTGGTCATTTTCCGAGTGGCAGGCAGTGACTAGTGGGGTACCGCAAGGATCGGTCCTAGGACCCCAGCTGTTCACAATATATATTAATGATCTGGACGAGGGAATTGGATGTAATATCTCCAAATTTGCAGACGACACAAAGCTGGGTGGGAGGGTAAGCTGTGAGGAGGATGTCGTGAAACTCCAGTACGATTTGGACAGGTTGGGTGATTGGGCAGAAACATGGCAAATGCACTATAATGTGGATAAATGTGAGGTTATCCACTTTGGTGGTAAAAACAGGAAGGCAGATTATTATTTGAATGGCAATAGATTGGGAGAAGGGGAAGTGCAGAGAGACCTGGGTCGTCTTGTGCACCAGTCGCTGAAGGTAAACATGCAGGTGCAGCAGGCGGTTAAGAAGGCAAATGGTATGTTGGCCTTCGTAGCAAGAGGGTTCGAGTACAGGAACAAGGATGTCTTGCTACAGTTGTACAGGGCCTTGGTGAGACCGCACCTTGAGTACTGTGTGCAGTTTTGGTCGCCTTACCTGAGGAAGGACGTACTTGCCATGGAAGGAGTGCAGCGAAGATTCACCAGGCTGATACCTGGGATGGCAGGAATGACGTATAAGGAGATTGTGTCGATTGGGCTTAAACTCACTGGAGTTTAGAAGATTGAGAGGGGATCTCATCGAAACCTATAAAATTCTGTCGGGCCTGGATAGACTTGATGCAGGAAGGATGTTTATGATGGCCGGGGAGTCCAGAACCAGGGGTCATAGTCTAAGGATAAGGGGTAAGCCATTTAGGACTGAAATGAGGAGGAATTTCTTCACCCAGAGAGTGGTGAACCTGTGGAATTCTCTGCCACAGAGGGCGGTGGAGGCCAGTTCATTAAATATATTCAAAAAAGAGTTGGATATATTTCTTAAGGCTAAAGGGATCAAGGGATATGGGGAGAAGGCAGGGACAGGGTACTGAATTTGGATGATCAGCCATGATCTCATTGAATGGTGGAGCAGGCTGGAAGGGCCGAATGGCCTACTCCTCCTATCTTCTATGTTTATAGGAACATAGAAAAAGGAGTGGACCATTTAGCCCGTCAAGCATGTTCCACCATTTAATTAGATCATGGCTGATCTGTACCTCAGCTCCATTTACCCACCTTTGTTCCATATCCCTTGATAACCTTACCCAACAGAACTATATTGATCTCGGTCTTGAAAATTTTAATTTAACCAGCAGCCACAGCCTTTTTGGGGAGTGAGTTCCTGATTTCCACTACTATTTGTGTGGAAAAGGTGCTTTCTAATTTCACTCCTAAATGTCCTAGCTCTAATTTTGTGATCCTGCCCTCTCTTTTTTCTGGATTCCCCCACCAAAGGAAATGGTTCCTCTGTATCTATCCTATTAAAGCTCTTTACCATTTTAAATACCTTGATTAGATCACACCTCAATCTTCTAAACTCAGGGGAACACAAACCAAGTTTATGCAACCTGTCCTCATAATTTAATCCTTCAACGCTGATATCATTCTGGTGAATCTCCGCGGTACCCCTAATCTATCTTTCCTGAGGTGTGGTGCCCAAAACTAAATGCAGTACTGCAGCTGGGGTCTGACCAAGGCTTTGTACAACTGAAACATTACTACTTCGCTTTTGAATTCCTCTCCCCTTCAGATTAAGGCCAACATTCCATTTGCCTTTTTGATTACCTTTTTGTACCTGGGCACTAGCTTTTAGTGATTTGTATACATGAACATCTAAATCTTTTGCTCCTCCACAACTCCTAGTCTCTCACTGTTAAGAAAATATTCTGATTTGTCTTTCTCAGATCCAAAGTGGATGACCTCATACTTCCCCACATTGAACTCCATCCACCATAGTTTTTCCCACTCACTTATTCTGTATGTCCCTTTGAAACTTCCTGCTCCCATCCACACAACTTAACTGTCTGCCTCCTAACTTAGCATCATCTGCAAACTTGGATATACAGCTCTCCCTTCATCGAAGTCATTAACAAAATCTGGTGAAAAGCTGAGACCCCAGTACAGATCCCTGGGGAGCATCAGTTGTCACATCCTGCCAATCAGAAAATGCACCCTTTATCCCTATTCTGTGTCCTACCTCTCAACCTTGTGGCATGGGTTGGTAATTGGTTATCTGTAATTCCATGCGCATTCATTTTTTGCCAATAATCTCTTGTGCGAAACCTTATCGGATGCCTTCTAGACGTCCATATAGACAACATCCATTGACACTCGCTATCCAACATGCTAATGATCTCCTCAAAAACATGAACCAGATTAGTCAGACATGACCTACCCCTCTTTGATCAACTGATGCCTGCCCAAGTGCTAAGTCACTCTGATGGTAGACTCCAGTAACTTCCCCACAATTAATGTTAAACTGACAAACTGTAGTACCTTGGTTTCTCTCTCCCCCTCTCTCTCTCTCTCTCTCTCTCTCCCCCTCTCTCTCTCTCTCTCTCCCTTCTTACATAATGGAGTGACATATCTTTAGTGAACCATAATCCCCTTTACCACTTTTTTTTATCAATACGTTTATAAAATCTTTTTGCTGTCGGCTTTGATACCCCTTGCAAGATTTTTCATATTCTGTTTTTGCACCTCATTATTTTCTTCATATCCCTGTTATGAAAATTCTTCATTTTAAAATCTTCTAAATCTCCTTTAGCCTTCTCTTGTCCAGTGTAAATAATCCCAGCATGTCAAATCTTTCTTCATAAGTACAGTTTCCCATCTCCTACATCATCCTAGTTGAATCTATGCTAAATATACACTATTGTTTTAATCTGTTTTATAATAGACCTAAAACGCACACCGTACTCCAACTGTGGCTTAACCAGTGTTTTGTGCAAATTTATCATTATTTCTTTACTCTTGTACTCTGTACCCCAATTTTCTAAAACACAAGCTGGTGGTGCCCTATGGCTGGCTGTACTCAAACTTGCAGGGAATTCTATATTTCAGTCCCTGCATCTCTATCCATATCCTTCAGCATCTTTCCATTAAATGCATACTCCTATTCCTTGTATTTCCTCCCAAAATGTACTGCCTCACACTTCTCCATATTAAAATGCATCTGTCTGCCCACTCTGCCAACCTTGACTGTCTTTTTCAGTCCTCCTGGAATTAGAACTAACTCCTGGGATAAACCATTTTCAACCTTTCTGTAATCCAAGCAGGACCCATTTATTCCAAGTCTTGTTTACTGTCTGTCAACCAATGTCTATTCATGCTGCTACATTTCTTCTTGTACCTTCGTTTTTCTATCACGCCTCTTGAGATGCCTTATTGAATACCTTCTGAAAATCCATATACACTGCATCTACACAGGAAGTAAGATTTGTTGACGAGAAATACATGCCATATTAAATCTAATGATATAACTAACTAAATTGCGAGAGTAGGACAGGGGAACATGGGTGCAAAAACATATTAAAGACTAATAGCAGGAAGTTGTTCACATGATGAGCAATCAATGCATGGATAGAGTAGTAGAGACGAAAACCCTCTAGTAATTTAAGAAATAATTGGATCCTGTGGAGAAAGGACTTTAGGGTCTTTTTGGATGGATGAACTAAGATGGGCCAAATGGCCACCTTCATCCATAATGATCATGCAATTAAAAAATTATAACAAAAGTACAGTATATTTTATAAATTTGAAGCATTTATTCTGCTTTTGCATAAAATTTCAGTTCACTAGCATAGAAATATCAGTGAATGTTTTGCTTAACTTCTCTCTAGTTTTGTGTGATAGTTGACAGCTGGATGTTTGAACAATAAATCTATTTTGGGAGCTAATGACATTTTTCTGAGCCAATGTTGTTGGTTTCCAGGATATTTGAGGAATTTGTTGCATCAGCCCTTATTACTTTTCCTAAGCCATTTGCTGATGGACATCTAGCAAAGCATCAACAGCTTCTTTGGAAGTGAAGATCTGAAGGGTCTGCAATATTTTCAGAACAAATGTGTTTTGGATATTGCATTATGGCAAAGTCTCAGTCTTTCGCTGATTATATTCACACAGTTTTAAAGCCGCATTCTAAGCTGTTTTATTTTCCCTCACCTAACCTAGGTGTGTGGAGGACAATTGTAGCACCTCAAATATTTCCTAACTGAGATCAACTAACTAAACACAAACCAGGGAATGAACCTGGGACTCTGGTCTATGAGTCAGTACCGCACCAGGCAATATATTTACTCACTGTACCATGGGGGAACTACTGAGAGTGTTTAGGAATGCTAATGATTTCAAAAAATCTTCCCAAAATTATCTTCTTTGATGTTTTTGGTCTCCATCCTTAAGTATAAAGGTGTAAATTCCTAAAATTCCCAAGGTCAGTATGATGCACAGTGGAACATTAGCTTGATGTACTACGTAGCGTTAACTCCACCATAACTTCCAATCTGACCCTTAATTATCTGAGAGGCAAATTTGTATCCACAGAGCAAGCTACCTCTGAGGTGAGATTTGAGCACTGGTGCAGCAGTTTAAAAAGTGAATTGGGGAATACTTTTTTCTGCACTCTGGAATAATACTTTAGAATTTGAAGTTTAAAAAAAAAAATCAAAATATCTGTTGATAGACTATGCAGTTGAATGGTGTAAGCAAAAACAAGGAAACTGCATGGATTATCGTACATTAGTGACAAATCACACGGCTGTGAACTAAGTGATTTTTGACAGCATCTTCTAATTACAATCATTTTTTGCACTGAAGTTTGTGATTCAGCAGTTTAAGTCCATTTTTCTGGTGCTAGCCCACAAAATACCAGATTGAATGAATTCTCTCATGCTCTCGGCACTCCGCAGTCCTCCTGCTGCTACCCCAGGGTTCACTGGCAGTCCCTGGGGTCAGTGACAGTAGCAGTGGAAGCCCCCACCTACCTGTTTTAATTTACATGTGGTGGGTTGGCCAGCCGCCTTCCCTGCTAGGGCAGGGAAAGGACCATCATTGGCGGTGCTGGTATCGGTGAGTATGCAGTGGAAGGCCTTCCTGCCCAATCTTCCTTAATGTTCTACCAATTTCAGGCAATTTCGCAGAGGAAAATCCAGCCAAATGTATCCAGCAGGTAAAATAATCTGCTCTGCAGTAATTCCTCTGTTTCTTCACAGTAATTACAGTCTACTTAAATGAATAAGTGACTAATTAATTATTAAGACATGTAAACTGAGGTGATAAAACAAAATGCTCTATGCATTAGGAAATGCATATTTATGTGGTATTATCAGCCTCTTTTCTGCCCCTAGGTAATAGTTTGAAGAAGTATCAGTTCAGCTAGTAAGGACTCATTACTACAATATTGTCATCATTGTATGCATGTGATATGTATGGCAGGTACTAACAACCAAATTAAATTGCCTATTTGATTATATGGAAACTTTGAGGGCTCCAGAAGAATTTTTTTTTAATTTTGGGGAGGTGGGTGGTGTAAGATTGGGAAAGACCCATCAATCTCATATAAACTCATCATCTCCCTCGTTCCGCTCTCACGATCTCTCGCCTCCCTGCTCTGTGCTTGTAAAGCCCACCTTTGTTGTTTATTTTGCTGAGAAATGGAGAGGATGCTATGAAATTTGGGATATCCCAGCATAATGGTGAAAGCCTGCCGACTGTCACTGTATGCATACTTGCCAGCCATATTCTGATAGTCTATGGAAATGAAAAGTGTTGCGTGTTGTTGAACTTCTGCCAGTTTTTAAGGTAAATGTTTTTTTATGAAATTTTTTTTAGCTTATGATGAAGGGCAAAGCAATTTCTTCAATCACATCTTTAAAATGTAGGGAAAATAATAGTGATGGCCATTGACTCCTCAAGTATATTCTTGATAGAGGTTTCATTATGGAAAATAATTATTTTATAAAATTGTAAAAAGTACACTGCAGCTTTAATACAGTAAATAGATACTATTGAAAGACTAGCTATCATCATCACAGTTGACATCTTTGGAAAAGCACATTTTGATGATCAAAAAGCTGTTCTCTGGCTTCAACCACCATGATTTCCCTGTGACTCCATTTGCACTCGGTAAATTTAGATTCTTGGGCCACCAACCACACTCGCTGGCCACTTGTTCCAACGACACAAATTGCAACAATTATTCTGTTTCCCCACTGGTAGATTTAGAATTCTTGCAGCATTACGTCATTAGTGGCTGAACATTTTCATGAGGGTTATTTGAGCATAAAAGCTCATCCTTTAGCTCTTTCATTGCACAAAATAGCTCAGTCATATTTGCCTTTATTTTTGAGTTATATATCAAAACTGAGCGTGTTTTGTAAACACTGCATCTGTAACTTGAGATTTGTCATTGGTAAACGTATTTAAATTAGGAATTTACATAGTAATATGGGAAAGTACAGGACCAGAAAAGTCCATCTGACTAAAAACTAATACCCTTCAATTGCTCTCTCCCTCAATTATCTGTCAAATTTTCCCTTAAATGGTTCCACATTATCCACACTGCCCTCCATCTGTTCCACATGATGAACACCCTCTGTAAAGTAGTTAAATCTTAAACTGTCTTAAATTGAGTAGAATGGACCTATATTCTCTGGAGTTCAAAAGAATGAGAGGCGATCTGATTGAAACGTATAAAATTCTTAGCGCTTGTAGGGTTGATGCGAGAGGCTGTTTCCCCTGTCTGGAGAGTCTAGAACTAGGGATCATTGTCTCAGGATAAGGGGTTGGCTGTTTTGGACTGAGATGAGGAGAGGGGGTTGTGAATCTCTGGAATTCTCTACCCCAGAGGGTTGTGGATGCTCAGTCGTTGAGTATATTCAAGACTGAGATCAATCGATTCTTGGGCAATAAGGGAATAGAAACATACATAGAAACATAGAAGATAGGAGCAGGAGCAGGCCATTCGGCCCTTCGAGTCTGCTCTGCCATTCAATGAGATCATGGCTGATCATCCAAATTCAGTACCCTGTCCCTGCCTTCTCCCCATATCCCTTGATCCCTTTAACCTTAAGAAATATATCCAACTCTTTCTTGAATATATTTAATGAACTGGCCTCCACCGCCCTCTGTGGCACAGAATTCCACAGGTTCACCACTCTCTGGGTGAAGAAATTCCTCCTCATTTCAGTCCTAAATGGCTTACCCCTTATCCTTAGACTATGACCCCTGGTTCTGGACTCCCCAACCATCAGAAACATCCTTCCTGCATCTAGTCTGTCCAGGCCTGACAGAATTTTATAGGTTTTGATGAGATCCCCTCTCAATCTCCTAAACTCCAGTGAGTATAAGCCCAATCGACACAATCTCTTCCATGGCAAGAACGTCCTTCCTCAGGTAAGGCGACCAAAACTACACACAGTACTCAAGGTGCGGTCTCACCAAGGCCCTGTACAACTGTAGCAAGACATCCTTGTTCCTGTACTCGAACCCTCTTGCTACGAAGGCCAACATACCATTTGCCTTCTTAACCGCCTGCTGCACCTGCATGCTTACCTTCAGCGACTGGTGCACAAGAACACCCAGGTCTCTTTGCACTTCCCCTTCTCCCAATCTATTGCCATTCAAATAATAATCTGCCTTCCTGTTTTTACCACCAAAGTGGATAATCTCACGTTTATCCACATTAGAGTGCATTTGCCATTTTTCTGCCCAATCACCCAACCTGTCCAAATCGTACTGGAGTTTCACGACATCCTCCTCACAGCTTACCCTCCCACCCAACTTTGTGTCGTCTGCAAATTTGGAGATATTACATCCAATTCCCTTGTCCAGATCATTAATATATATTGTGAACAGCTGGGGTCCTAGGACCGATCCCTGCGGTACCCCACTAGTCACTGCCTGCCACTCGGAAAACGACCCGTTTATTCCAACTCTTTGCTTTCTGTCCGCCAACCAGTTCTCTATCCAAGTCAATACCTTGCCCCCAATCCCATGTGCCTTAATTTTGCATGCTAATCTCTTATGTGGGACCTTATCGAAAGCCTTCTGAAAGTCCAAATACACCACATCCACTGGTTCTCCCTTATCTATTTTACCAGTTACATCCTCAAAAAATTCCAGTAGATTAGTCAAGCGTGATTTACCTTTTGTAAATCCATGTTGACTTTGTCCGATCCTGTCACTGCTTTCCAAGTGCTCTGCTATTACATCTTTTATAATAGACTCTAGCATTTTCCCCACTACCGATGTCAGGCTTACCGGTCTATAATTCCCTGCTTTTTCTCTACCACCTTTTTTGAATAGTGGGGTAACATTAGCTACCCGCCAATCCATGGATACCGTTCCAGAGTCTATCGAGTTCTGGAAGATGACCAGCAATGCATCTACTATTTCTAGGGCCACTTCCTTAAGTACCCTGGGATGTAGATTATCAGGCCCTGGGGATTTATCGGCCTTCAGTCCCATCAATTTTCCTAACACCATTTCCCTACAAATACTGATTTCACAGAATCACAGAAACCCCACAGTGCAGATAAAGGCCATTTCGGCCCATCGAGCCTGCACCGACACATATCCCACCCGATCCCCATAACCCCTACATCAACACATATCCCACCCTATTCCCGTAACCCCACGTATTTAATCCCCCTAACACTAAGGGTCAATTTATCATAGCCAATCAACCTAACCCGCACATCTTTGGACTGTGGGAGGAAACCGGAGCACCCGGAGGAAACCCACGCAAACACGGGGAGAATGTGCAAACTCCACACAGACAGTCACCCGAGGCCGGATTCGAACCCAGGTCCCTGGCGCTGTGAGGCAACAGTGCTAACCACTATGCCACCGTGCTTCCACCCTTTCATCAGACCCTATGATAGGGTGGGAAAGTAGAGTTAATGTAGAAGTTCAGCCATGATCATCTTGAATGGCAGAGCAGGATGAAGAGGCTGTATGGTCTACTCTGCTCCTATTTCTTATGTCTGCGCAGCTTCCCTCTTTTAACTTGATCCTGTGACCCTAGTTCTAGATGATGTGACTGTCTTGAGCATATTATTGGAGTTCAATTTATAAAGTCCCTTAAGGTTGAATGATTGAATAATGTTTCCCCATAGCTTTCTCTTTTCCAGAGTTGGTAATTTTAAGCTCTTCTGCACTGTCTCCATTGTTTGGATAACCAATATTACGGTGGCCACAATTGTATGCAGTGCTCCAAATATGGCTGTACTAGTGCCTTGTACAGTTTCATCATCACCACCTGGAATTTGTGTTCCATCACTGCTATCTCTCACTGTGCAGTTGATGAGCTATCCACCAGTACCCCCATGCCTCATGTTCTTTGCCTGTGTTGTCATGGGAAACCGACCTCCTGCTCCCTTGATCGAGGCTGACACTCCAGTGCAGTACTGAGGGAGTGGTGCACTGTCGGAGGTGCTGTCTTTCAGATGAGACGTTAAAACGTCTGCTCTCTCAGGTGGATGTAAAAGATCCCATGGCACTATTTCGAAGAAGAGCAGGCGGGTTATCCCTGGTGTCCTAGAACATAAGAAATAGGAGCAGGAGTAGGCCATGTGGTCCCTCGAGCCTGCTCCACCATTCAATAAGATCATAGCTGATCTTCTACCGCAACTCCACTTTCCTACATTATCCCTATATCCCTTGATTCCCTTAATATCCAAAAATCTATCGCTTTCTGTCTTGAATATAATCAACGACTGAGCCTCCACAACCCTCTGGGGTAGAGAATTCCAAAGATTCACCACCCTCTGAGTGACGAAATTTCTCCATCAGTCCTAAATGGGCAACCCCTCTATTCTGAGACTGTGACCCCTAGTTCTATACTCTCCAGCCAGGAGAAACATCCTCCCTGCATCTACCCTGTCAAGTCCTTTAAGAATTTTGTATGTTTCAATGAGATCACCTCTCATCTTCTAAATTCTAGGGAATATAAGAACATAAGAAATAGGAGCAGGAGTTGGCCAATCGGCCCCTCGAGCCTGCTCCACCATTCAATAAGATCATGGCTGATCTGATCCTAACCTCAAATCTTCTATCACTCTCCATCCCACCCGAACCCATGTGATCTCCCGGGAGAGGCGAAAAACCAGATATAAAACCCAATGGCCAATTTGGGAGAAAAAATCTGGGAAATTCCTCTCCGACCCATCTAGGCGATCAAAACTCTTCCAGGAGATCACTCTGTCCCTATATTTTCTACAGTACTTACCTTCTGTAAAGGCGATCTCCACCCCAGCCAGGAACAGGAATAAAACCATCTCCTGAAATCTAACACAGAATTAGAACACAGTAGGAGCAGAACCAGGCTACACGGCCCCTGGGCCCACTCCACTACCCACAGGGCCATGACCATTCCGAACCTAGACTCATGTCCAATTTCCTGCCCGCTCCCCGTAACCGTTAATTCCCTTTACTTCTAGGAAACTATCTATTTCTGTTTTTAAATTTATTTAATGTAGCTTCTACAGCTTTCTGGGGCAGCAAATTCCACAAACCTACCACCCTCTGAGTGAAGAAGTTTCTCCTCATCTCAGTTTTGAAAGAGCAGCCCCTTATTTTAAGATTATGCCCCCTAGTTCTAGTTTCACCCATCATTGGGAACATCCTCACCGCATCCACCCGATCAAGCCCCTTCACAATCTTATATGTTTGAATAAGATCGCCTCTCATTCTTCTGAACTCCAATGAGTAGAGTCCCAATCTACTCAACCTCTCCTCATATGACCATCCCCGGGATTAACCGAGTGAACCTTCTTTGTACTGACTCGAGAGCAAGTATGTCTTTTCTTAAGTATGGACACCAAAACTGTATGCAGTATTCCAGGTGCGGTCTCGCCAATACCTTGTATAACTGCAGCAATACCTCCCTGTTTTTATATTCTATCCCCCTAGCAATAAAAGCCAACATTCCATTCGCCTTCTTGATCACTTGCTGCACCTGCATACTAACTTTGAGTATTGTGCACCAGGACCCCCAGATCCCTTTGTACTACAGTACTTTCCAGTTTCTTGCCATTAAGATAATAACTTGCTCTATGATTTTTCCTGCCAAAGTGCATAACCTCACACTTTCCAGTATTGTATTCCATCTGCCAAATCTCTGCCCACTTACTTAGCCTGTCTATGTCCCTTTGCAGGTTTTTTATGTCCTCCTCACTCACTACTTTCCGTCCCATCTTAGTATCATCTGCAAACTTTGATATGTTACACTCGGTCCCCTCCTCCAAATCGTTAATATAGATTGTAAAGAGTTGGGGACCCAGCACTGACCCCTGCGGAACACCACCAGTTACTGATTGCCAGTCTGAGAATGAAACATTTATCCCAACTCTCTGCTTTCTGTTAGAGCGCCAATTCTCCACCCACGCCAGAATATTACCCCCAATCCCGTGATTTTTTATCTTGAGCAATAATCTTTTGTGTGGCACCTTGTCAAATGCCTTTTGGAAGTCAAAATACACTACGCCCACTGGTTCTCCTTTATCCACCCTGTATGTTACTTCCTCAAAGAACTCAAGCAAATTTGTCAAACATGACTTCCCCTTCATGAAACCATGCTGAGTTTGTCCTATTAAATTATGTTTATCCAAATGTCCCGTTACTGTCTCCTTAATAATGGACTCTAACATTTTACCAACCACAGATGTTAGGCTAACAGGTCTATAGTTTCCAGCCTTCTGCCTACCACCCTTTTTAAATAAGGGTGTTACATTAGCAGTTTTCCAATCTGCCGGGACCTTTGCTGAGTCCAGGGAGTTTTGGAAAATTATTACCAATGCATCCACAATCCCTACCGCCACTTCCCTCAAGACCCTAGGATGTAAGCCATCAGGTCCAGGGGATTTATCCGGCTTAAGTCCCATTATTTTACCAAGTACCACTTCCTTAGTGATTTTAATCGTATTTAGCTCCTCTCCCCCCAGAGCCCCCTGTTTGTCCAGTGTTGGGATATTCTTAGTGTCCTCTACCGTAAAGACTGATACAAAATATTTGTTCAGCGTTTTTGCCATCTCCATGTTTCCCACCATCAATTTCCCAGTCTCATCCTCTAAGGGACCAACATTTACTTTAGCCACCCTTTTTCTTTTTATATA
The DNA here is from genome assembly GCF_052327205.1 of Somniosus microcephalus. Lineage (NCBI taxonomy): Eukaryota > Metazoa > Chordata > Chondrichthyes > Squaliformes > Somniosidae > Somniosus > Somniosus microcephalus. Next base: position 288,649,435 of record NC_140990.1, read on the forward strand.
ACTATAGAATCTTTTGCTATCCGTTTTTATATTTTTTGCTAATTTACTTTCATAATCTGTCTTCCCTTTCTTAATCAATCTTTTAGTTATTTTTTGCTGTCTTTTAAAGACTACCCAATCTTCTATCCTCCCACTAAATTTGGCTACCTTATATGCCCTTGTTTTTAGTCGGATACTATCCTTAATTACTTTACTTAGCCACAGATGGCTATCTTTTCTTTTGCACCCTTTTTTCCTCAGTGGAATAAATATTTTTTGGAAGTTGTAAAATAACTCCTTAAATGAACACCACTGATCATGTACCGTCTTACCCTTTAATCTATTTTCCCAGTCCACTCTAATCAATTCCGCTCTCATACCTTCATAGTCTCCTTTATTCAAGCTCAGCACGCTTGTTTGAGATCCAACCTTCTCACCCTCTACTTGAATATGGAATTCAACCATGTTATGGTCACTCATTCCAAGGGGATCCTTTACTAGGACATTTTTAATTAATCCTGTCTCATTACACAGGACCAAATCTAAGGTTGCTTGCCCCCTGGTCGGTTCAGTTACATACTGCTCAAGAAACCCATCCCTAATACACTCAATGAACTCCTCCTCAAGGCTGCTCTGCCCAATTTGATTTGTCCAGTTAATATGATAGTTAAAATCCCCCATAATTATAGCTGTTCCCTTATTACAAGCCTCAACTATTTCCTGATTAATACTCCGTCCAACAGAGTTGCAACTGTTCAGAGGCCTATAGACTACGCCCACTAGTGTTTTTTTTCCCCTTATTATTCCTTATCCCTACCCAAACTGTTTCACTATCCTGCTCCTTTGACCCAATATCATTTCTTATCACAGTGATTCCTTCCTTTATTAACATAGCCACCCCACCTCCCCTCCCTTCCTGCCTGTCCTTCCTGATTGTTAAATAACCTGGTATGTTTAACTCCCAGTCATGGTCACCCTGCAGCCATGTTTCTGTAATGGCCACAAGATCATACCCATATGTAGTTATTTGTGCCGTTAACTCATTCATTTTGTTACGAATGCTACGTGCATTCAGATAAAGAATTTTCAAATATGTTTTGTGACACTTATCGGATTTATCGGCTTTCAGTCCCATTAATTTCTGCAGTACTTCTTTTTTACTAATACTAATTTCTTTCAGTTCCTCATTCTTGCCAGACCCTTGGTTCTCCACTATTTCCAGGAAGTTTTTTGCATCGTCTTCCGTGAAGACAGACACAAAGGGCTAGAATTTCCCAGGGTCGTGGAGGTGAGAATGGAGGCGTGTGGGGTGTTAAAATCGTGAAATCGGGGGGCAAGAAATCATCCCGCCTCCATACCTGTTTCCCAGGAGGCGGGTACCCGACTTGTGCTGGGAGCTGCCTCCCCGAGGCGGGAAGGGGATTAGTGCCAATTTTAGCCTAATCCCTATTTTTATCCCTGAAGTGTGGGCTGCCCGACGGCTCCAAACCACGCCAAGTTAGCGAGGCGGACCGTTGGGCTGAAGGACTTGGAGGGTTCAAGATGTCCGGTGTTCAGGTGAGTGATAGGTGCATGAGTGCAGAGGTAAGTGTGTTTGGTGTGTGTAGTGTTTAAATCAATTTTACTTACCTTTACTTACTAATGCAGGCTTTCTTCCTTCAGGTCTCTGGAGTCCCTCATCTCACCGGCACCGAAAGCAGAATGGCCGCAAGCTGTCAAAAGTTGCAGCCTCTGCTTTCTGTTCTGGAGAGATCTCTAAATCAGCCTGAGAGGAAGGAATTAGATGAAATATCAGCGTTTGACAGCTCTTTGAAGCTGTCAAACACTGACAATCTGTACTCTGTCAAAAGCTCTTGACAGATGCAATGTCAATCTGTGATGTCACCTGTTGCCGGGTGGCCCTTAATTGGCCTGCTGAGCCCGCTGGGCGGGCTCAACAAGGTCAATCAAGGGAAAATCGAGTGGGTTGGTCGCATCTCGATGGAGGCGGGACTACAACCCCAAAAGTGGGAGTTCCGCCTCCTACTTGCCTCCATTGATAAAATCCCGCCCAAAGTATTTGTTTAGTTTACCAGCCATTTCCTTATTCCCCATTATAATTTCTCCTGACTCAGCCTGTAAAGGACCCACATTTACTTTCGCTAATCTTATCCGTTTTTACATACCTATAGAAGCTTTTGCAGTCTGTTTTTATGTCTTTCGCTAGTTTACTCTCATTCTATTTTCCTTCTTTATCAATTTTTTGGTCCTCCTTTGCTGAATTCTAAAATCCTCTCAATCCTCAGGCTTACTACTCTTTTTGGCAACATTATAAGCCTTTTCCTTTGACCTAACACTATCTTTAACTTGTTAGCCACGGTTGGATTACTTTTCCTGTGGGGATTTAGTGCCTTAAAGGAATGTATATTTGTTGTAAATTATGAATTAATTCTTTAAATGCTAGCCATTGCTTCTCTACCGCCATACCTTTTAATGTAGTTTCCCAATCTACCTTCGCCAACTCGCCCCTCATACCTATGTAGTTTGCTTTGTTTAGATTTAAGACCAGAGTTTCGGATTTAACTCAATCACTTGGAATTTTATATTTTGAAATTATATTTTGAGTTTCAATCATATTATGGTCACTCTTCCCTAAAGGCCCCTTTACTACAAGGTTATTAATTATTCCTTTCTCATTGCACAATACTAGATCTAAAATAGCCTGTTCCCTAGTTCAACATAATGATCTAGAAAACTATCTTGCATACATTCCATGAATTCGTCCTCCACACTATTACTGCAAATTGGGTTTGCCCAGTCTATATGTAGATTAAAGTCCCTCATGATTACTGTATTACCCTTGTTACATGCGCTTCTAATTTCCTGATTTATACTCTGCCCTACATTACAACTACTGTTTGGGGGCCTTTTAACAACTCCCACCAATGTTTTCTGCCCCTTGCTGTTTCTTAGCTCCACCCAAACTGATTTCTACTACTTGATTTTCAGAGCTAAGATCCTTTCTCTCTACTGCCTTTATCCCATCATAAGAACATAAGAAATAGTAGCAGGAGTAGGCCAATCGGCCCCTCGAGCCTGCTCCGCCATTCAATAAGATCATGGCTGATCTGATCCTAACCTCAAATCTACTTTCACTCTCCATCCCACCCGAACCCATGTGATCTCCCGGGAGAGGCGAAAAACCAGATTTAAAAAAACCAATGGCCAATTTGGGATAAAAAAATCTGGGAAATTCCTCTCCGACCCATCTAGGCGATCGAAACTCGTCCAGGAGATCACTCTGTCCCTGTATTTCCTGCAGTACTTACCTTCTGTAAGAGGTGACCTCCACCCCAGCCAGGAACAGGCCCAATTTACTCTTGAAGGACTCCTAGCTGGCAGCCTGTTCCCGAGGTCTCCACTAATCCCTGTGAATAGAACCATATCCTGAAATCTAACACAGAATTAGAACACAAGAAGTAGGAGCAGGACCAGGCTACACGGCCCCTGGGCCCGCTCTGCCACCCACAGGGCCATGGCCGATCTGAACCTAGACTCATGTCCGATTTCCTGCCCGCTCCCCATAACCCCTAATTCCTTTTACTTCTAGGAAACTGTCTATTTCTGTTTTAAATTTATTTAATGATGTAGCTTCCACAGCTCTCTGGGGCAGCAAATTCCACAGACCTACCACCCTCTGAGTGAAGAAGTTTCTCCTCATCTCAGTTTTGAAAGAGCAGCCCCTTATTCTAAGATTATGCCCCCTAGTTCTAGTTTCACCCATCATTGGGAACATCCTCACCGCATCCACCGGATCAAGCCCCTTCACAATCTCATATGTTTCAATAAGATCACCTCTCATTCTTCTGAACTCCAATGAGTAGAGTCCCAATCTACTCAACCTCTCCTCATATGTCAACCCCCTCATCCCCGGGATTAACCGAGTGAACCTTCTTTGTACTGCCTCGAGAGCAAGTATGTCTTTTCTTAAGTATGGACACCAAAACTGTATGCAGTATTCCAGGTGTGGTCTCACCTTGTACAACTGCAGCAATACCTTCCTGTTTTTATATTCCATCCCCCTAACAATAAAAGCCAACATTCCATTGGCCTTCTTGATCACCTGCATACTAACTTTTTGTGTTTCGTGCACCAGGACCCCCAGATCCCTTTGTACTGCAGTACTTTCCAGTTTCTTGCCATTAAGATAATAACTTGCTCTATGATTTTTCCTGCCAAAGTGCATAACCTCACAATTTCCAATATTATATTCCATCTTCCAAATCTCTGCCCACTTACTTAGCCTGTCTATGTCCCTTTGCAGGTTTTCTATGTCCTCCTCACTCACTACTTTCCCTCCCATCTTTGTATCTGTTGAATCCGTGATTCTTAAAGTATGATGTTTTCCAATAACTACACAGAGGCTGTAACTTAACAATCAACAGGTGTTTACTGGAGTAGGGTAGTCTCAAGACTGACAGTACAGAGGCATGCTCAAGGCTTATATACAGGTGTGGTCACTGCCGGTACTACAGTATACAGGAGCTGTAAAAGTAGTTCTCTCTTAAAGGTACATACACTACAATTCCTCCCCTTTTAGATTAGCAGTACCCATAATATTCAAATAACAATTAACACTTTAACATGCACATTAAACAGAAATAGTCCATTTATAGATTCAGTCTTTGGGGCGGCTTCCTGATCCTTTCTGGATAGCGCCTTTCCTGAGGTTCTTGTTGTTGGTGCGGAGGCGATTCTGGCCCCCTTTCGTCGGTTAGTTCATCAGTTTCCACTGCCACTGTTTCTGAGGTAGATGCTACCGGTATGTCGGGTTCATCCCCAGGTACGCGAGACATGGTAACTGCATGTGTCGCATTTCTGTAGGCCAACAGGAAATTGTCCAGCTTATGCTGTAGTGGAATTTCATCATTGCACATGGCCTTTATTGCCTTTTTAAAGGTTTGTACGAACCTCTCAGCCAATCCATTTGTGGTTGGATGATACGGGGCGGATGTGTAATGCCTTACCCCATTCCTTCTCATAAATTTCCGAAACTCTTCGGACACAAACTGTGGTCCATTATCAGAGCAAATCTGCTCTGGTAAGCCGTTCCTGGCAAATATGGTCCGTAGGACTGCAATCGTTTTTTCTGTAGTGGTTGAGGACATTTTTATCACCTCAGGCCATTTCAAGTGCGCATCCACTGCTATTAAGAACATTGAGTCCATGAATGGACCAGCAAAATCAATATGCACCCGTTGCCATGGAGAAGAGGGCCACTCCCATGGGTGTAGAGGGGCATGTGGTGGTGCATTTTGGACCTTCTGGCATCCTGAGCAGCTCTTGGTTAGGTCCTCAATTTGTTGATCAATCCCCGGCCACCACACAAGCCCTAGCAAGGCTTTTCATTTTCACCCCTCCCAGATGACCTTCGTGAAGCTCATTGAGCACTCTCTCCCTTGCATGGAATTACCACTCGGGATCCACACATCACTGTCCCCTGGCATACTGACAGCTGTTCTCTTCTGGATGAGAATGCTGGCAACAGTGAGTCGCCATGTGTTGGCCATCCCCTCACCGTCAAATCATATACCCGAGACAGTGTCGGATCATTGCGGGTCTCCTTCTCTATATCCGCGTTAGTTACTGGCAATCGTTCAATTATTGACGAATAAAATATCTCGATAGGGTCCACTGCTGGTGCTTCCTCCACAGTAGGCAGTGGCAAGCGTGATAGCCCATCAGTGTTTCCATGCTGTTTCGTGCCTTGATATTCTATTTCATATTGGTTCGCCCCTAGAAAAAGGGACCATCTTTGTAACCGTTGTGCAGTCATCACCGGAACGCCCTTCTTTGGATTCAAGATGGAGACAAGTGGTTGGTGGTCAGTCAGCAAGGTGAACTTCTGCCCATGCAGATAGTGGTTGAATTTTTTTACTCCCCATACTAGGCTGAGGGCCTCCCTGTCAATCTGGGCGTAGTTGCGCTCGGCTGAGGTTAGTGACCGAGACGCAAAGGCTACTGGCCTCTCCAACCCGTCTGGGAATTTGTGCGACAGCACCGCTCCAATACCATAGGGTGATGCATCACATGCCAACCGAATTGGTAGTGCTGGGTTGAAATGGGCCAACACCTCTTTTGATGTGATCAATTCTTTGCATTTCTGGAAAGCTCGTTTACATTCGTCATTCCACTTCCATAGTACCCCCGTTTGCAGTAGGGTGTTCAGTGGGTGTAATACTGTCGACAAATTTGGTAAGAACTTATGGTAGTAGTTCACCAGCCCGAGGAACGACCTCAGTTGTGACACATTTTCCGGTGCTGGAGCCTTGACTACTGCCTCAATCTTTTCAGGGGACTTATGTAACCCCTCTTCATCAATAACATGGCCACAATACGAGATCTGCTTTTGGAAAAACCTCGCACTTGTGGCGATTAGCTCGTAGCCCATATTCCTTTAATCTAGTGAGCACCTTCTCCAGGTTGGCGAGATGATCACTGTCATTTTCGCCCGTGACCAGGATGTCGTCCAAATAACACTGGGTCCCTGGAATACCTTGCAGGACTTGATCCATTGCCCTTTGCCAAATAGCCGGAGCCGATGCTACCCGGAACACCAGCCAGTTGTATTGGTAGAGACCTTTGAGTGTTGATCGTGAGGTATTGTTTCGAGGCTTCTTCTACCTCCATTTGCAAGTACGCCTGGGCCAGATCAATTTTGGTGAAGCGTTTACCTCCAGATAGCGAGGTGAAAATATCCTCAATCCGTGGAAGTGGATATTGTACCGTGTGAAGGACTGGGTTCACTGTCACCTTAAAATCCCCACAGATGCGGACCTTCTTTGGTTCCCCAGGCGTATTACTCAACGACCTCTTCATTACAGGAACGATGGGTGTAGCCCACTCGCTCCAGTCTACTTTGGACAGTACTCCTGAACGTTCCAACCCTTCCAGCTCTGCTTCGACGGCTGGTCGGATCATAAAAGGCCTGGCCTTAAAAAAAAAAAAAAAAAAAAAAAAAAACACTTTGGGCTTGCATTTTCCTCTATTTTAATCGTTGCTGTTATGCCTTTTAGTGTTCCAAGTCCCTCCTGGAACACTTCTTGTGCGCCAGTTAGCATTTTTGACAGTCGTCCAGGTGTGACGTCGTCATCCTTTTTGGCCTCCACCTTCAGTGCGTGTATGGAATGCCAATCTAATTGTATCTTCCGGATCCATTCACGTCCTAGTAGTGGTGGTCCTCCATCTGGCAATACATATAGGTCCATTTTAGGTATTTCCTGGCCTTTGTATATCACTTTCACCCTTATTTTTCCTTTGGGGTAGACTTTTTGCCCCGTGTACGTCTTCAAGACAATCTCTGTAGCTTTCAAGGGTATATGTGAAAATAGCCGCTTGTAGTCCCTTTGGTTTATGACTGTTAGGGCTGATCCAGTGTCCAATTCCATTTTCACTTGGACTCCGTCTATCTTGAGTGTGACCCAGATAGTCTGATTATCCTCCATTTTGATTACCTTATGTAGTTTCAGACAACCCAGCTCCTTGCTTCCGGAGTCTATCACTTTTCTGTTCGCCTGAACTACTGTCCATCACCTTATGTACCTTTTTGTACTTCTCCTGTGGAGATTTCTTGCTGTTGGTTTTCTTCCCTGACCTGCAGACTCTTGCTATGTGTCCTGCTTTTCCACACTGTCTGCACACTTGGTCCTTGAACCAGCAATCCTTCTGGTAGTGTGTTGTTCTGCTGCAGCGATAACACTTCCCTGCTCCATATGACATTTCATTGGTGCCATATTCTTGTGGTCTCCGTTGTATCTCTGCCGCGCCCCGTGCGGCTGCTTCGTGTGATACTGCCATGCTGAAAGCCTTGTCCAGCGTAAGATCCTTTTCTGATGGAAGCCATTTCTGGGTTCCTTCACTTTGAAGCCCACACACAAACTTGTCCCTTAACGTATCTGCTAGTCCCACTCCAAACTGGCAGTGTTTCGATAGCTTGCGCAGTTCCGTTAAGTACTCAGCATTACTTTCGTCTTTATGCTGGTTCCTTTTGTGGAACTTAAATCTTTCTGCTATCAGCAGCGGTGTGGGGTTTAAGTGGTCCTGTAGGATTTCTACTATGCTTTCGAAATTCTTATCCACGGGCTTCTCTGGGGTTATTAGGTTTTGCAGTAAGCCATAAGTTTTTGCACCCATGGAATTTAACAAAACCAGTGCTTTCCTAGCATCTGGCACTTCATTCGCCCTGCAGTACACCTCAATGCGTTCCACATATGTCGCCCAATCTTCGACTTCATTGTCGAACGCAGAGATACTGCCACTCTTCGGCATCCCTGGGTGTGATTTAACTGTCTAAAATGGCGTCTCCCGCACTTTCTTCCCGCGCTCGCCGCCCTTCTCCGCTGCGGCTTCTAAAAATGGCGTCTCCCGCGCTCACCCTTCTTCTCCCCGCGGACGCGGTTCAGCCCTTGAGCCCTGGCTGTGCTCTGCGCGTTCTCCTGTGCGCCTTTCCCGTTGCTCGGTTCCTGAACCCGGCTGCTGCTTTACCCTCTCTCTCTCTTTGTTTTTCCTCGACGCCGCTCGGTTTTCAACCCCCGGCCGCGCCCTGTGCGCTTCACCCTCTCTCTTACACCGTCGACGCTGCTCGGCTTTTTCTATGCCGTCGGTCGGCTCCAGCCGCCGCTGTCCGGGAAAGGTCTGCGCTGTCCCTGTTGCCAGTCTGTTGCTGGATTGTCGTGGCTGGGGAACCAAGCCCGGCTCTCAACAGCCTCCCCTGCGATGTTCACTCTCTGCCGGATGACTGGGCGGTTGCTCGTGGTCGACGCCCGTGCTTCTGGCCTCGACTTTCTTCCACTGCCCTCCCAGAGCGAATCCTTGAAGGGAAATGCAGAGTTGCAGGCAGATTCGAATCGACCTCGTTGCCACTGTTGAATCCGTGATTCTTAAAGTATGATGTTTTCCAATAACTACACGGAGGCTGTAACTTAACACTCAACAGGTGTTTACTGGAGTAGGGTAGTCTCAAGACTGACAGTACAGAGGCATGCTCAAGGCTTATATACAGGTGTGGTCACTGCCGGTACTACAGTATACAGGAGCTGTAAAAGTAGTTATCTCTTAAAGGTACATACACTACAGTATCATCTGCAAACTTTGATATGTTACACTCGGACCCTTCCTCCAAAGCGTTAATATAGATTGTAAAGAGTTGGGGTCCCAGCACTGACCCCTGCGGAACACCACTAGTTGCTGATTGCCAGTCTGAGAATGAACCATTTATCCCAACTCTGCTTTGTTAGATAGCCAGTCTTCCACCCATGCCAGAATATTACCCCCAATCCTGTGATTTTTTATCTTGAGCAATAATCATTTGTGTGGCACCTTGTCAAATGCCTTTTGGAAGTCTAAATACACTACGTCAACTGGTTCCCCTTTATCCACCCTGTATGTTACGTCCTCAAAGAACTCAAGCAAATTTGTCAAACATGACTTCCCCTTCGTAATAGGACTTTGTCCTATTAAATTATGTTTATCCAAATGTCCTGTTACTGTCTCCTTAATAATGGACTCTAAAATTTTACCAACCACAGATGTTCGGCTAGCTGGTCTATAGTTTCCAGCCTTCTGTCTACTATCCTTTTATTATCAGGGCTACTACTCCTCCTTTTCTATTTTGTCTATCCCTCCTAAAAGTTATGTATCCTGGAATATTTAGTTCCCAACCTTCGCCACTTTGCAACCACGTCTCTGTAATGGCTATTAGATCAAACCTATTAATTTCTATCTGTGCTATTAATTCACCAATGTTGTTGTGAATGCTTCGCGCATTCAGATATAGTGCCTTTAGCTTTGACTTATTTCTATTTTTCCCTGATGTCACCTTAGTCGCTCATGCCTTATTACCTTTGTTATACTCTCCCTTCCTGACCCACTCTGCTTATTTTTACCCCAAACTCTGCTCTGCTCTAGAATCTTGACATTTCTCTTGCTGCTTTTAAATGTACTTTTTCCTGAATCCTCCCACATCCCCTTCATTAGTTTAAAGCCCTGTTTACTGCCCTAGTTATTTGGTTTGCTAGTACACTGGTTCCAGCCCAGTTTAAGTGGCCTCCTACACCATGGTGCCATGGTAAGCTTGCTCATCCATCCTGCAGGCTTTTCCCTCATCCACACAGGCAGCAAGAACCTCATACCTGTTGGGCAAGGGCAAAGGCTGAGGCTCCTCCAGCACTGCACCTGGGGTCCCCTTACCTGCCTGAGTTGCAGTCACACCCTCCTATCCCTGACTACTAACCAGACCTGTACCACTACCTAACCTAAGGGGTGTGACTGCCTCCTGGATCAAAGTGTCCAGGTAAGTCTCTTCATCCTTGATGCCCTGCAATGTCTGCAGCTCAGACTCCAGCTCAAAAACTCTGAGCTGAAGTTCCTCCAGATGCAGGCACTTACTGCAAACGTGGCTGTCCGGGATCACAATGTTCTCCACAAACTCCCACATGCTGCAGTTGCGGCACACCACCTGCACTGCCACCCTATATGACCTTGTTTTATTAAATTAAATTAAATTTGTAATTAGGTAACATAATTTACAGTGTAGTTTCTTGACTACTTAACTTGATCTAGATTAAGTTATGGGTACTGAAATTAAATATCTACCTGTAACACACAGCACTACAAGTAGTGTAGGCAAAAAGCAGCAACTTCTTCTCCGAAATCCCACTCTTTCCAAATTCCCAAATAAAACACTCTAAGAACATACCATGTTAATCCTGCTCTGTCCTGGCCAATATTTATCCCTCAATCAACAACACTAAAACAGATTAATTGGTCATTATCACATTGCTGTTTGTGGGAACTTGGGTGTAAATTGGCTGCCGCGTTTCCTACATTGCAACAGTGACTATGCTGTAAAGCGCTTTGGGACGTCTGGTGGTCATGAAAGGTGCTATATAAATGAAAATCTTTCTTTGACCGTATTCACACTAAACTGCTGACCACCCAACTTCCCTTCCTGGTCTCATGCCTGCTGACATGGTAAATAGTCCCTACCTTTTCAAACCTGTAACCAGCACTTCCACCGCCCCCTCCCCCCGTCCTGCTCCTTGGCTGCTCTGTCCTTGCTGTTCAGATTGGAGATGGGGTGATAGTTTGCATCAACAATTTCTTTGCTGGTCAGTAATACAGGTGTTGAGGCTTTTTTATCATCAACAATAATTGCAAATCCCATGTCATCTGGAATTTGGAGCCTAGAGAGCTCATGCAGAAAGAAGGCTGCCTACTTCAGAGTTAGCTGTATGTGCCTTTGTGGGATCCTGGACTCTATCAAATGCAGCAACTCCCTCTGGTGGTGGTATTAATTTAAAGTGCCAAAAGCAGTTGGCAGTGGATTCTGCTTTCAGCTCTTCCCATGATGAATGGATTATGTGGATTGCCTGCAGAATATTGAACGTAAATGGTATTCCCATATTAAGGGAAAGAGTCACTTGTTACACAACATTTCTAGTGATCCTGCTTCATAGCATAAATAACATCAGCATTCATTGCTTGGATCAGAGACATTGGCCGCGATTTTCCAAGTGGAGGCGGGTTGGAGGCGGCTTTGATGTTCGGCGGGTTCCGGTCCCGCTGCCAGTTTCAGCCGCCCTGAAATTACGATTTTTGCTTAAGTGGGCTGATTGGGCCAGGTAGTGCATACGACGGGCTTAATCAGTGGGTTTGGGTCTGCTGCTCGCCTCTGCTGACGTCTTTCAGCCAGCTGCATTTAAGGGGCCCATGCAGCCTTGTTTTTGATTAATCCTATTCTGCTGCTTCTCGGTGTGGCACATCTGAAAATGACTGCTTCAAGACCAAAGGCATCTCCCAGATTTGATGATGACTCCCTCCATGCTCTTATGGAGGGAGGGAGAGTGTGCCAAGAAGTACTGTTCCCCTCAAATGGACGGAGGAAACCTCCTCAGCAAACCAAAGCAGCCTGGCTGCAAAGTGCTGAGGAGGTGAGCGCCAGGTCCTTGTGTGGTCGTACTTGGGTTCAGTGCCATCCCAGGAATCAGTCTGGTGAACCTTCGCTGCACTCCCTCTGGCAAGTATATCCTTTCTTAGGTAAGGAGACCAAAACTGCACACACTACTCCAGGTGTGGTCTCACCAAGTCCCTGTGTAACTGTAGTAAGACATCCTTGCTCCTGTACTCAAATCCTCTTGCAATGAAGGTCAACATACCATTTGCCTTCCTAACTGCTTGCCGTACCTGCATGTTTGCTTTCAGTGACTGGTGTACAAGGACACCCAGGTCCCTTTGTACATCAACATTTCCCAATCTATCACCATTTAAATAATACTCTGGAAAAACTTAGTAGGCCAGGCAGCATCCGTGGAGAGCGAAACCGAGTTAACGTTTCAGGTCTGGGACCCTTCATCAGAGCTGGAAAAAGCTGGAGATGTAACAGATTAAGCAGGTGCAGAGACAGGGGTGGGCGGGGGGGGGGGGGGGGGTGGGTGGGGAGGAATTGAAGGAACATACTGTGCTTTTGAAAGAGGCAGGAAAGATAAAATGTTGCAAATGGGAATGGCAAAATCATATAGCATGAAAAATGGGGGCAGGGGTTATAGTTTGAAATTGTTGAACTCAATGTTGAGGCCAGAAGGGTTTAAAGTGCCTGATCGAAAGATGAGGTGCTGTTCCTCGAGCTTACGTTGAGCTGCATTGGAACAGTGTAATAGGCCGAGGACAGAGAGATCAGAGCGGGAGTGAAGCGGTGAATTAAAGTGACGTGACCGGAAGCTCAGGGTCACCCTTACGGACTGAACGGAGGTGTTCCGCAAAGCGGTCGCCCAATCTGCGTTTGGTCTCCCCAGTGTAGAGGAGACCGCATCATGAGCAGCGAATACAGTATACTAGATTGCAAGAAGTACAAGTAAATCGCTGTTTCACCTAGAAGGGGTGTTTGGAGCCCTGGACAGTGGGAAGGGAGGAGGTAAAAGGGCATGTGTTGCATCTCCTCCGCTTGCACGGGAAGGTTCCAGGCGATGGGGAAGGGCTGTTGGGGGTGATTGAGGAGTGGACCAGGGTGTCGCGGAGGGAGCGGTCCCTTTGGAATGCTGAAAGGGGAGGTGAGGGGAAGATGCGTTTGGTGGTGGGATCACGTTGGAGGTGGCGGAAATGGTGGAGGATGATCCGTTGAATGTGGAGGCTGGTGGGGTGAAAGGTGAGGACAAGGGGAACCCTATCATGGTTCTGGGAGGGAGGGGAAGGGGTGAGAGCAGAAGTGCGGGAAATGGAACGGACACGGCCCGTGTCAACCACAGTAGAGGGGAATCCTCGGTTGAGGAAAAAGGAAGACATGTCGGAAGCACTGATACGGAAGGTGGCATGGTCAGAACAGACGCGTCGGAGATGGAGAAACTGGGAGAGAACCCTCTGGACTCAACATTTGAGTTCAACAATTTCAAACTATAACCCCTGCCCCCATTTTTCATGCTGTATAATTTTGCCATTCCCATTTGCAACATTTTCTCTTTCCTGCCTCTTACAAAAGCACAGATTGTTCCTTCAATTCCTTCCCCCCTGTCTCTGCACCTGCTTAATCTGTTACATCTCCAGCTTTTTCTAGTTCTGATGAAAGGTCCCAGACCTGAAATGTTAACTGTTTCTCTCTCCACGGATGCTGCCTGGCCTGCTGAGTTTTTCCAGTGTTTTCTGCTGTTATTTCAGATTTCCAGCATCTGCAGTATTTTGCTATTGTAAATAATACAGTACTCTGCCTTTGTTTTTCCTACCGAAGTGGATAACTTCACATTTATCCACGTTATACTGCATCTGCCATGTATTTGCCCACTCACTCAACTTGCCTAAATCGCCTTGAAGTGTCTTTGCATCCTCCTCAACGCACAATCCCACCTAGTTTCGTGTCGTCAGCAAACTTGGAAATATTACATTTGGTTCCCTCATCCAAATCATTGATCTATATTGTGAATAGCTGGGGTCCAAGCACTGATCCCTGCAGCACCCCACTAGTCACTGTTATAAGTGCTCAGGCAATGTGGGGAGAGGGTTTTCCAAGGAAGTCACAGTGCATATGGATTTCTGCTTAACCACTTACATGCTCAATAGACCTGCAAAAAGTGTTCCAACACCTCAAATCACAAAGTTCTGTCATCTGCAGGTGCAACTGTCAAAAATTCGCGTAGTTGCTGAACCCGACACAATCAGCTGACATGTATTGCGAACGGCGTGCAACACGCTGAAAATGTCCTAAAATGGGAAGAGCCTGCTAAAATTAGATTATGTAGGCAGTTAACAAGCTGTTAACTGCCTTAAGTGCCTCTCCCGCTGCTTGGTGGCGTGTCTGATCGGGACTCCCAGATCCGACACTTGGCAAAGTGGCTCCGAACCCGCCTCCATGCAAATCAAAACCAATTTAACCTCTGACCCGCCTCCAAACCCGCCCTCTGAGCACCGGCAAAATTGCGGCCATTGTATATGGCAGTAAAATTAACACTGTCGCATTTAGATGCAGGTACTTTAGTGAGCCTATAGTTATTAACAATCGCGGTGACATTGCTACCTTGCAGTGCTATCTACACGTTGTTGTTATTGTAGGTTACATACAGGCAGAGTAGCACTATCACAAAAATATTGAGTGTTTTTGGAATTCTTAATTAACAGCAGCTTTCTTTATCCCAAATCATGTTAGTGCAAACCACTGCTTTGCTTTTTTCACATCTGAGCATTTTTTGTTGATATAAGCTAATCTGCTTGTGTGCAGTTTATAGAAAAGGTCCGTTTCATTCTGCATTAAAGATACCTTCAGGCTTGTAATGAGATTAAAATTTCAAGAATGTTATCAGTTGTTGAGGCTTTCTTTGGGAGCAGCATTTGCCTCCCAGTGTGTAGACCTGGACTTAATTAGATGGTGGTTTTTGTTGTGCCATGGGTGTGGTTCCAAATTCTTTGGAGAATTAATTTTGTCTTTCCAAGCAAGACGAGATCAGATAGCTGAGGAAAGTTAGCTGCTCTGAACTTCTTGAACCAGTTCAGCAAAGCTGATTTGATATTGGGATAAGCTGAGATGAACATCCTTTTTCTTTGGCTGACAATATTCTGCTGGTAATCAGTGGTGATTCTTGCCTCGTTTTTCAGGTAGGAGAAAAGGATCGTGGGATGGATGTTAAATTTCTGGGCCCAACTTCTTTTCTCCAGGGTGTTAATTCGCAAATTTAATAACCTTGTATTTGGTCTCAGTGGTGAGGGTCTGTACTTTTGGCTAGCCATGTTCTCTAACTGCTCCCTATCTTGATTTGGGTGGGGAAAGGCTAGTACACCTACTGGTGATCATGTGCTGAATTCATCAAAGCAACGCATTTAATTGGTTGAACCAAGTGTATGTAATCTGAAAATGATAATTCAGCATATCAAATTAAACAGTGAAACGTGGAATACAGTTTTTTAATGGGAGATGGCTTTGGTACTATTTCAAATTGAATCATGTTTGAATTAAAAAGAATCGCCTGTGCAGTTTCACAGCCCCTCTTTTTCAATGCCTGACCATACGTTTAACTTGCCAGGCAGCGCTATCTGTTTCTTCCCAGTGTCATTTATTCCCATGTGGACTGCTACCATAGCTTTTCTGCCACTGTACACTAGGTGCTCGCCGTACCTCAGTGGTAGCAGTCTCGCCTCTGCCTTAGAAGGCTGTTGGTTTAAGTACCACTCCAGACACTTGAGCACAAAATCTAGGCTGACGTTCCAGTATAGTACTAAAGGAGTGCTGCACTGTTGGAATGGGGTTTTCAAATGAGACGTTAAACCGAGGCCCTGTTTGCCCTCTCAGGTGGACGTAAAGGATCCATGGCACTATTTCGAAGAAGAGCTTGTGAGTTCGCCTCAGTATCTTGGCCAATATTTATCCCACAAATGAACCAGATTAGCTAGTCATTATCACATTGCTGTTTGTGGAACATTGCTGTGTGCAATTTGGTTGCTGCATTTTCTACTTTTACAGCAGTGATTATATACTTCAAAAGTACTTAATTGGCTGTAAAGTGCTTTGGGCCATCCTGAAAGGCGATAATGCAAGTCTGTCTTTTTCTTTTACACTAGCTGATCCACCCATTTTGCATTGTCTACAATTTTAGCTCCTGGTCAACAAATCATAAACCCATTGACTTTTTCTTTAAGACTAAAGTAAGTGTTCACAAATTGTACTATTATATCTCCTACAATAACCACCCATTTCCTTACCACGGCTTTTCCCGTTGTTCCACAAAGCTGTTCTAAATTTTCCTGAATGTCCATTTCCTGAGCAATGTCCTTGTTCCTTGGAAATGTATTTAACACATTTGTATGAAATTCCGTTCTGATAACCAGCTTAAGTTTCTGTTAAAATAATGGACAAAGAAATGGCATTGTGTTTCTACCCTATTCTGCACATAGCTAATTTCAAGGGCCTGCACCTGATTTAACAGTTACTTATCATGCTTTCAGGACGGCCCAAAGCACTTTACAGCCAATTAAGTACTTTTGAAGTATATAATCACTGCTGTAAAAGTAGAAAATGCAGAACCATCTTCCGATTAGGCACTCTGCAGCCTTCCGGACTCAATATCGAGTTCAACAATTTCAGATAATATGGTCGGCCCCCATTTCATTTTCTCTTGTAATTGTTCCACTCCTTCCCCCCCCCCCTTTCCTTTTGTTTCTCTCTCACACCTGGCAGCTATCTTTTGCCCTGCCAGTACACTTTACACCTAATCCCAGCCTATTACCATCTCGTCTAGCTTCTAATCTCTTTTACTTCTTTTGTTTCTTTTATTCTTTTGTCCGATCGCAGCCCTGCCTTCGATCTAGTTTCTTCCCTTTCCAGTTTTGAAGAAGGGTTCAACCCGAAACGTCAACTCAAATTTCTCTCCACGGATGTTGCCTGACCTGCTGAGTTTTTCCAGCATTTTCTGTTGTTATTACTTATCATGCTTGCCTGGTTGCCTTGTTTTCTAGCAACCTTTTTTTTCACTATAACCCAATCTTTGCTACTTCTGTTACCTGTTTCTCAGCTATCACTTTTGTATCATGCTATTTATGCTTTACCTTCAGCTTGTACACTCTCCCATTCAGTCCAATACCGGCCATGTATTATCTATATAACCAACACACTAAATTCTGTGAGCACATGCACCCTACTCCAATTCCACTGTCTTCTCCTTCAGTTGCTTCATTAGAAAACAATATTTACAACAATAATCCTGAAAACCTCCGCTCTGACTCTAAACATAATCATATACACATAAAAATTACCTTTATTTTCCTTGTTTAACTATTGCCTTGATGTAAATTTATCTCCAACTTCTCTCGACCATAAAATACCCTAAAGCAACTTGAACATCTTCTCCATAACTTAAGAATTGTTAACAGGAATTATTTCTATACAAAATGTTATCTTTAGCCTAAATGTGAAAGAAAAGGTGTGTATTTCAAAGAAGTGCAAGTATTTGAGTTAATCAGAGATTAGGACAGTTTTTAAAAGATATGCAGCAATGTTCAGTCAGAAGCTTAATTTCACTTGAGCATAAACTGGAATTATGGTTAACGGATGTAAAAATAAATTATGAATTTTACTTCTGCAGAGTAAATTTGATTACCTGGTGCTGTGTTGACAAATCACCACTTTTTATATACTGTTATCAATCTGTACAAATTTTAGTTATCTGACAGCTGGCGCCATTCAGTTAAGCTAATTTGGCAATTGATACATTAGCAGAATTTTAGTTGAGTGAATAAAAATTCAGACAGTGTGCCCTAGGTATTGACTTTGTAGTATCTGGAGATTGTTAAGTATGAGAACTAGTTTTTCCACATGTAAATTCACCACATAATGGATATGATGTGGGAAAAATTCATTATTGCATTAGTATTTTTAGCTACGCAGTATATTTCCAAACCTGTACTCGGTAAACAATTGGAAAAGTCTGCTGAATGCAAATAACTGAGTCCAATCAATACACTCAATGCTCTGCAATTTTTAAAAGCATTTACACCTGGAATGCTTGGACAATGTCACTAGGAAAGGAATAAAATGTTATCCAAACTTCAAATCAGAGAAAATTACCAGTGGAAAAGGAACAATAACAGAAAAGTTTTAATAAGTGTAGATAAAATACAATCATCAAAAGGAAATGAAAGCTAAAATATTTAGACGCAGAAGGAAAGAAAGTAATTCTTGTGTTTTACTGAGATATTTTTTCAATTTACCCTCAGAGTCCTGCTTGATATTTTCTTTCTTTTAATGTATACTGATGACTTAAGTATAAGTCAGATTAAAAAAGATTGAAAAGCTTCCCTGTTTGCAGGTTCCTGAACATGCTGTGTCTGATGTGCATGAATGATGGTTAAATGAGTTGAAACTTACATTTTCCTACTTAAAGAAGAAATATATGGTATGAGTTTGGCGCTTTCCTTGGACTCTGATTATTTATATTGATTTCCGCCCATTTAAGTTTGGGCATATTCTAATGAGATTGGGAGGATACTTGTGCGTAACTTGACATTGGCAAAGTGGACGCATTTTCAGGTCTAACGTCTGAGTTACACTCAAGGATGAAACTCCAGGCCCTTATCACTAAATTCCTCAAAAGGGCAAGAGTTATAGAAAATTTATTACAGTAAAATCACAGAAGTTTTCACTGCAGGTGACAACCAAGGAGATATTGTTCCAGACTTGTGGTTTCTCCTTTGTTCAACCAGACTCTGGCAGATCAGTTAATTGCTTTTTCTCCCCCTTCCCCACAGGATAAAAGGTCTTATTTGGATATAATTCACACTTACACAGAGGTCCATGGCACTGTTCACGGAACTAGCACAGTCCACATTCCTAGCTATGTGAAAAACCATGGGATACTGAGTGGACGTGATCTACAGCTACTACTAAGAGAAACAAAGGTACAAAGTGTGGCACTTGGGTATTTTGAATGTGCCTGGTATTCTGATGTGGAGAAGTGTATATACACAGACAAGCACATTGTAATATTAAGGCTTAATATTCTAATAATCTTCTGCTTTGCTAATCCAAATTCAGCTCTAACTGCACATCACTGATGTGAAATTTGCATAAAAGGAGATGATCAGTGGAAGAAAAAGCAAAAAACTAAAGTCCACAAATGAAGGAAATTATGCATTTTATCAATTTCTGTTTAATTTTGTAAAATAGTTTACCTCTAATTTCGAAATGTAGTGAATCATTGATACTTAGTACTGATCAGCATCTTATTTACATATAGAATTTCAGAAATTAATTTCAGGGACTTATTGGCAGTATAAAAACCTCTTTTTGAAAGGCCTTTCTACCCTCATCTCACCCCAAAGGGAAAATAAAAACATTCTTCGGTTGTTAGCAGGTTACAGGAATTGCCCATCTCTGAGCTGACTTTATTTTTTTGTTTTTAGAGGCTCACGCTATGACGCTGAACAAAAAACAATACTGTGCAGTCATGAAGTTCTTCAAATCTCAGGCAAAGCTATATGTCTGTAATATTAACGTTAAGCTAACTTGAACAACTAAAACCGCACCATGCACAGGACTTTCGATGGGCAATAGCCCGATTTTTCCTTTCCATTGCCCCTCTTTCCCCCCCCCCCCCCCCCTCCCCCCCCCCCCAAACAATCCTGTGATGCCTATTGTCTCTCCCACCTTTCACAGCTTTGGTGCCTTTTATTCTTCCTTCCTGTGCCACCTGGAGGTGGGAACAAGTTTTTTCTTTTCCAATATTTGTTTTAAAATCCAAATTCTGAAGATTGAAATTTATCATAGATGAATCATACAAATCAATTTTTGGCATACAAAAACACGCGCAAACCTGAAAGATCCCAATAGCACCTTGTAGGGTAAACTCATCAGCAGTGCTTGAAAGGTTAAGCTGGTAATTATTTGTAATGCTTATTAAATGTTAATATTGGCCCTCAGCAATCATTTTGTACTTTCTTCATATTTGCAAAGTAGTTCACTAATGGCCTGAAAAAGAATTAATTTCCCACATGGTTTGATGGCTCACATATACATCTCGGCATAATTTCTCAATCATTTATGTAGGGTATGTTAGCAATTATTTTTGTTACTGATAAAGTAGTTGTATCACTTATATATTCATGTTCAGCTCTCCTTTAGAAAAATGCACAATTAGGAAAGAAATTTGAATGTGCTAAATTTGCGTGTCTTAGGGTAGGTAAAAGCTCTCTATAGATCTTATTGAGTAGTTTTGTCCACGCTTAGCATGGGAAGAAGGCACTGCTACTATTTTTTAACAGGTGAAATGCAGTTTATGCAGTTGTCTCATTCTTGTTTGCCTGTTTTCTTCCCCAAAGTTAGCATATTCTCCTGGAACCCATGTTTAATCATTAGCAATGCATTAATCAAAGTGTTAGCGGTGTTTACCAATGCTGCTTAGGATAATTCAAAAACCCACCATGTGCATATTTTACATTGGACCTGCAAAAAATCTTAGCAATTCAAGTGTGAGTGAATTAAAACCTGAACATGCGGTGGTTAATTCTGCATATGATTGTTCCAGGGTCACTTGTATTTACTTGCACAAAAATTTTTTTATATTAATTCTGCACCGTTTATATAGTTTTTTTTATTTAAGTTGAATTTTGTGTGTCTTTGACCTAGATTTTGCAGGATGGTTACTATTTGTTGGCTGGGGAAACAACCATAGAAATTGGAAGGTTGGAGAGTATGAGAGATAAAATTGGTAGTTTATCATCAGTTGGGATACCACCTAAGTATTGTGGTCTCTCACTGCTCACTGGCTGCAGTTGTACTGCAACTGGTCCTGACAGCCAGCTGTCCCGTTTTTACATTCGTAATGACTTAAAAGATCTCGAGAGCGAAATTTCCCGAGCACTCTGATGCTAGGCAGAGTTTGCGTTTGTATTTGCAGAGCTCTGCTTTCATTAACTTGAGAGATGCAAGTTGGCAGCATATTTGCAGTTGCTCACTTGCAGCACTCTTTTTAAGAACAAAATTATCCAATACGACACAACTTGTGCTGAGTTGCTGTTTTATAGTTGAGCTTTATTTGTCATGTTGGCCTAGACTGCATGGTTTGACTGTTTAATTTTGAATAATTAAACTTTACTTTGAATGCAGTACCAGATTGAAGCAGGAATAGGGATTCCCTATATGGAGAAATTACTATTTCAGTTTACAAACAAGATTGTAATCTGTTTTGAAGCCATTTTAAGCTACAATCACTCCCCCCAGAACTGGGGCATTTCTTTTTAACTTCTCCCTTCACAAAATTTTTAATTCCAAAATTTAGCATTGTGGAATCGGGAAAAAAACAGATGCTACCTTTCATTGTATGTGCTTCACAATATAGAGGAACCTCAATTATCTGCCATGATCCCTTTCTACCCTGACTGAAAACACTCAGAACGCAGATCCACTGTTCAGTATACTACCCTCTAGTATATGATTACATTGAATTTATTTCAAATCTTTATCTATTAATCACCTCTATTACTGAGGTTCAGTTTACATATTTTATGTATACAAATTCCTTCTCTGTTAGGATCAGTTTATAATCCAAATATCCCCACTTTCTAAATCTTTTAACCTGATGATTGTAGTGCCACCACTGGTAGGAGTATGGATTTACAGCATGACCAGCTTACTTGAGCAGTTTTCATTATAAATGTAGACAAACTAATTTAATTTATAAAATTTATGGAAATCTAAAACAGAAAGACAGGATGTATGACTTAAATTGGAAACTGAATTATACCTGCATGCCCTGGTCCAATTATCCCTGTCCTCTAACCTGGCTTCACCTGCAAACTATACTTGTTCTTGACTCCATGTTCAACATCATGGGAAATTGACGTGTGTGTGTGTGTGTGTGTGTGTGTGTGTGTGTGTGTGTGTGTGTGTGTGTGTATTGTGCATATATGTGCACTTTCTGTCTTCAAACCTTACTTACTTTTGTCATGATTTTTTGGTAGCGCTTTTATGGTAACATTTATATTGGATTACAAACTCTCTAGGGATATATCAATATTTTACTATAACTGTCTTGTCGATGTACCAATCAAATCACTCAATGTTTTTTGAACAGATTTTTTAATGCCATTTGTTCCCTCAGCTGAAATTTCGAATGCCCAAAATATGGTTGTGAAAAATCCATATTTCACTGTGTATCCATTCAGTAGGGTTTTTTTGTGTCTTCGCACCTTACTTGAAGGTTTTACTTGAAGGCCTCAGCCTCTCAAACCTGGCCTTAGACTGCACACTTTTGCCCTGAGCGGTTACTCTATTTGCTGAAGGCAGGTTCTGTAGTCAAAGCATTTGCAATGTCTATAATTTCCCAGGATGCATCAGTAGTATTTAAGCTAACTAAATGACACACTGCGAAAGAAGCATTCTAACAAACTCAATTAGGATGTTTTTCAAAATTATGCAGCGAGAAACTAGGAGTCAAATTTTATTTCCAACACCGTATAAACACTTATTATAAAACAGTGTAGCCACCAACTCTCCACAGGGTGTCTCTGCAGGAAAAAAGGAGATTGTAACTATTGACCTCTAAAATACATAAAGTAATCTGCAGTTATTGACTAGGAAATTGAAAAGTATTGCTTTCATTAGAATTTACAACTTAATTGACATTTCTTTTGTGAAATGGGGAATTCTAAAATGCCGTTTAATGTATAATATACTGATCTGATGCTATTTAAATAAGTAGCCTATCACCTGATGTTTATAGTTTGCATAGATCATAACTAATTGGGAAGGTGTTGGCAAGTTCTTTTGTGGCAATAAACCAACCAGCTAATAAAATTGAAATTAGTGTAGTTTGACCCTTGTGTAGCAATTGCTCATTGATTATCTACTGTTTGCAACAATAAAATTCGGAAAGGTATAAATGAAACTTTTGAAATTGCACTGAAAGGGCGTGTTTTTTTTCTCTCTGGTTGTTACTGCAGATTTTCACCAAAAAAAGTTACTGTGTAATCTTCTACTGGATTCCATTCTGGTATTGGCACAAAACTAGTATGTGCTATCTGGTATTCAAAACAAACGACTAGCTGTGAATCTTTTAGCATATTTTGAAAGAAGTGTTATGCCAATGGGGTAATTAATTGCCTCTGTTTTTGGAAAGAGCCAAATTCTAATTACCAATGTTTCTTTCAAATTACATTTTAGATGAATTATTGAATATGATCTAAAAACTTTGCAGAATTTAAAAACTTTTTTCCACATTTCTCATGCCATTCATAATGGAAAGAAAGTGTAAAAACAGTATTTTTTGTAAACATCAGCCGTGCCATGGATGAAGCAAATGTTCAATGAAGTTAGATTTTCTTCTCACAGAATCACAGAAACCCCACAGTGCAGATAGAGGCCATTTCGGCCCATCGAGCCTGCACCGACACATATCCCACCCGATCCCCGTAACCCCTACACCAACACCAACACATATCCCACCCTATCCCCGTAATCCCGCATATTTAATCCCCCTAACACTAAGGGTCAATTTATCATAGCCAATCAACCTAACCCGCACATCTATTCTCTTTTTGCACAAATACAATTGTTGAACTTTATTTTCCTCAATGTTTTAGTCTGGCCTCTTAAATTTTGGTTGTTTTGTTGCACCACAGCTTGTGTTTATTAGCACATAGGTTTTCGAATGTTCCCAATCACACGGTGTACTTGCGAATAATTTAATTTATTCAGAATCAAAAGTGAAATCTGGGTGTTGCTGCTAACATCTGCTTTTAGTGTTTAAAAATGCTGAGAAAGGGCAATTAACGTGTACAGGTTTGGCAGAGAAATGTACAAAGTAGAATTACAGGCCAATTTTTATTACTTTTTAATCTTGACCACATTATATATGTATGACTCTACATATCCACACGTACATGAATGGGAACATGCCAGGGAGTGTACTGTTGTGCAGGCAGGCAGCCAGGCCAAGCAATTATCAACCCCTCCACACTGTTCTAAGATCCAAAGTAAATGAGCACCAGAGTGAACGTATCTATGCTTTTTGAGCCATGGGTTCACCAGCCCAGAGCAATGGATTGAAGTTCTCTCCTGTCTACTGGCTGTAAAGGTTCATATGAGTTTTCTGTAGTTTCAATCCAAGTCCTGGGCAGCACAAAACTGTCCACAATATGACAATCGGTCAGAGTGGCGATACATTTTGATGCAATATGATTAAATTTTAAGATGCATTCAATTTCAATTTCAATTTTATTGGTCACCTAACTAAATACAAGTAGTGTAATCTAGTCAGTGAAATGCTTTTTTCTTGACGAGCCGAGAGCACCAAGCAGCAAGAACACTTAGCTGCCTGGTACACACGGAGCTCGCAAGGACGGCAGCCATCTTCATCGGCGCCATCACAAAAAAACACATACCGACATATACACGCATACATACTTTAAATATAAATAAAGCATACATAAAATAAATAAAAGACAGCACATAAAATGAACAAGCAATAATGTAAAAAAAAAAGTAATTTCTACAGTAATTACATTGATATTTCTACCCAGGCTTCTAGAATAATCTCTGGTTACAGGGTGGCCGCACTGGGAGAGCATCGTGAGGAACTCACAACTTATAATGAAATAAATTTAATTAATTAATTAATTAAATTTAAGTGCCCCCTCAGTCTTTCTCGATGTTTCCATCTTGGTCTCTCTTGATGTTTCCCTTCTCTCTCTCTCTCGACGTTTCCTCTCAGTTTTTCCTCGATGTTTCCCCTCGGTTTCTTCCACACACCTGGCCTGCGCATTACCCCTGGCTGTCCAACTTCGCGTCCTGGTAACCGGGTTCCGCTCCAGCTCTCGTCCTTCAAACTGTCTCTCCAGCTCTCGTCCTTCAAACTGTCTCTCCAGCTCTCGTCCTTCAAACTGTCTCTCCAGCTCTCGACCTTCAAACTGTCTCTCCAGCTCTCGACCTTCAAACTGTCTCTCCAGCTCTCGACCTTCAAACTGTCTCTCCAGCTCTCGACCTTCAAACTCTCTCCAGCTCTCGACCTTCAAACTGTCACTCCAGCTCTCGACCTTCAAACTGTCTCTCCAGCTCTCGACCTTCAAACTGTCTCTCCAGCTCTCGACCTTCAAACTGTCTCTCCAGCTCTCGACCTTCAAACTGTCTCTCCAGCTCTCGACCTTCAAACTGTCTCTCCAGCTCTCGACCTTCAAACTGTCTCTCCAGCTCTCGACCTTCAAACTGTCTCTCCAGCTCTCGACCTTCAAACTGTCTCTCCAGCTCTCGACCTTCAAACTGTCTCTCCAGCTCTCGACCTTCAAACTGTCTCTCCAGCTCTCGACCTTCAAACTGAGGGACTTCAGTTATGTGGAAAAACTGAAGAAGCTGGGATTGTTATCCTTGCGGTGGCGTGCGCCGATCCAACCGACCTCTGTTCTTTGGACAGAGTAGAAGGAGCTTTACTCTGTCTTGGCGTTGAGCATTCCTAGATCAGATACAAAGTGCTAAAAGCTGAAAAATGTTCCACAGCGCTGGTCCCTCATTGTGCAGTCAAAATTGGCCAAAAAATGGGTTTTTGTTTAACTCTGCCTTTTGTAGACAACCTTTGGTTTTCATTTTCCAAAACCAGTTATATCAGATATTGTGTGATCTGTATCCTATTTCATTAAATAATGAGTTCATCTTTCAATATATCTGTAATAAGAAAGAAAGACTTGCATTTCTATAGCACCTTTCATGACCACCGGACGTCCCATAGCACTTTACAGCCAATGAAGTACTTTTTGAAGTGTAGTCACTGTTGTAATGTAGGAAATCAGATTATTGAATATAAATTAACTTTTTGGTACGTAAAACCGGAATGATTTATTTATTGATCACTTGCATTTAGAAGATTGACAAAAGGATGAATGTTTTGTTTGAATGATTGGCATGTATGTATTTTGTAAAAACACAATAATTGAATTTTATGGAGTCAACTTTTTGAATGGGGTAGAAATTGGACCTTGTTGCGCCTATTTTGGGAGGCCAATTGCAGGGACCAATGTTTGCTTGAAAGACGTCCGACCCGATATTGGGTCAGGCCATTTTTCAGATGTCCCCAGCAGCTACCTAAAACAGGTGTTGGGCCTCTTACATATGTAAACAAGCTAATGCCAGTTTTAGGGCCCCTTGCCGAAATTGGATACTGATGAGTGTAGCGGAAGCTGCACCTCCGGATTCTTCGGCAGGTATGTTCTTTTTAAGAATTGTTGCTGAGGAGCAGGAGTGCTCTTTTGACTCCACAGTATCCTGATCAGTGGAGGTTGCCACTCCATCTACCTTGCTGGGAAGCAGCCCACTATTAATTTTCATAAAATGGGCGAGCATCTGTGGAAGCATGACAGACGCAAGCAGATCATCCAAATAATATTAATGAGGCCCAATTTTGGACAAGTCTCTGGCCCCTCAGTTGTGGCACGTGCTCTGTCCGCACTGCCCATAAATCACTAAAGGAATTTCAACCCCAATATCTGCTTGTCCACATTTGCAGATGAAAATCAGTTCCATTCAACATGATAGTTCATGCGATCAGGAAATCCAGCCCACGCATGTAGCACAGTTTTGATCCACTAAAATAGCCGCTTCAGGTATGGATGAGGAAAGAAGTAGCGAAGAACTGTGTCACTATATGAACAAGAGGGAGAGTCTGAGAAGGTTCCTCCTGTGAATTGAGGGGTGGGATGGAGCAAATTGAATAATAGTGTCACTTTGAATGGGAAGGAAGGGGTAGAAGAGAAGCAGAAGTGGCTGTGTGAATGGGGTAAATAGGGGGAGAAGAAGCGTGCCAGCATCATTTGGCTGGGGTGGGGGGGTGGAGGGGGAGAGAGAGAGAGACAGAATCCAAGGGTGAACTGGGGGAAGAGGGAGAAGAGTGTTTCTAAAATAAGGGCAGAGGGGAATCACTCAACAACTTTATAAAAAAAAAAAAAAAGTTTACAAAAGATCTTGGCAGTAGAGAGTATTAGTACATATTTACAATAGCTTGTAGTTTCTCTACAGGAAGTTAAAGAAAATCCCTGCAATTTTTAACCACAATATTCTGCAGTGTTGGGTGCAGATGCAACTTTAATTACGGTAAATTTATGCCCCACTGCACTTTCTACATATTTTTAAAAGACTTTATTAGGGCTATTTGAGTTGTCATATTTTTGAACCAATGTCCTTTTTAAAGCTGCTAGTAAACTTTTGCCAGTTTTATATGTTTGCATCATTGTTCTAGGTATGTTTTTGATTATCCCAATGCTGAAATTGTACCTTGAAGGATCAAGCTGATATTGTTGAGGCATATTCATGCTTGCTTTACTTTATCTGTGATCAGTAATATTTAATGTTTATTTTTGCATTGTATTATGGTAGAAAATGCATTTCTCTGAAACTCACACAACTGAAACTTTATGTAAGGAATTGAACGGAGACAAAACAACTTGCATTTTTTCTTCTTTTCCAGTTGTTTGTTGGCCTTGGTTTTCCATATGAAGGACCAGCTCCTCTAGAAGCCATTGCTAACGGATGTGCTTTCTTGAATCCACGGTTCAATCCACCTAAAAGCAGTAAAAACACTGAGTTTTTCAAAGGCAAGCCAACTCTGAGAGAGGTGAGCTTTTCCTGAGATTGGGGAAAAAGTTGTAGTTTTGAAATGTTGGATTTAGTCCATGCTGTTGTGTGCCTGTTCACAGGAACATTTCATTGTCTATATTCTGTCATTATAATAAAGACAATAGTTACTTTGTTTAAAACCATTGTCGATTCAGAAATTCACTTGACCTCTGCACTGCTAATGTCTTTTGCAGCGACAGACAGTGGCCCAAAAATTGCAGCCAAA
Source organism: Somniosus microcephalus (assembly GCF_052327205.1). Taxonomy (NCBI): domain Eukaryota; kingdom Metazoa; phylum Chordata; class Chondrichthyes; order Squaliformes; family Somniosidae; genus Somniosus; species Somniosus microcephalus. Next base: position 288,677,244 of record NC_140990.1, read on the forward strand.
GTAATGGCGAGGCTAATTGCCCTCGCCGTTATTTAAGTGCAAATGTCACAGCTACTTCAGGCGAGGGCAGAGGCGCGATTAATTGCAAAAATTGAGAAGTTGCTGTTGATGTGCCGCTCCACCGCTGGCTTCACGAAAATGGCATCTCGCTGTCTGGCTCTCCATTCAAATCCATTGAGCGGCGTGACGTTGCTGTACTTGCACTGTAGATATGAAGTAAACTTGTCACAGAAAGTTAAGTCAAGTCATTTCAAGTCTAAATACCATTTTAACAGCGTGATGAGTGTTAATTATTGCCAGTCAACCTCTCTGGCACGAAAATTAATTATCCTAAGTGTGGAGCCTCATTCCTTGGGTTTTAATCCAATCATTAATTCCCTCTTTATTTATCTTTCTGCATCTGATTTGACATTGAATTTACCATTCTAAATTACACTTCCTTGTTCAGACCTTGCGCTGTTAATTTCAGAATACTTCAATCTGATTGGTTAAGGAGATGCACAGTTGCTTGCCCTGTAGAGGGCCCACGGTGTTTCCATCTCGCATTTCCGGGGCAAACTATCGTCTACATTAAACGGGCAAGGGCTGTTAACGCCGGGTGATATTTGTTGACTGGTTACTGGAATTCTTGGGCCATTGTTCACTTCTGACAGAATTGTTATTTGCTTTTTTAAAAAAAAAACAGGAAAGATAATTTTCTGCTTGTTTAAGCCACAGCAGATGACATGTATGTTTTACGGGCTGAAGGATGTACGTCACTTTTTCTAAAATTTGATGGTTTAGGTAGCATGCTTTCTAAGTATTCAGCTGCTTGTATTAAGACACTTCTTAAAATCTACCTCTTTGACCAATATTTCAGTCATCCTGCCCTGCCACCTGGTTAGGATCTGGAATGCACTGCCTGAAATGGTGGTGGAGGCAGATTCAATCGTGGCTTTCAAAAGGGAATTGGATAAGAACAGAGGTGTACAGGGCACAATTTAAAAAATTTGCAGATGACACAAAACTTGGAAGTATAGTGAACAGTGAGGAGGATAATGATAGACTTCAAGAAGACCTAGACAGGCTGGTGGAATGGGTGGACACGTGGCAGATGAAATTTAACGCAGAAAAGTGCGAAGTGATATATTTTGGTAGGAAGAACGAGGAGAAGCAATATAAACTAAAGCGTACAATTCTAAAGGGGGTGCATGAACAGAGACCTGGGGGTATATGTGCACAATTTGATGAAGGTGGCAGGGTAGGTTGAGAAAGCGGTTCAAAAAGCATACGGGATCCTGGGCTTCATAAATAGAGGCAGAGTTATAAAGCAAGAAAGTTATGATGAACCTTTATAAAACACTGGTTCGGCCTCAACTGGGATATTGTTTCCAAATCTGGGCACTGCACATTAGGAAGGATGTGAAGGCCTTGGAGAGGGTGCAGAAAAGATTTACCAGAATGGTTCCAGGGATGAGGGACTTCAGTTACGTGGATAGACTGGAGAAGCTGGGGTTGTTCTCCTTAGAGCAGAGAAGGTTGAGAGGAGATTTGATAGAGGTGCTCAAAATCATGAGGGGTCTAGACCAAGTAGATAGAGCGAAACTGTTCCGATTGACGGAAGGGTCGAGAACCAGAGGACACAGGTTTAAGGTGATTGGCAGAAGAACCAAAAGTGACATGAGGAAAAACTTTTTTATGCAGCGAGTGATTAGGATCTGGAATCCACTGCCTGAAAAGGTGGTGGAGGCAGACTCAATCGTGGCTTTCAAAAGGGAATTAGATAAGTACCTGAAGGAAAAAAAAATTGCAGGGCTATGGGGAAAGGGCGGGGGAGTGGGACTAGCTGAAGTGCTCGTGCAGAGAGGCAGCATGGGCTCAATGGGCCGAATGGCCTCCTTCTGTGCTGTAACCATTCTATGATTCTATTTGCCCTAATATCTCCTTATCTGGCTTGGTGTCAAACTTTGTTTGATAATGCTCCTATGAAGCACCTTGGAACGCTTTACTATGTTAAAGGTGCTAACAAAATGCAAATTGTTTTGTTGTATTTATCATAATTTCAACCTTACTGATTCTATCGTTGCCTTAACAACTAGTCAAACTTCTTCTTGCAGTTGACTTCACAGCACCCATATGCTGAGGTATATATTGGAAAACCTCATGTCTGGACTGTTAACATTGATGATCCTGTAGAGGTGGAACATGCGGTAAAGACTATTCTTAATCAGAAGGTAAAATTAACTTCGAAAGCTAGGTCTGAATAAATACTGTTGCTTTGTTTATTTGAGCATGTTGAAACAGGACTAGAATCAGTTTGTTAAAAATAGTAAATCAGAACTGAGTACCTGCAAATGTTGGTCTATGCAGACACAACAGAATATTTGGTGAAGGACAGTACAAGATGAACAAGGAAAACAAATCAAATATTTATGTACTTTGTAAATTATTGGTCAGAATAGATGCTTTTCTTTGTTGGTCGGTAGAACTATGCAAACAAAATGTACACCAGAGCAAAAGTCATGTTTGTCTTGCCAGCCAATACAATTAAATTTTTTAAATTGCAATGTTATACTTGAGAAAAAGTTATTGGTCTATTTTGATAGTTTTCTGTACTGCTTGTAATTACAGAACATACCTCACGAAAAATGTTTATGTAATGTATGGTACATCAATTGCCATTATTTGTAATGCTTAAAGCATCAAACAATTTTACTGCATTGATTTTGTATGCATTGGATAACATGCTGCCTCAAAAAAAGCCCTCCAAATGCAACTAAAATGTATTCACTATATGCTGGATATTAATAGATATATAATCTTCATCAGTTATTTTCACTCCTGATCATTATCACTAACCTCTTCTGGGTGTGTACTTAAGTGAAAGTTGGGCACGGACTGAATTAAGCTTTGATGTGATACTTCCATGGTGAATAGGCTGCTGCCACTTAACCATCGAGGAGGATCGGGGGAAACTGTTGAGAGGGACGAAAACAAATAAATGCTGTTACTTTTAAATGCCTGCCAGCATTAAAGGAAATCTGCAATCACAGAATTGTGTTGGACTATCCACTTCCTTAGTAACATTATCCTTTTTTTCCCCACAAGCTATATTTTCTGAGCCTGTAGCCTCAATCTATCAGATTTCATAACACTTCTCATTGGATTTCTCATTTCATCTAAGGATATCTTTTTAACCTAGTCTCTCTGTCAGACATTATTATTCAACCAATAGGAGCTTAGGCGTTTTGAGTCCACTTTATATAAAATAATGAGATGACTGCTCTTGTACCTGTCACATATGTAGAATGCTAATCTGTTAGAATTGAAATTCTGGAGTTAATGAGGAGTATAGGAATGTCTCTTGTGTAATTAATTCTGCAGTTGATTCCAGTCCATATTTGTACATAAAAAGTAATTTATTGTAATGAGTTGCTACTTACTTGATTTGCGATAGCTGCTATTTGCTTCTTTTTGTTATAATCCATTCTTTGAACTTTAATACCTGTGACGAATACCCAATATGTTTACAGGCTGATTACATGTTACAATGTTATAATATTTTATATTTACACATCAGTATCCTGTGGTGTTATCCATGGTCAGTCAAGACAGAGTGTTGCATTTAGGTCATGCAGTATTGGAGTTTGGGGGGGATAATTAAACCCAGGCAGGGGATAAGGAAAGAGGGAGGAATTAAGAGGAGACAGATATGATTGTGCGGGGGGAGGGGGTGGGTGGTGTGGAAACAGGGAGTGGATGAGGGGGGAGAAGGGAAAGCAGGAAAGGGAGTGAGCATTAGGAGAGAGGGAGAAGGGAAATGAGTGAGGGCTATGGGGAGAGGAGCAAGGCGATGGAAAGGGAATGTGAAGGGACAGGGGAGAAAGGCTTCTCAATGCAGATGGAGTAGGAACCGATTAGGCTCATTTTGAGGTGGGGGGGGTGGTTGTGGTGCTCCGATTTGGGGGGCAACAAGGCAGAAATGGGTCATGGGCTGAAATCTTAATATTTTGACTCGTGTTCCCCAATTTGTAGTTTTATGGGAGGAATACAGAAGCCGAAATGTTACTCAATCTGGCCGCGCCCGCACAAATGTTTTACTTAACAGAGGGGTGGGAGGTAATGTTGGTCGGTGGAGATGGAAAAACCAGCATAGAGAGAATTAATGGACAGGGCAGGGAGATCCAGTTACATGTGGCATTTGAGGCCTGCAAGTATCAGGACGTTGGAGATGCATGCAGCCCATAAGACTGGGTGGGAATGTAGGTATTTGAAATTTCAGAGATGGAGCGGTGACAGCAAGGAGGAGAAGAATCTGCAGTCAGGTAGGCAGTGGGGAGGGGGGAAAAGCAAGAGAGTGGAGTTCAGTGAGTGAAGGCCCGGACAAAGACATTCGTCTACAAAAATTACCCCCTGAAAACCATCCGCAAATGGGGTGAGTTGGAATGGCATGTGGCAGGGCTCTAAGGAAGAAATAATTGCAAAAGAAACAAATTTACTTGCAAATGTTTGTACTTGTTTTCCTTTACCTTCCTAAACTAACAAAAATGGCTGCTGACTACCTCAGTGTGGTGCCTGTATTTTTTGTTTTTAAAGTTTTGTGCCTTAAGCAGAGTGAATTAACTTAACTTTTATTCACCTTTACCAAAGTTTCCACCATTCTCCAATGTAAGGATTGCTGTTGTGCCACTCAGTGGACAAAGTTAGGAATTACTGCAATTTCAAAGGAAAGTTTTGAGATCAGTTGGCCAGTGTTATTTGGGGTTCTGAAAGCGCCATCTACAGGCACAATACCATTAGAATGTTATTATTGCACACCATTTTTAATATATATAATAGATTATATAAAAACGCAATTGTTGAAGAGATGTATGCAAAGTCTGGGTGTATATTAAATTGGTTGTAAATTGTGGTTTTGGGCTAATTTATATATTCATCTATTTCGGTTGAATTGGTTGGTTGGGGTTCTAGCTTATATACAGTAGATATATGTTCTGGATTTGAGTCAAATTCTAGGATTAGCTAACAGTTTATACTTAGAAATGGACAATTCAATGATCTAGTTGTGTTCCCTTGGTTCAGTTGGCAGCACTCTTGCCTCTGATTCAGAAAGGATGAGAGTTTATGCCCTCTTCAAGGACTTGGAACATGTAATCTAGGCTGACATTTCAGTGCAGGACTGAGGAAATGCTGTATTGTCAGAAGTGACATCTTTCAGTTCAGACCTGTTCAGGTGGACACACGATCCCATGACATTCAGAGAAGAGCAGGGAATTCTCCCAGTGTCCGAGCCAACATCCTTCCCTCAGCCACATCGACAAAAGCTGATTAACTGGTCTTTCATCTCATTTGCTATTTGTGGAAACTTGCTATGTGCAAACTGGCTGCTGCATTTGCCTACATAATGAGTGAATTACTTTTGAAGCATAATCACTGGATGTAAAGCATGTCCTGAGGATGCAATAAAAGAAAAAAGGAAGACTGGAATTTTTATAGCGCCTTTCATGTCCCAAATTGTTTTACAGCCAATGAAGCACTTTTTGAAGTGTAGTCGCTGTTGTAATGTAAGAAACCCGGCAGCCAATTTGCGCAAAGCAAGCTCCCACAAACAGCAATGGCCCAGAAATTCGGGTCGGGGGCTTCCCGCGGGTGCAAGCCCCCGACCTACACTTACCTAGCGCGCCGACAGTTGAAGTCTGGCCCTGCGTGCATTTCCTCTCTGTGACCCGGTCCAGCTCCCGGCGCGCTGTGCTTGCGTGATCCAGCGGCGTAGTTAGTTCGATGAGCCGGCTGGGATCACGTGAGCACTGGGCAACCAATCGGAGGTTGCAAAAGTTCATTCATGAGTTTGATGGTAAGAACTGTCAAACTCATGAAAACTCCGGGCGCCCAAAACATTACTTAAACTTCAAATAAAAGTTTTTTTAAAAACCACTAAATAAATGAACTATGAATAACTGTTTTTAAAAAAAAAAAAAACTATTTTAAACAATTAATCAAATTTTTGAAAAAAATCATTTTTTTAACAAATCGGGTCTAAAAATACACTTACCTTACTGTAAATTCTTTAAAAATAATAAACCTGTGGGGAAAAAAAATTCTAAATTTTATTAATAGACCACTTACCTTTTTTAAGTACTTACGTCTGCTTTCTTCACGCGTAAAAACCGGAGGCCTTTACGCACGGGCAACTCTTTATAAAAAAAAAAAAAAAAAAGGAATTTCAGCGCACACGCGCTGCCTGAAACGTCGCACGCGTTCCACCTCTTAACCCCATGCTTCAGAGGACAGGAAATGCCGGTTTTCAGCACATGCGCTGTGCATCCTGAAAACCGGCACTTCCATCGGGCCCACGCGTGAGTACCCCGTCTGTACTCACGCGTTGGGACCCGAATTACTGGTGATGACCAAATAATTTGTTTGTGATGTTGATTGAGGGTAAGTATTGGCCAGGTTACAGGGGGTAACTCCCCTGCTCCTCTTCGAAATAGTACCACGGGATCTTTTACAGCCACCTGAGCAAACAGGGCCTCGGTTTAACGTCTCATCCGAAAGACAGTTTGACAGTCTGACAGTTCCGCACTCTCTCAATACTGAACTGGAATATCAGCCTAGATTTTTGTGCTCAAGACCCTGGAGTGAGACTCAAACCCACTTCTGACTCGGAGGCAAGCATGCTACCAACTGAGCCACAGCTGTAACGACGCATTATACAGGAAACTTTGTGCTATCCGGAGGTGAGCTATCCGGCAATCTGGAGCCACCGGGAAAAATCAGCAGCCGTTTTTTATATTTTTTGTTTTTTTTGCTTTGAACAGTCAAGCTGTGCAAGGTCTGTAGCTATAGCAACAGCTTCAGCTACAGAGCTTTAGGGCCACACCCAAGTGTTTAGAAGCTGTTGCTAAGCAACAGTGTTTGTTGTCAAATACGGAGATAAGAATCTCCGTATCTCTCAACATTAACTCTGGAGAGTACGGCACTTTTTAGGCAACGGCAGCAGCTCGGTCCCGTGGGTGCCGGATAGCACAAAGTTTCCTGTATAATGATGCATTGTATAATGCAAATTCGTTCTTGGTGAATAACTCTCATTACTTCACGGTTAACTGTGACAAGAGACATCACTCCAAAATGGTGAAATGCAAATTGAAAGAAAGAAATAACTTAATTGTACTTTTCCCCCCCCCCCCCCCCCCCCCCCCTGATTTTGTATATGAACCTATGCAGACTTTTCAGAGAACAGAAAGCCTGGGACAGAAAAAAATCAGCTGCATTCCTGTGTGATTACGCTCCAGTGACCCCTGCGATGACATGCACATCTCCTCTGTCGGCTGAAAGGGTCTTAATTGAAATGAGTTTGAGTCATCTTGTTCAGTTCCAGCAAAAAATTGTCCACATTTTGATGATATATAGACAATTTCACTGACTCTTCTAAGATAGCCAAGGGATGTCCAGCATAGGAGGAAATAAAATTCACCATGGTTATAGTAAGAACGTTCTTCTGGGAATACGGTTGAAGCCAAGAAGGAGGGAGTTTATTCTCCAGCTGCCTGTGGGTTACTTGACCTGGTTGTGCTTTATACTGCCAGTACTTGACAGCCTTATTTTTTCTCTTTAATAGATTGAGCCATATTTGCCCTATGAATTCAACTGTGAAGGAATGTTGCAGAGAGTCAGTGCTTTTATTGAAAGTCAGGTAATTTTTCTTTTATCTTCCAATACAAGTGCAATGTAGAAATATTGAATTAAGAGAAATCCTCCTAGAAAATTACAGTTCAATCACATGAGTCACTTTCTATGTTTTGAGTATAACATTACTGATTGAAGATTTTTTCTATTGTAACTAATTGAAGTGTTTGAGATAATTACATTATGTAAATACTCTTAAGAACTTTTTTAATGGAGTTCAGATATGATAAAACAATTATTTCATTTGCGTGTCGTGTAAATTTGTGAAATATTAAATTACTTTGTCAAACCTTAATATTTAAATCTAAACTATTTTAGTAGGTTTTGCTTAACTATGTTCCTACTTAGTAAAAAAAAAAAAATTAAATCTACTGGGTCTTGGCTCAGTCATCTGAATAAAGGCTGTATTTTTCACAATGTAGTTTGGTTTTAGAAAGGCTAGATTAAATGTTCTTGAGACATGTTAGAGAGCATAAACAAAAACAAAATACTGGAAATACTCAGTAGGTCAGGCAGTATCTGTGGGGAGAACAGAGGAGTTACCGTTTCAGGTGTGGACTCTTCGTTCAGTACTGAAATGTTAACTCCTCTGTTCCTTCCACAGATGCTGCCTGACCTGAGTTTGTCCAGCATTTGCTGTTTTGTATCCGATTTCCAGCATCTGCAGTATTTTGCTTTTTGCTCAGTGTTGGAGAGCATGTTAGATGAAGCTCAGTTTATGCAAGAAATGTATAAATTATTAACATTGGCCCAGAACTTCAGGTCTCCACGGGTGAGTACGCACGGGGTACTCACCCGTAGGCCCAGTGGAAGTGGCGGTTTCCTGCATGCACTGCGCATGCGCGGGAAACCGGCACTTCCATCCCCCTAAAGGTAGGGGTTCAGCGGTCGAACACGTGCGCAGTGGAGGCTGCACGTGCGCATCGAACTTGCGTTTTTTTGCAGGTTTTCCCGGGAGGGTAAGTCTGCAGGAGTTACACATTTAAAAAGCAGTCGCAAGGCCTGCTTTTTACAAGGTAAGTGGTGAATTAATTAAAATTAAAACAATTTTTCCACAGGTTTATTATTTTTAAATACTTTAAAGAAAGGTAAGTTTATTTTTTAGCCCCGTTAAGAAATAAAATTATTTTTTCAAAATTTAAATTATTTAAAAGTTATTTCATGTAATTTATAGTTTATTTAAAAAATGTGATTTAAAAAAAAAAAAATGTATTTGAAGATTTAGTGATGTTTTGGGGCCCGTAGTATTTATAAGTTTTGACAGCCCTTCCTGTCAAACTTATGAATGAAGCATTCCCTGCTCCGATTGGCTGTCCATGGCCCACGTGATGCCAGGGGACACATCGAACTAACTGCGCCCCTGGGATACGTAAGCACTGTGCGCCGGCAGTTGGAGCAGGCCCAGGATCGAAATTCCACGGGGGCCCACAGCTCAACGGCCGGCGCGATAGGTAAGTGCAGGTCGGGGGCTTGCACCCGCGGGAAGCCCCCGACCTGAATTTTTGGGCCATTGTATTTAGCCAAATACAGGTTGGGTTGTGGACTTTTTGAAGATAATATAAATATAGCTTCTATTTTAAGTGCAGCATTCTTTCTTACACATTGGTCAAAATATGTAATAAAAGGAATATATTCCTTTTAATAGAATAATGCACTTCCCATGATATGATTCTGTTCTTTCCTGTGTCCTACATAATGGCCCAGATTTTGCAGTCAGCAGCGAAGGAACAGCGGTTGCCGTTCACCACGCTGACAGCTGGCCACAGTCTTTTCACTGGTGTTTGAGCGGCAACTTATGGTTCCTAGGGAACTTTCCAGCTTGGCGCCCTCTACAGGGGACCTGTGGCATGTGTGAGCAGGCTAAGCAACAGCGTGGCTCTTCAACCATTCAGATTGAAGAATCCTCACTTAAAGTCTAAACCAGGAAATATAAATTAGAATATTTAAAGCATTGTAAAATCTTGTACAAGAAGCAAAACAGAAAGTGAAAGAAAGATAGGATTCAGAGAGACATAAGAAGCAACGAAAAAGTTTGAAATTTTTTTAAAATCTCTGACAGTAATTAAAGGAATGAGACTGCACACTTGTAAAATTCAATTTTCAGTGCCAGAGAGGTTGTTTGGCAGTAATTATGACTTAACACTCTGTTTAAAAATTCATAAGAACATAAGAAGCAGGAGTAGGCCATTTGGCCCTTCAAGCCTGCTCCGCCATTCAATAAGATTATGGCTTCTACCTCATCTCCACTTTCCTGCACTATCCCCATATCCCTTGATTCCCTTAACATTCAAAAATCTATCAATCTCTGTCTTGAATATACTCAACAACTGTGCCTCCACAGCCCTCTGGGGTAGAGAATTCCAAAGATTCACCACCTTCTGAGTGAAAAAATTTCTCCTCATCTCGGTCTTAAATGGTTGACCCCTTATTCTGAGACTGTGACCCCTGGTTCTAGACTCCCCAGCCAGGGGAACCATCCTCCCTGCCCTCTCAAGCCCTGTAAGAATTTTGTATGTTTCAATGAGATCGCCTCTCATTCTTCTAAACTCGAGAGAATTTGGTCTAGTCTACTCGATCTCTCCTCATAGGACAATCCCCCCCATCCCAGGAACCAGTCTGGTGAACCTTTGTTGCACTCCCTCTATGGCAAGTATATCCTTCCTTAGGTAAGGAGACCAAAAACTTTTTTTATTCGTTTATGGGATGTGGGCGTCGCTGGCAAGGCGAACATTTATTGCCCATCCCTAATTGCCCTCGAGAAGGTGGTGGTTAGCCGCCGCCTTGAACCGCTGCAGCCCATGTGGTGAAGGTACTCCCACAATGTTGTTAGGGAGGGAGTTCCAGGATTTTGACCCAGCAACGATGAAGGATTGGCGATATACTTCTAAGTCAGGATGGTGTGTGACTTGGAGGGGAACTTGGAGGTGGTGGTGTTCTCATGCGCCTGCTGCCCTTGTCCTTCTCGGTGGAAGAGGTCACAGGTTTGGGAGGTGCTGCCGAAGAAGTCTTGGTGAGTTGCTGCAGTGCATCTTGTAGATCGTACACACTGCAGCCACGGTATGTCAGTGGTGAAGGGAGTGAAAGTTTAAGGTGGTAGATGGGGTGCCAATCAAGCGGGCTGCTTTGTCATAGAAACATAGAAGATAGGAGCAGGAGTAGGCCATTCGGCCCCTCGAGCCTGCCCCGCCATTCAATGCGATCATGGCTGATCATCCAAGTTCAGTACCCGGTCCCTGCTTTCTCCCCATACCCCTTGATCCCTTTAGCCTTAAGAAATATATCAAACTCCTTCTTGAATATATTTAATGAATTGGCCTCTACTGCCTTCTGTGGTAGAGAATTCCACAGGTTCACCACTCTCTAGGTGAAGAAATTCCTCCTCATCTCAGTCCTAAAAGGCCTACCCCTTATCCTTTAGACTGTAACCCCTGGTTCTGGATTCCCCGACCATCGGGAACATCCTCCCTGCATCCAGTCTGTCCAGTCCTGCCAGAATTTTATAAGTTTCAATGAGATCCCCTCTTATTCTTCTAAACTCCAGTGAGTATAAGCCCAATCGACCCAATCTCTCCTCATACGTCATTCCGGCCATCCCAGGTATCAGCCTGGTGAATCTTCGCTGAACTCCTTCCATGGCAAGAATATCCTTCCTCAGATAAGGCGACCAAAACTGCATACAATACTCAAGATGTGGTCTCACCAAGGCCCTGTACAACTGCAGCAAGACATCCTTGTTCCTGTACTCAAACCCTCTCGCTATGAAGGGCAACATACCATTTGCCTTCTTAACCGCCTGCTGCACCTGCATGCTTACCTTCAGCGACTGGTGCACAAGGACACCCAGGTCTCGTTGCACTTCCCCTTCTCCCAATCTATTGCCATTCAGATAATAATCTGCCTTCCTGTTTTTGACACCAAAGTGGATAATCTCACATTTATCCACATTATATTGCATCTGCCATGCTTCTGCCCAATCACCCAACCTGTCCAAACCATCCTGGAGTTTCTTGGCATCCTCCTCACCGCACACACGCCCACCCAGCTTTGTGTCGCCTGCAAATTTGGAGATATTACATCTAGTTCCCTTGTCTAGATCATTAATATATATTGTGAATAGCTGGGGTCCAAGGACCGATCCCTGCGGTACCCCACTAGTCACTGCCTGCCACTCTGAAAAAGACCCGTTTATTCCAACTCTTTGCTTTCTATCTGCCAACCAGTTCTCTATCCAAGTCAATACCTTGCCCCCAATCCCATGTGCCTTAACTTTACACGCTAATCTCTTATGTGGGTCCTTATCGAAAGCCTTCTGAAAGTCCAAATACACCACATCCACTGGTTCTCCCTTATCTATTTTACTAGTTACATCCTCAAAAAATTCCAGTAGATTAGTCAAGCACGATTTACCTTTTGTAAATCCATGTTGACTTTGTCCGATCCTGTCACTGTTTTCCAAGTGCTCTGCTATTACATCTTTTATAATGGACTCTAGCATTTTCCCCACTACCGATGTTAGGCTTACCGGTCTGTAATTCCCCATTTTCTCTCTACCACCTTTTTTGAATAGTGGGGTAACATTAGCTACCCTCCAATCCATGGGTACTGTTCCAGATTCCATCGAATGTTGGAAGATGCTCAGCAATGCATCTACTATTTCTAGGGTCACTTCCTTAAGTACCCTAGGATGTAGATTATCAGGCCCTGGGGATTTATCGGCCTTCAATCCCATCAATTTCCCTAACACCATTTTCCTACAAACACTGATTTCTTTCAGTTCCTCCCTTTCATCAGACCCTATGTTCACCAACATTTCTGGGAGGTTATTTGTGTCCTCCTTTGTGAAGACGGAACCAAAATATGTATTTAATTGGTCTGCCATTTCTTTGTTCCCCATTATAAATTCCCCTAATTCTGACCGCAAGGGACCTACGCTTGACTTCACTAATCTTTTTCTCTTCACACATATCTATAAAAGCTTTTGCAGTCAGTTTTTATGTTCCCTGCAAGCTTACTCTCATATTCTATTTTCCCTTTCTTAATTAATCCCTTTGTCCTCCTTTGTTGAATCCTAAACTGCTCCCAATCCTCCGGATTACTGCTTTTTCTAGCCAATTTATATGTCCTCTCCTTGGATCTTATGCTATCCCTAATTTCCCTCGTTAGCCACAGTTGAGTCACCTTTTTTCTTTTCTTTTTATGCCAAACTGGGATGAACAAATTCTGTAGTTCATCCATGCGGTCTTTGAATGTTTGCCATTGCCTATCCACCGTTAACCCTTTGAGTGACATTCCCCAATCAATCCTACCCAATTCGCGCCTCAGACCATCGTAGTTTCCTTTATTTAAATTCAGGACCCCAGTCTCTGAGTCAACAACTTCATTCTCCATCTTAATGAAGAATTCGATCATATTATGATCGCTCCGACCCAAGGGGCCTCGTACAACAAGATTGCTAATTAATCCTTTCTCGTTACATAATACCTAGTCTAAAATGGCCTGATCCCTGGTTGGTTCCTCGACATATTGGTCCAGGAAACCATCCCGTAAACACTCCAGGAATTCCTCCTCCACAGTATTGTTACTAATTTGGTTAGCCCGATCTATATGTAGATTAAAGTCACCCATGATGACTGCTGTGCCCTTTTTGCTCGCTTCTCTAATTTCCCTTTTAATGCCATCCCCAACCTCCGCATTACTGTTTGGTGGTCTATATACCACTCCCACTAACGTTTTCTGCCCCTTGGTATTTCTCAGTTCTACCCATACAGATTCCACATCATCAGAGCTAATATCCTTCCTTACAATTGTGTTAATCCCTTCTTTAACCAGTAATGCTACCCCACCTTCTTTTCCTTTTTGCCTGTCTTTCCTGAATATTGAATACCCCTGGATGTTGAGTTCCCAGCCTTCGCCACCCTGGAGCCATGTTTCCGTAATCCCAATCATATCATATCCGTTTACCTCTATTTGCGCAGCTAATTCATCCACCTTATTACGAATGCTCCTCGCATTAAGACACAAAGCCTTGTGTCCTGGATGGTGTTGAGCTTCTTGAGTGTTGTTGGAGCTGCACTCATCCAGGCAAGTGGATAGTATTCCATCACACTCCTTACTTTTACCTTGTAGATGTTGGAAAGGATTTGGGGAGTCAGAAGGTGAGACACTCACTGCAGAACACCTAGTCTCTGACCTCTTGTTGCCACAGTGTTTATGTGGCTGGCCCAGTTAAGTTTCTGGTCAATGGTGACCCACCAGGATGTTGATGGTGGGGGATTTGGCGATAATAATGCCATTGAATATCATGGGGAGGTGGTTAGGCTCTCGCTTGTTGGAGATAGTAATTGGCACTTCTGTGGCACGAATGTTACCTGCTACTTATCAGCCCAAGCCTGAATGTCGTCCAGGTCTTGTTGCATGCGGGCATGGACTGCTTCATTATCTGAGGAGTTGTGAGTGGCACTGAACACTGCAGTCATCAGCGAACATCCCCATTTCTGACCTTATGTTGGAGGGAAGGTCATTGATGAAGCAGCTGAAGATGGTTGGGCCTAGGACACTGCCCTGCGGAACTCCTACAGCGATGTCCTGGGGCTGTGATGATTGACCTTCAATCACCACAACCATCTTCCTTTGTGCTAGGTATGACTCCAGCCAGTGGAGAGTTTTCCCCCCCGATTTCCATTGACTTCAGTTTTACTAGGGCTCCCTGATACCACACTCGGTCAAATGCTGCGTTGATGTCAAGGGCAGTCACTCTCAACTCACCTCTGGAATTCAGCCCTTTTTTGTCCATGTTTGGACCAAGGCTATAATGAGGTTGGGAGCCAAGTGGTCTTGGCGGAACCCAAACTGGGCATCATAGAAACATAGAAGATAGGAGCAGGAGTAGGCCATTCGGCCCTTCGAGCCTGCTCCGCCATTCAACGAGATCATGGCTGATCATCCAAACCCTAGCACCCGGTCCCTATACCGACAGCCATCCCACCCAAGCCCTATCCCCGTAACCCCCACGTATTTAATCCCCCCTAACACTAAGGGCCAATTTTTATCATGGCCAATCAACCTAACCCACACATCTTTGGACTGTGGGAGGAAACCGGAGCACCCGGAGGAAACCCACGCAAACACGGGGAGAATGTGCAAACTCCACACAGACAGTCACCCGAGGCCGGATTTGAACCCGGGTCCCTGGCGCTGTGAGGCAACAGTGCTAACCACTATGCCACCGTGCTCCCATCAGTGAGCAGGTTATTGGTGAGTAAGTGCTGCTTGATAGCACTGTTGATGACACCTTCCATCACTTCAGCCTCCTCCTCCTCCTCCTCCTGCTGTATACTTTCTCTCTGTTCCTCTCCTTCCTGCACTTGGTGCAGTGGAAAATCAATAAATTAAATCTGTTTTCCATGTTTGTTGATTGACATTAAAATTCCAGATGGAGAGCATTCACTGGTGCAAAAAAGACATTGGCCTGGATTTTGCAGTCAGTGGCGAAGGGGGCGACCCTCGTCTCTGACCTCAAAAAGCTGCCCACAAAGCTTTAGCGGGTTCTAGAGCATAAGTTTCCTCTATTCCAATGTCACTTTGAATTTGGCGCCATTTATAGGGAATCTGTGGCATGCGGCAGGCTGATCAGCCAATCAGATTGAAGAATTCTCAGACTATGCAGGAAGCAAAAAGAATGAATATAATTCACATTTTAAGATTGGGACATACACATGGGATTAAGGGAGAAGCTGAAGTATCAAATTAAAAAAAAATATTTTTTTTTATTGTAAGAATCAAGCCATTTTTAAATGATCTTCTGCGGGAATGAGACTCCACACTTGTAAAATTCTTTTTCAGGGCCAGAGAGGTTGTTCAGCAGTAGTTATGACTTAGTACACCGTTTAAAAACTCAGTTACTCATGCTTGAACAAGGCTTAACATTTTCATTGGTTTTACAGCGAGAATAGTGTGCAAAAAGTTGAAGTTCACGTCAAATCAGTGATTTCTGGGGGGGAATTTTAACCTAAAAGGGGTGGATTGCAGGTGTGGGGGTAGTTAAAATGTAAAATAATTGGAATCCCGGCCTGAAGCAGCCTCCAACCTGCTCTCTTCAGGTTATAACTGAGGCAGAACAGGAGGCGGGACAAGTGTGGGCAACCAACCCGCTGCCAGGAAGCAGGCTCTCTATTTAAATATTATAATGAGGCTGGAAGCCTCTTTAACCTTCACTTTGTGTTTAACTGTAGCTGGTCGGGTTTTGCACTCGTCGTAAAACTCGGCAGCTACATAAAGACTAGGACTGCTGGATCCAGGAGGTAAGTGCCTTTACATCTACCTCCTGGACCACAGGGTACCTGTCTAACCCACCCCCCACGCCTCCGATCATTCTCCTCCCCGCCCCCCCCCCGGGTTAAAATCGGCAGGACTTGCAGGAAACCTGTTCTCACGAGTTTCTCAATCGCCTCTGAGCCCCCAACCCTCCTGCTCCATAAAAATTTAGCCCTCTGTTGATTGCATCTGTGAAGACTGCAACAAAGCAACCTGTGGAGGAGCACGGTATCACTGGCAGCGACTTCCGGATTTCCATGTTTAACTGCGCATGCGCGGACGCCAGAAGTTGCTGTCAGTTTTGCACAGTAATGATGGTGAGCGCTGACAGTTTCGCCGTCATTACAGCCGCAAATGCCGGGCCGGTAATTCTCGTATTTTTCATTGTCCAGCCTATGCTAGATTGGTTATTGGCTTATGATTGATGCTGATAATTCACCTTGCCAGAAAACAGAACATCAAAGATATATATAGCAAAGTTTACTGCCTTGTGTCAGGATTAAGGAAGCTTATTAAGATCCATGGGATCCCTCACGTTTTCCAAATCTGCCCAAGCCTTCCCCACCGATGGAAATATTAGCCCCCTAAAGATGTGTTAAAATCCAACTTATTCAGGAGCTAGCCCACCCTCAATCCAATGACTCATCTATTGAAATTATCACTATCGGAGCTGAATCTTTAAGAACCTATTGGGCAGTATCCTCAGTAGCATAGTACAAAGCCACCAGGTGTATTTTCTTTCTTCTGCTGCAGTTATCTTGGCCAAGACTAGTAAACTTTTACCTCCGTGGCAATTTGGAGTGCAGACATCTGATCGTCTCTTGTGCCGTTGTGGAGCTAATTGCCAAAGTATTTATGAACTGATTGTTAAAATGCACTATTGCTATAATATTAGTCCAGTTTTTTTTTAAACAAAATTCAGGAACCATGAGCATCTCATGCCAAGTAAAGCCACCAGTTAAGAATGAATAACATAGGATATCAAGTGAAATATTCCTGTTTGGCTTGATATACTTGTGAAAGCAGGGAAAAAGTTTACAAAACCTTAGTAGCTTGGGTAGGATTCAGGATAAAGCATTTTGTACCTGATCTATAGAAGAAATAATTGAGGGATGAATGGCCTTTTTCTTTGCTTTTATAGTTCTTAAAATCTTGTAACACCCTATAATACTGGAATTTTTCTCTCTTGGTCTGAACTTTATTTTCCCCCTCTACCCTGTTTGCTGTTCAGCCCTTCTCCTCTTCCCCACGTTCAGTCACTGTTCGAGGTGGCAGGAGGTCTGCTGCTATGACCAGCAAACATTGTTGCATGGCTCCGTGGCATAGTCATTTGATCATCAGGCCTTGTTTAAATACCTCTGGCTAGCTGCGGAGGCCGAACAGATGTTCCACTGCAACTCGCCGGTAGATGAGGGCAGGGAATCGTCTGGCATTCATGGGGAGCTGGCCAACAGGTCGGGTGTGAGGGGGAGCGCCGATCCCTGAGGAGTCGCAAACAATCCGGCAGAGTGCGGAGATTTTTGTGGGCCCCGGAGGAGCACTCCACTTCCCTTGGGCCTATAAAAATTAAACATTTCCAGGGCCTTTTTTTGTGTGGCCTCCAGCTGTCCCTTTAAAGACTGCTGGTTAGGTCACTCAAGAACTGGTGCAACTAGACGGTGCTTGCATGGCACAAGCTCTGCCCATTTGTAACTGAATTTTAATTGGGGCCCTACAAATAGTGTGGGACCCTTTTGATGTACCTCTGCTGGTGTTGAAGTTTTACGACACCCATGCACCACAATGTGTATTGATGTCTTTTAAGATTTTTCTAAGTTTGCGGGAGCCTTCCGGAGCAGCTGCCATGCTGTGGACCCGAAGCTATTTGGTTTTATTTCTTGTTATTTCCAACGTGCGCCCCCCCCCAAATTCACAATCCAAACTATCCATTCTAATTAACGCCTAGCTTAATAGGCTAAATGGCTGCAGGGTGAAAAAAGCAACTGAGCAGCACTTTTCAGATTTAATAAAGCAATTGGAATCCACCTTTTTAGATGTGGCTCACTACAGTTTTTAAGCATGTATGTAAACCTAACAGTACAAAGTTCCTGTATTTGTTGCACTGACCCTTTCCTCTCTTGTTTTGTTCTAAAATTCCTGTTCGATTCTTGCTGTCTTTGGCTTATTACTTGTTCACCACCCCCTTTTCAACTATTTCCTTTTCAAACTCTTCCATCCAAAGTCCTCCTCACAATCTTTACTCCAACTCTGTCGACCACACTGCTTCCTTTCCCTTTACTTTCCATTCCTCCAATGCAGCCATTTATTTTAACTCCTGTCCAGGACAATCCACACTAAACACTTGACCTACAGAATCATCTAATTTACACTCATTTTAATCGGGCAGTTTTTGACCCACTTTTATAAAAAAAAAAAAAAAAAAAAAATCTGATTTAAATAGATGGGAGTAGACAGCAGATTGGGAAATATGGATTCTACCCATCCGCCACTTCTATTTTTTCTTGTTCTGTTCCTCTCCATGTTGCTTCAGCACCTCGCTGTACCCCACAGTAATTTAATCTGTTTCAATTTTCTGCCTAGGTTGTCTGTTGTCCTCTATCTTACTGGTCATATTTAAATTCCTTTGCTATGAATCTCCTTCACTTTTTTCTGATTGTGGTGCTGGCGCATGCAAGTGCATTCTATAATATAATCCCATAACCTATTTAAATTTGCTGGATGGGGGGAGAAATCAATTGTCATATATAACCACTTTAATGGCCTGTTTGCTCTACCAAATTCACCAAGGTGTTGATGACACTTGATAAGTTTCAGTTGAGATCTACTTGCTACATTGTATTGTACTGGATGGATTATGAAATACCTGAAGTATTTAAATAGGACATCGACAAAACCTGTTAAATTGGCTTCCATAATTAATAATAGGGTTTCAAAAAAGCAGAGCTTAAATAAACACTCTGAATCATGAAATGTTATTATTTTAACACTCATTGTTATATAAAATATTTTCCCTCAGTAACCAGGGCAAATTTACTTTCTAATGGTTTGCTGCTTCAGACATTTTGCATCAGAATTCTCTTGCATTCATGGTTAAAATATGATTGGCTGTTGCAAGTGTCTGTGACATAAGGAAATGTCAACACTTGATCGATAGGGTTGCCATATTTTTCCCAGTCCAAAAGTCATTAGGACTTATAGCTGCTGCTTAAAAATGCAAATATGTCAAAGTAGTCTAATTATGCATATGTTAATATGAAACTGGCCCACCTGGGAATATGGCCAGCACTTTTTCTTATCTATAATAGTTGGTCCAAATATTTGCTGCTATAAATTTTACTGGCCTAGTTCCTTTTGTCTACCAGTGGGAGAATTTTTTTTTGCTGAAACACTAGTTAGTAGACAATATGATTACTTTGTGATGGTTGCAATATTCAACTTATTATAGGATTTCTGCCATGGTCAAGTGATGTGGCCTCCACTGAGTGTGCTCCAAGTTAAAATTGCACCACCCGGGCAATCTTGCAAGCAAATCTGTCAAGAGAATAAGCTCATATGTGAACCTTCTTTCTTTCAACATCTGAACAAAGACAGCGACTTGCAAAAGTAAGTATATTTAACGAGATGTAGATGTATAACTTAAAATCAAAATTGAATGAAACTTATTGATGCCTTCCTAAATTAACCCGGTCAGTCACACTTCCTGTGAAAGATATTTTCTTCAATATTAGTATGCATATAATAGACCTGTATTTAGCCAGTCATCATTTATAAGGACTAACAAATAGGGTTATGTAATGCATAGTGCTAATGTTTTTGACCAACTTTTATAAAAAATCCATCATGTATGTTGTTTCAGAACCATTTTTTTATAATTATAAATATAGCAAGTGCATTATAAATCATAAATTTGATAGTTACTTCATGTGTCTATTTTTCTGTTATTTGCAGGTATGGAATTGAATGCCTGTCATTTGAATCTGTGAATGATATTGTCGTTCCAGCTTATGACGAAAGCAAGAAGCGCTGCTTTTTCCAGAGTGATTTGCTGCTTTTCAGCTGTGCAAGTTCAAATGGAAATCATAAAAGGATCTGTCCATGCAGAGACTATATGAAAGGACAAGTTGCCCTGTGTCAAGAATGCTTATAGCAGTTGCTTATCCCTACACAAAGTGGATTGTGCATAAAGACAGGGGATAGTAGGTCTTCATAAGGACCAAACATTTGGTCATTAATTTTTGAAAGAACCCCTCCAAAAGAATAATGAAAGAAAAAAAGTGTTTTTTTTTTTAAGAAAAGTACAGTATTTCATTTGAAGAGAATAAATATTGACCTGCCCAGGTGAACATGTTGATCAGGAAAAATTATCTACCCAATTCAAAGAATAAGCAACAAAACCATGACAAACTGTTCAAATGTTCTTACAGCTTCTACACAGAGACTTTTTTTGAGAAGGGATGGTGTACAGATGTAAATCGAAGGTGTACTGCAAAATATTCTAAATTCAGAAAATCATGTTAACAAATGGAAAGTGAAAAATTGAGGTCAGCTAAATAACCAACAGTAAAGAGAGTTTGAGTAAATGAACATGCTAAAGGGGGCTGCTTAGTCAGCTCTGGTTTACTTTTAGTTCCGCAGAAAGCCAAACACACACTCCCAACAAAATGGCTTACTTTCAGTTTAGAAAAGATCCAACTACAACTCTCCAGAGTAATCATGCAACTGATAAAAGTAAAGAATCCTGATGGCTATTCTTTTAGATGTGGTTTCCTCTTGGACATGACTAGTGGTGTCAGTTATTTAGCGTAAAGGATCATATGCTGCCGTTACTAGCAGTAATAACTGCTTAAAATATATAATAGTTTTAAATCATGGTTTGAGTTTTGATTTAACCGTTTGAATGGTTTAAAAAAAAAATGAATTGTTGGTATGAAATATAAAATAGAAAGGATTCCTGGAAGACAATTGTAACATTGTAATTAATATTTTTGGCTTTATTGGACATCATTAGGATGCTAGCAATGTTATCAACTAATTGCCCTTTAGTCAGGGGCAACTGATCCTAATTAGACTTATTTCAGACCAACCGAGTAAATTAGCTTAATGGGCATTTTAAGTAGTAACCTCCTGTTTGAAAAATAATTGCCATTGTAATTTGTATATAAACATCCTGATGTAAACTGTTTTTAAAACCTCCTGTTTGAATAATCATATCATGTTTACTATACAGATGAGGTGGGATTTCATATCTTTGCACTTTCTTTTCAGGCTCAGGAGTATATACATTTCAGACAAGACATTAACCCTTTTTAGCCACACAGCAAATGAGCAACAATATAATTTCAGTCAAATATTCTTGTCACCAAATTGTTTGGGTAAGTTACAAAACTTCAGTAGAATCACGATCATCTCCCCAAATTATTTAATTGAAGCAAAATGTTTGATCAGATGATCTGGTCACATTTAACACAGTAACAAAATGTGGTAGAAATAAGTAAAGCTGAAGTTCTAACGTGCAACATCTTTCAAAAATAGGACATTCTGTTCAATCTTTCCTTACACTAAATATGTGCTGATTGTGGTGGAAATTATTGTAGACTAAAAGTGACTAATGTGAATTTCAAAACTGTCTACAGGGTTATTGTAAGATGACTGGTATTAATCATATTGTGAACAATTTAAAGGTATCAACATGGTGGTTGATTAGTTATAATGGTGCTGATAAGGTAATAACCTTTTAGAACATTTGATATACAATTTGCATACTGTATATTCATTTTATATTTAAAGTTCAACGGTTATGTTGGTACCCCCAGATTGTTAACCCATTGATTCCCATTATGTGAATGAGGTGCATCAATGATTGAGGAGTATGTGTATGCAGTAAAGTATGTTTAAAAAAAAAAAAATCACTGACCATTGTTTAAAAAAAAATTATGGCTTTTGGAAATTAAGAATCAATGACATATATAGTTAATCAACAGCAGCTAAACCTCATTAACAGCAGATTTATCCAAACAAGTTTGCACATTTGTATATAAAAAAGCATAATTTAATTTTTTAGGTGCTCTGTAACTGGCTTTCTTTGCTTTTGTGTTGTGCTTGTAAATATTAAACGTTTCTTGTAGCTGAGATGCCATGTAATGTAAATTATGTGCCTTTTAAGGGTAATAAAGTTGCTTTATCAACTTATATAAAAATACTATATATACACTTCATGGCAGTCAAAATTTAGACCAAATGCATAGTGTTGTGAAGTGAGAAAATGGAAGAAAATGGTTTTCCTGTATATTTGCGCAAGTGGCATATATTGAAATGAGGTGTGCTTTGAAAGCTGCACTTGCGAACTTAGAAATTGTTTCCACAGTTTTTGATGAGCAGGAAAAAAAAACTTTATTTTTCAATAAATCTTTTCTGTGAAGAGAATTTCTTCCATTGGTTTGTACATTGTCTTTTATAAATATACAGAGTACATTTCGGAACAGAGGTTATTATCTTAATTAGCATCTATATCACTGAATTGTAACTACTAAAGAATTTGAAGCACATGTCATGCACACTTATTGTGCTGTATAGTTTATATTTAACTGCAGCATATTACAACAGGACTTCCATTAAACTAATGAGCTGAAGACTCCATCAAAGAGAGTGCAGACAAAAAGATTTAATTTTCAATCATTGTGCTCACACTTAAATATGCATTCATTTACACGAAATAAATTAATATTTAAAATCAGGCCTTCCCTGAGTTTGTTAACTTTATTACAATTGAGCCTCCAGAGCTATCCAGTGATAACTTAATGTTCAGAATGGTTCTGTTCGCATAGAAAATATGGGGCCATTCAATACTATTATCCCAGGATGCCATAAACCCCATAGCCAATCTGAATGCTAGGACTCCTAGAAAGAGCACAACAAATGGTGAATGTTCCCAGCGTGGTCTAACCGAAATCTTGATCAAAGTTCCTCCCAGTTTAAAAAAAAAAATAGAACGCAAAGAACAAGAAAGTCAGCAACTCATTTCAGTGCACACCCCACTTTGATTTACATTCTCGTACAAATATCAGAAAATACTTAATGCTAGATTTTTTTTTTTCCACTGAATATTGTATCACTTCACTGCAGCCTATGGTCATTTTGAAGTTGAGAAAAGATTAATGTATGAACACACCTTATAATGTAATTTGTGCTACTGCAGTATCTAGGCCCTAAGCTTTGGAATTACCTCTTTACACTTCTCTGCCTTTTAGGACCCTCCTTAAAACCTACCTCTTTGACCAAACTTTTAGTCACCCTCCAAAAATGCCAGTCTTTGGCCACATATCAGATTTTGTCTGATTACTCTTCTGTGAAGTGCCTTAGGACATTTTCCTACATTAAAGATGCTATATAATTGCAAGTTATTGTACATAGTTTAAAATGTTAATGCTGAATTTCTGGGTAATGTTTAGAAAAGTTTTAGTCCTTGCTTAATTGGGATTTAAGGAGCTAATTACATGACTTGCATCATGTAAACTAGATTTATTTTTGAAAACTTTGTATTTCTAAGCCTAATTTGGAAAAGAAAGTATATCATAATTTCAATTGTTTTAATTGTTAATTTTCAGCATACCTAAAATATTACTTGAATTAAAAGTCTGCTCAATACCTAGTTCAAATAAAAATATTTTAAAATTTGGTTTCAACATAATATGGGCCATATTGTGCATCATGATTACCAGTACAGAGAAATATGTTTCTTTTTATAAAATTGCTCCCAAATCCTGCCCTATTTTGGTCAGTTTTCTTTTTTATTCCTATCGTTAATGCAACAGTGCTACTAATGTTTTAATATTAGAAGTTTTTCAGTCTAGTATTGGCTCAGGTCCATTAATTAACTTGGACTCTGTTTATTTTAATTCTTTACAAATGTTCAAATTACCATAAACAGTAATGTGAAGTTTAGCTCCTCACTATTGTATTGTCTTTTTTCAAGGTAGGTATATTAACTGGCACATCGACAAAAACCAATTTGTGTGAAAGGATTTGCAGGTATCTGCTTCATGCTAATCCACCATATACCCTGGTCCCACACATTGTTAATCTCATTGAACAGGATATACCTCATTCTGCATTACGCTGTACTACTTGCGCCAAATTATATTCAAAATATTGAAGCAACTCCTAGGTATCAATGTTGTATCTATTTCTCATCTACATGCTGTCCCTCTGTGACATATCCGAAAGCACAGCATAATTTTCCACATGTACGCTGACAACACCCAGCTCTATCTCACCACCACTTCTCTTGACCCTTCCACTGTCTCTAAATTGTCAGACTGCTTGTCCGACATCCAGTTCTGGGTGAGCAGAAATTTCCTCCAACTAAATATTGGGAAGACTGAAGCCATTGTCTTCGGTCCCTGCCACTGACTCCATCCCTCTCCCTAGCATCTGTCTGAGGCTGAACCAGACTGTTCGCAACCTTGGTGTCATATTTGACCCTGAAATGAGCTTCTGACCACATATCCGTGCCACAACTAAGATTGCCTATTTCCACCTCCATAACATCGTTCGACTCTGCCCCTGCCTCAGCTCATCTGCTGCTGAAACCCTCATCCATGCCTTTGTTACCTCTAGACTTGACTATTCCAATGCACTCCTGGCTGGCCTCCCACGTTCTACCCTACACAAACTTGAGGTCATCCAAAGTTCTGCTGCCCGTGTCCTAACTCGCACCAAGTCCCGTTCACACATCACCCCTATGCTCGCTGACCTACATTAGCTCCCGGTTAAGCAACGCCAATATTTTAAAATTCTCATCCTTGTTTTCAAATCCCTCCATGGCCTTGCCCCTCCCCTATCTCTAATCTCCTCCAGCCCCACAACCGTCCACGATATATGTGCTCCTCTAATTCTAGCCTCTTGAGCATCCCTGATTTTAAGGATGTCATGCTGCAGTTGTACAGGGCCTTGGTGAGACCACATCTGGAGTATTGTGTGCAGTTTTGGTTGCCTTATCTGAGGAAGGATGTTCTTGCCATTGGAAGGAGTGCAGCGAAGATTCACCAGGCTGATACCTGGGATGGCAGGAATGATGTATGAGGAGAGATTGGGTCGATTGGGCTTGTACTCACTGGAGTTTAGAAGAATGAGAGGGGATCTCATCAAAACTTATAAAATTCTAACAGTACTAGACAGACTAGATGCTGGAAGGATGTTCCTGATGGTCGGGGAGTCCAGAACCAGGGGTCACAGTCTAAGGATAAGGGGTAAGCCATTTAGGACAGAGATGAGGAGGAATTTCTTCACCCAGAGAGTGGTGAACCTGTGGAATTCTCTACCAAAGAAGGCAGTAGAGGCCAATTCATTGAATATATTCAAGAAGGAGTTGGATATATTTCTTAAGGCTAAAGGGATCAAGGGGTATGGGGAGAAGGCAGGAACAGGGTACTGAATTTGGACGATCAGCCGTGATCTCATTGAATGGCGGAGCAGGCTCGAGGGACCGAATGGCCTACTCCTGCTCCTATCTTCTATGTTTCCATGTTAATCGCTCAACCGTTGGTGGCCGTGCCTTCAGCTGCCAAGGTCCTTAGCTCTGAAATTCCCATCTTAAACCTCTCCGTCTCTCTCACCCCTTTTCCTCATTTAAGATGCTCCTTAAAACCTACCTCTTTGACCAAGCTTTTGGTCATCTGCCCTAATTTCTCCTAATGTGGCTCGGTGTCCATTTTTCTTTTATAACGCTCCTGTGAAGCACCTTGGGATGTTTTATTATGTTACAGGCACTATATAAATGCAGGTTGTTTTTCATCCTTTCATTTAGTGTATCGGAGGGTGAACCTTTTTTGATTCGGACCATTTCCTCTGGTTTGCAATCGGTCACGAGGTGATCCGTTTAAAATTGTCAGAGTGAGAGGTAAGAGGTAAAGATAAATTTCCTTATACAGAGAGTTGTTAAGAGTATGGAATGTTTTGCCACAGGGAGTAGTTGAATCAAAGACCATTGCACTTTTTAAGGGAAAATTGGACACATTTTTGAAGCGTAAAAAGATACAGGGCTATGGGAAGAAGACAATAAATGGGATTAATTTTTGATTGCTCTAGCAAAGAACTAGCACAAACACTGGGTCAAATGGCCTGCTTTCATGGTGTAAACTTCTGTGATTCTATATAACATTCTATGTTAAGGGGATAGTGAGATATTAGAAATTAAGAACTGTAGCTCAGACCCCAGTCAAAGGCCTTGACCAGTTTATTCCAATCTGGACAGCATCACAAGACAACTAAGTGGCTCAATACTACCGAAAAGGCAAAAACTAAGAATAACATTGGCATTGGTGCTAATTCATCATACACAATCTAATTTTTAAACTTAATAGTACAGATGATCTTGTTAATGTAGGATAAGGATATCATGAGGTATGGTTCCCCAAGAACAGCAGCTAACATTCTTTACTAATCTGAATCTTATGTTAATGATCTTAGCAGCATTTTCAGGTCGTTCAATACAACTTGGATGAAACTTAGTGCAAGCTGATATGGGGGTTCAAATGCCTTGACAAAGTGGGATATTTATTTTTTCTTGGTGCATCAGATAGTATATATGGCACGTATTATCAGTAGATCAATGCCTGTATCATCAGTGGAGCTTGGTAGATGAGGGCTTAAAACCCCAACTCTACCAAAATTTAAGTAATGACCATCTGTGCATCCTGTGTCCTCTATGATATTAATTTAGGAATGGTAGTTAATGGTATGTAGAAGATAGTAACTTTATGATTACTTACTGAAGCTTGTAATAATCCTAATTCAATATAAGTCTGATCCTCTTCATAGGATCACCTTAGTTTATCTGTTTAACTGGGCGATTTGGTTAAGATTCATGCCGTGTTGTGTGGAAGAGATGTTAAAGGTAATTTTCACTTTCGGCAGCGACTCCCGAAAGTGAAAATTGAAATACATAAGGATGTACGTTTCCCTTCACTTTAGAAAGTTTGGTGTTTCTAAAATGAGGATTAGATTTTTGCTGAATGATCTACCCAATATAAGAATTTAATAATCGAATTTAAAATATCTAATTCATTCACAAAATCTTTGTAATAATGGGTCCTATAACATGCTTTCAAAATTAATAATTAAACCAATTAAAGATGCAATATGAGTTTTGGCACCGCAAACTTTGTGGGTTGGGGGGGGCGGTGGACTTTATTCCTGGTTTCCCTTCATTCCAATATGGCTTACCACTGTGATAATTCCACTTTTTAAACTTAATTGGTATCAAATTATTCAGTGATGAAATTTCAAATTTGTTGCTACTCAAAATAAATTGCTCATATTTTCTTACTGCAGTGGTTGTTTACATTTCCAATATAGTAGTAAAACCACAAATAGAGACATTTTAAACACACCTATTATTGCCAAAATGAATTTATCAATTTAGAGATACTAATAACTGAAGCGACAGAAGTCATGCAAGTTAGCTTTAGCAATTTAGTTGTATGAAGGAAGAATTATTAAAAAGCAGGTACACAAAAATTACTTTAATCATGCTTACTAATGCATTAAAGAAAATTGCATAAAATATGATGAGTAATAGGTGATGTGCATGTAATCCTAACCACTCCTACATGTTAAGTATTGATCCCTTTTTATTTGATCTCTTAGGATATATGTAGACTTTTTGGGGTAGATTTTAACTTGGGCCACCCAGCGTAAATGAGGCAGTAAATGGCTTACCACCCCATTTACACGGGCACTGGCCGCCGCCATCCTCAAAGGGGCCTTCTGCTGGGGAGTTGAAGCACTCGCCAATTTCAAGCGGTAGCTTTATTAATATGCAAATTGACATAAGACTCCAATTGTAATTGACTGACAACTGGGTGGGACCTATAAAATAGACATTCTACCCAGTTTTACCGGGCGGTACAACAGAACAAGCTCCTAAAAAAAGAAAGTTTAACATTTTTGTTGGGCTACCAGGAGCAGGAGTACTCCTCTGGGCACCACAAAAACAACGTGGGCTACTGCTGTCCTGGGCTCCGCACTCCAGATTTACCTTCCTGCCAGCTAAATCACACTCTGGGCACTTTGACCCCAGAGCCAGCAAGCTGCCTGTTTTGGTCATGGCAATGAGGTTCAGCCTTCAAAATGGACCAGGCCTCCACTGGCAGGATCAGGCGACTGCTCGGTGCGTTTTGCTGGTCAGCCACCTGATAGTTAAAATCTACCTCTTTATGGACAAAAACATGCTCACATTACCTCTTTGCCCTGTATATTTAACAAATAGCAAAGAGCTCCATCATCTTCAATCTCAAAATTCCACCATATTTGGCATCATGTGTGTTTAGTTCATTGGGGACATTTTTGTTGGGCAACAAATTGGGAAACAGGGCAGCAGCAGCATTTTTCCAGTCACTACTGTGGTCTTGGTTAGCTTTAGTGATTCTTTCTCGGTCTTGTAATCTTCATTCCTGTAGAACTGAGCCATCACTGCATATTTTCATCTCGTCCATCATTCAAAGGTCTCATAATTATGAGTTTGTTTTATTCGTGGGACTGTGTCAATCAGAAGCCTAGAAATAAACAGAAAAGTTAAATTAATAACTACCCTTTGACATAATTGCCAGTATTTTTGACTTCCATGAGCCCCAGATGTGACTTTCAGCCTATTCATTTTAATAGCTGAAAAATTTCAAATACAAAAATAGAAAATCTTGGCAAGTTAAATAAATGTAGCCTTCTCGTATCACCTGTGACTCAGTTGGCAGCTCACTCACCTCTAAGTCAGAAGATCGTGGATTCCAATCCCATTCCAGAGGCTCTAGCACATAAGCCACGCTGAAACTCCAGTGCAGTACTGAGGGAATGTTGCACTGACGGAGGTGCTGTCTTTTGAATGATCTGTTAAAGTGAGGTCCTGTCTGCTCTCTCAGGTGGATGTAAAAGATCCTATGGCACTATTTGTAGAAGAGCAGGGGAGTTCTCCCAGGTGTCCTGGCCAATATTTATTCCTCAACCAACATTACTTAAACAGATTATCTGGTCATGATCACACTGCTGTTTCTGGGACCTTGTTCTGTGTAAATTGGCTGCCACATTTCCTACATTACAATGGTGACTACACTTCAAAAGTTCTTCATTGGCTTTAAAGTGCTTTGGGACTTCCTGAGGTCATGAAAGGCGCTTTATGGAACTTCTACCTCTTTAAAAAAATAGCACTACTGCTTAAGGCAACAGCACCACATTTTTCCCCTTCAGTAATAGTGAGGTTCCCTTTGCAGACGGGCGATACGACTGGGAATGCATATTACATGTATAATTAACCCTTATCCGGGCCCACCTGTGGAAGTCCCACACTGATCCACTTCAATGCCAAAGGATTTTAGCAGAAATACTCAATATTTTTTCCAGATGCTGAGAAACCTGCATTTCCAGTGTTTATTTTAGAAACTAAATCTAAAGGAATGTCTTATATGTAGCAGCAATGAATAGTTTAATGATTTGAATTCCGTGCCTAAGAGCCCACCCCCACCACCCAATCACTAACACCATCATTCATGTCACCCAGGGAGTGATTGAGCTGAGCCCTCGGGCGCCGCCACCACCTGTTCAAATGCAGTTGCAAATTTCTCAAACTTCATCCACTGAGTAATCGGGACGAGAGCTCAAATAACAAGTTTGAGAAGATTGAACCTTGTATCACAACCCAAGATCACGAGAAGCAGGGAAAGGAAATGAGAAAATGGTTTAGGTTTCCTGATATTTAAACGGATTTCCTACACATAAATATCAAATGATTTGCTCTCTCTTCACCTGCTCAAATGGCATTTTGCCTTGTAGGTGTTCTTTCCTGCCCAGTGTGCATGAATTCAAGCTTTAGGATTCCCTGTGATTATAATGTCAGGTTTATTAAGGCACCATAAAAAGGTATAAATTCATCTACCTTCCTCCAAATTTTTAGGCTCTGGACATTGAATTCCCAAGCTCAAACAATTTATTGAATATGCTGATTTTTATGATGAATGAGAAGGATGGAAATAGCTCTCCCACTGGACCACCCATGATCATAGTCATAACTGCACAGGAGGAGGCCCATCGCGTCCATGCCAGCTCTTTGCAGAGCAATCCAGTCAGTCCCATTCCCCTGCTCTATCCCTGTAGCCCTGCAAGTTTATTTCCCTCAAGTGCCTATCCAGTCTTCCCTTGAAAATATTGAGTGTCTCCACTTCCAGCGGCAGTGAGTGCCAGGCCCTCACCACTCACTGCGTAAAAAAGTTTTTCCTCCCATCCCCCCTCTATCTCTTGCCCAAAACCGTAAATCTGTGTCCCCGAGTCCTTGTATCATCAACTAGTGGCAACAGCCTTTTCCTGTCTAGCCTATCCAAACCCATCATAATCTTGTACACCTCTATCAAATCACCCCTCAACCTCCTTTGCTCTAGTAAAAACAAATCCAGCTTCTCCAATCTGTCCTTGTAGCTAAGATCCCCCATCCCCAGGGAATCATTCTGGTGAATCCCCTCTGCACCCTCTCAAGTGCCTTCACATCCTAAAGTGTGGTGACCAGAACTGGACACAATACACCAGTTGTGGCCTAACCAGCGCTTTATAAAGGTTCAGCATAACTTCTCTACTTTTGCACTCAATACCTCTATTTATGAAGCCCAAAATCCCATATGCTTTGCTAATCACTCTCTCAATATGCCCCACCACCTTCAGGGACCTATGCACATTAACTCCCAGGTCCCTCTGTCCCTGCACACTCTTTAAAACTGTGCCATTAAGTGTATATTGCCTCTCCCTGTTCCTTCTGCCAAATTGAATCACCTCACACTTCTCTGTATTAAATTCCATCTGCCCATTCTGCTAGCCTTTCTATGTCCTGTTGCAGTCGATTGGTATCATCCTCACTTTGTCACACCCCCAAGTTTGGTGTCGTCGGCAAATTTAGAAATTCTACTCTGTATTCCAATATCCAGGTCATTTATTTATTTATTAAAAAAAGCAGTGGGGAACACTACTGTTTACCATCCTCCAATCTGAAAAACAGCCATTTACCACAACTCACTGTTTTCTATCCTTAAGCTAATTCCTTATCCAAGCTGCCACTGACCCACCTATTCCATGAGCCTCAATTTTGTTAACCAGCCTTCTATGTGGTACTTTTGTCAAATGCCTTCCTAAAATCCATGTAGACAACATCCATCGCATTCCCTTTATCGATCCTCCCTGTTACTTCATCAAAAAATTCAATTAGATTAGTTAAACACGATCTACCTTTTACAAATCCGTGTTGGCTCTCCTTAATTAGCTTAAACCTCTTCAAGTGCCCGTTAATTTTTTCCTTGATTATTGTTTCTAAAACTTTATCCGCCACTGATGTTAAACTGACCAGCCTGTAGTTACTAGGATTGTCCTTGCACCCTTTCTTGAACAATGGTGTCACATTTGCCACTTTCCAATCCTCAGGCACCTCCCCCGCATCTAGGGAAGATTGGAAAGTTATGACAAGCCCTTCCACTATCTCCTCCCCAATTCCCTTAGCAATCTGGGATGCAAGCCATCTGGACCAGGCGACTTGTCCACTCTAAGCATACCTAGCCTTTCTCGTACATCCTGTCTTATCAATTTTCACCCCTTCCATTGCTTCTACCTTTTCCACTTCTACCGATATTTTGTCAGCATCCACCTCCTTAGTAAACACCGATACAAAGTACTCATTGAGTATTCTAGCCTTGCCCTGTGCCTCGAAGCATATAACACCACCTTTGTCCCTAATAGGCCGCACCCCGCCTCTTACTACCTGCTTACTGTTTACATGCTGGTAAAGATTTTTGGGTTCCCTTTTATGTTATCTGCCATTCTACTCTCATGCCAATCTTATTTTCATCATCTTCCCCTCTCAACTTATTCTATTTGGTCTGGTCTTCCCTTAAAGAAGTCACCTGACATTCACAATACACCCTCTTTTTTTTTTGTTTCATCATCTCTATCTCCCTCATCATCCAAGGAGCCCTTGCTTTGGTTCCCTTACCCTTCCCTCTTGTTGGAATGTACTTAGCCTGTACTTGGAACATCTCCTCCTTAAAGATAACCCATTATGTTATCTGCCATTCCACTCTCATATTCTCTCTTTGCCAATCTTATTTTCATCTTCACATCCCCTCTCAACTGATTGTATTTGTACTGGTTCTCCCTTGAATTCACCTGACATGCATCATCCACCCTCTTTTCTTGTTTTATCATCTTCTCTATCTTCCTCGTCATCCAAGGAGCCCTTGCTTTGGTTCCCTCACCCTTCCCTCTTGTTGGAATGTACCTAACCTGTACTTGGAATATCTCCTCCTTAAAGATCGCCCATTGTTCTGTTACAGTTTTTCCTGTCAGTCTTTGGTTCTATTTTACCCCCTGGCTAGATCCTTTCGCCTCCCATTGAAGTTCCATTCCAGATTGTTCCTTGCTCCTCTCCATTGCTAATCTAAATCTTATAATACAATGATCACTCATACCCAAGTGTTCTCCCACAGACACTTGGTCGACCTGGCCCACCTCATTCCCCAGCAATGCCTCCTTCCTAGTTGGGCCAAGAACATACTCGTCAAGGAAATTCTCCTGAACACATTTCAGAAATTCCTCCCCCTCTTTTTTCCCTTTACCCTAGCATTATCCCAATCGATATTTGGGTAATTAAAGTCCCCCAATATCACCACTCTATAG
The DNA here is from genome assembly GCF_052327205.1 of Somniosus microcephalus. Classification (NCBI taxonomy): domain Eukaryota; kingdom Metazoa; phylum Chordata; class Chondrichthyes; order Squaliformes; family Somniosidae; genus Somniosus; species Somniosus microcephalus. The sequence goes on from NC_140990.1 coordinate 288,709,920, forward strand.
CTCTTGCATATCTCTGCGATTTCCCTGCAGATTTGCTCCTCTAACTCCCTCTCACTATTTGGAGGCCAATAGTAATACCCCCAATAGCGTGATCATACCCTTAACTCTAACCAAATGGATTCTGTCCTTGTCCCCTCAAGAACATCCTCCCTTTCCAACATTACAATGTCTTCCTTAATCAGCACTGCCACCCCACCTCCCTTTATTCTTTCCCTATCTTCTGAACATCTTGGATATTAAGTGCCCAGTCATCACCATTTTTAAGCCATGTTTCTGTTATTGCCGCAACATCATATTGCCACACAGCTAATTGTGCTTGTAGCTCTCCAACCTTATTCACCACGTTTGTGCGTTTACGTACATGCATTCTAAACCCATTTTTGAATTTTTCTTAGTCTGCTCCTATCTAATATGGTACTACTTCTCTAGTACTATCCAACACACTCACTCTTTTATGCACCTTATTCCTCTTTTCTACTCCTATATGCTGGTGCCCATCCCCCTGCCAAGCTAGTTTAAACCCTCCCCAACAGCACTAGCAAACCTCCCCGCGAGAATATTGGTCCCAGCTCCATTGAGGTGTAACCCGTCCGGCTTGTACAGGTCCCACCTTCCCCAGAAATGGTCCCAATGCCTCGGGAATCTAAAGCTCTCCCTCCTGCACCATCCCTCCAGCCACACATCTGTTCTATCCTCCTATTCCTGTACTCACTAGCATGTGGTACCGGGAGTAATCCGGTGTCATTAAACAGAAATAGAAGTAGCCTGACTGGATACAGGGAATGCCCCAGACTTCACAAAATGTACTAGCTCCCTAAAAAGCGCCATGATTAACAAATTCCAATCATGGCCTCATTATCCACAAAGCAACTTTCATAAGATATCTGGTACCTCTCAATGCCACAGACAAGAACATTGAGGTAGCCCTCAGCGGGGTCTTTTATGCTGCTTCAATGGGTAGTTACTCAACATATGCCACCAAATCTCTAAGCAAGTTATTGGATGGTATCTTCCAAAAACTTCAGCATTAGATGTGGCAACTGGCTTATTACTGCATATTATCTACATATTTGCTACTTTCGTGCATTATGATACCTTCAAAGACCTCTGTTCCAGTAAAGCACATTGTAGCAACAATTTCCTAAGTAGATGGAATCTTTTAGCTTTGTCAGTGAACTTCAGAGACGGACACAAAATGTAACTGGTGAGAGATTCCCTATTGTGTAAATTTTGTATTCAAGAATTGTCAAACATTTTCCATTTTTGTGCCCAATTTATCAAGCACTCCAGGTAAGTATAACGTGTTAGCTGAGGATAGAGCTCCATCTACATCATTGAAATGATTCAACTTAACCTTCATCACAAGAGCAACTCCTACTGCACAAGTATGACATTTATATTTTTGATACTAGCCATCACCTTAATCTCTGAGTGAGGTTGCCACTTAATCAATTACGGAAACAAAACAAAAAATCAGTTACGGAAAAAACTGTATGTGGACTTGCCAACGATGAATTCGAAGTCCAGTGAGGTCACTTTGGGACCAATTTTAAATAAACAGAATAATGTGCATTGTCCCCAAGTCTATGCACAAAGAGTGATTGTCCCACTTTGCATTCTCTAGTGAACTACCACCAGAAGTTCATGCCAATCACTTCCTTGTAAAATTTCAACTGAGTTGATCATACCTCCGCTGTGAAAATGTGCTATTATGTGCCTCGCTGCCAAATGTGAAGGTATCTAACAGCAATGCCATAACCTAAAGGCATCTTTACAATTGCTGGCAATTCATGTTCACATAATTAGCAGCTGCCATGTTGCCTATCAAAACTAGTACAGGGTAATCATACAATAGTTGGAAAGAAAGGTTTGGAAAATAAGAGTCTAAATGGGGTAGAGGAGCAAAGGGATCTAGGGGGGTACACACTCATAAATCATTAAAAGTAGCAATGCAAGTTAACAAGCCCATAAAAAATGCAAACAAAGCACTGGGGTTCATTTCTAAAGGAATAGCATTTAAAAGCAGGAAAATTGTTAAAATTGTATAGAATCCTGGTTAGATCTCACAGTTCTGGTCTCCATAGAGGACTTAGAAGCACTGGAGAAGGTGCATAAAAGATTTACAAGGATGATATCAGAACAACAGGAAGAACTGATCAGGCTGGGGCTCTTTTCTAGAGAAGAGAAGGCTCAGGGGTGACATAATAGGAGTCTTTAAAAAAAAAATATGAAGGGGTCTAATAGGGTAGACATAAGAAGTAAGAGCAGGAGTAGGCCATATGGCCCCTCGAGCCTGCTCCACCATTCAATAAGATCATGGCTGATCATCGACCTCAACGCCACTTTCCCGCCTGATCTCCATATTCCTTGATTTCCCCTAGAGTCCAAAAATCCATCTATCGCAGCCTTGAATATGCTCAAAGACTCAGCATTCACAGCCCTCTGGGGCAGAGAATTCCAAAGATTCACAACCCTCTGAGTGAAGAAATTCTTCCTCATCCCAGTCTTAAATGGCCTACCCCTTATCCTGAGACTATGCCCCCTAGTTCTAGACACTCCAGCCAGGGGAAACAACCTCTCAGCATCTACCCTGTCAATCCCCTTCAGAATCTTGTATGTTTCAATGAGATCACCTCTCATTCTTCTAAACTCCAGAGAGTATAGGCCCATTCTACACAATCTCTCATCATAGGACAGCCCTCTCATCCCAGGAATCAATCTAGTGAACCTTTATTACGCCACCTCCAAGGCAAGTATATCCTTCCTTAGATAAGGAGACCAGAACTGTGCACAATACTCCAGGTGTGGTCTCACCAAGGCCCTGTACAATTGTAGCAAGACTTCCTTACTCTTATACTCCAACCCCCTTGCAATAAAGGCCAACATGCCATTTGCCTTCCGTATTGCTTACTGTACCTGCATGCTAGCTTTCTGTGTTTCTTGCACGAGGACACCCAAATGTTAGGGAAGATGTTTCCACTTGTGGGACAGTCCAAAAGTAGGGCCCATAAATATAAGATAGTCACTAATAAATCCAATAAAGTATTCAGGAGAAACTTCTTTACCCAGAGAGTGGTTAGAATGTGGAACTTGCTACCACAGAGTAGTTGAGGAGAATAGCATATATGCCTTTATGGGGAAGCTAGATAAGTACATGAGGGAGAAAGGAATAGAAGGATATGATGATAGGGTGAGATGAAATAGGATGGGATGAGGTTTCTGTGGGTCATAAATACTGGCATAGACCAGCTTGCCTGAATGGCCTGTTTCTGTACTGTAAATCCTATGTAATAATTATATATAGTGCCTTTCACAACCTTGGGAAGTCCCAGAGTGTTTTACAGCCACTGAAGTACTTTTGAACTGTAAACACTTTGGGGGAGAAATTGGGTGAGTAGCGCCACCTGTTAGCACCTAAAGAGGCAGTCAGTGGCTGTAGCGCCACTGGCTGCGTCTCCCGCGATATTCAGTAGGGGCGCTAATGGTGGCATTAGGCATTTGCGCTGCGCCGCCACCGATGATGTCATCGGTGTGCACAGCGCCCCATTCGTGCCCCGTTCGCGATATTTGGTAGCGAACGCCGCAGTTGCGCCGCTCGCTACCCGCGCCCGGTTCACGGGGCCTTACTGTGCCGGCAGTGGCGCAAGTTAAGGTGGAGGTGCGGGGCGGCCGCCTTTTCGGCAGCCGCCTGCCAGCACCTCCGTCCCCGACCTAACCAACCCCCCGCGGCAATGCCAGCTGTTTCCCCGAGAGCCCGGCACTTCTCCTTGGTGCCGGGCTCATTTGCCGGCACTCGCGAGCGGGGATCGCGCTGTTGCAGGCACCTCCCCCTTAACAGTGGGAGGAAGGCCTGCAGTACTGCAGCGTGTGGCACTGCAGCACGTTGCGCTGCGATATTCAGTTTCACCGCCCTAAGAGGGACGCGGAGCGCCTCGAGCCTCGCCTCGTGTCCCTCGAGGAGCAATGAAACTGAATATCTGACGATCGCTAAAGCCTCGAACGCTGCGCTAAATCCTGCGCTCAGGCGACTTTTGCGCCACAACCCAATTTCTAGGCCTTTTAATTTAGGGAACACAAGAAGTTTCCACAAACAGCAATGAGATAATGACCAGATAATGTTTTAGTGATGTTGGTTGAGGCATAAATATTGGCCAGGACACTGGGGAAAACTTCCTGGCTCTTCTTCGAATGGGATCTTTCACATTTACTAACGAGGCAGACAGTCCCTCGGTTTAACATGTCATCCAATGGACAGTACCTCTGACAGTGCACTCCCTGAATACTGCACTGATCAGTGTCAGTCTAGTTTATTTACTCAAGTTTCTGGAGTTGAACTTGAACCCACAACCTTCTGACTTAGAGGTGAGAGAGCGCCCACTTAGCCAAGGCTGACACATAGTTGAAGAACTCGTGTGACTGTCTGAGCCCTTAAAAAAGTGTGATCTAGGCATTCCTGATGACATTCAACACCCAATAGCTATCCCTTCTTAGGCAGTCCCTCGGAACCGAGGATGACTTGCTTCCACAGTAAAAATGAGTTCGCAGATGACTGATTAGTCCAATGCGGGACCTACAGTCTCTGTCACAGGTGGGGCAGACGGTGGTTGAAGGGGCGGGTGGGTGGGGTGCTTGAGTTGACATGCGCTCCTTGCGCTTGGCTTCTGCTTGCTCCCGGCGAAGAGACTCGAGGTATTCGGCGCCTTCCCGGATGCTTCTCCTCCACTTTGTGCGGTCTTGGGCCAGGGATTCCCAGGTGTCGGTGGGGATGTTACACTTTTTCAAGGAAGCTTTGAGGGTGTCCTTGAAGCGTTTCCTCTGCCCACCTGGGGCTCTCTTGCCGTGCCAGAGCTCCGAGTAGAGCGCTTGTTTTGGGAGTCTCGTATCGGGCATGCGGACAATGTGACCCGTCCATCGGAGCTGATCGAGCGTGGTCAAAGCTTCGATGCTGGGGATGTTGGCCTGAGCAAGAACACTGACGTTGGTGCGCCTATCCTGCCAATGGATTTGCAGGATCCTGCAGAGGCAGCGTTGGTGGTACCTTTCCAGTGCTTTGAGGTGCCTGCTGTACATGGTCCATGTCTCTGAGGCATACAGCAGGGCGGGTATCACTGCTGCTCTGTAGACCATGAGTTTAGTGCCGGGTTTGAGGTCCTGGTCTTCAAACACTCTCTTCCTCGGGCGACCGAAGGCTGCACTGGCACACTGAAGGCGGTGTTGGACTTCGTCATCGACGTCTGCCCTTGTTGACAGTAGGCTCCCGAGGTATGGAAAGTGGTCCACGTTGTCCAAGGCCTTGTTGTGGATTTTGATAATCAGGGGGCAGTATTGTGTGGCAGGGGCAGGTTGGTAGAGGACCTTTGTCTTATGGATGTTTAGTGTAAGGCCCATGCACTCGTACGCTTCGGTGACGGTGTTGATGACGGTTTGGAGTTCGACCTCCGAGTGAGCGCAGACGCAAGCGTCGTCTGCATACTGTAATTTGACGACACGGGATGGGACGACCTTGGATCTGGACTGGAGGCGACGGAGGTTGATCAGTTTCCCGTTTGTTCTGTAAATTAGCGCCACTCCAGCGGGGAGCTTACTGAGGGTGAGATGGAGCATTGCAGCAAGGAAGATCGAGAAGAGCATTGGTGCGATGACACAGCCTTGCTTGACCCCGGCTCGTACGTGAAGTGGGGATGTGGTGGAACCGTTGTTCAATTTCCTCTCTTCTGCTGTTTAAGTTCCCCTGGCTCTAATAGTGGGTGCATTTTTATCCCTAACTGCAAGCTCAAGCTGCAAGGTTAAAGTTACCTGAGCCCACTGCCCATCCCCTGACCATGCCCGGTTCTTTATTCTCGGTGAGCACTGGCTCTTCACTTAAACTTAACTCAGCCAATTCCCAGACCTCTCTACAGTCAAGACTACGCTTCTCCACTAGACTAGTGACTAGTGGATCGCGAGTGGAGCTCGAGACCAGGGAGTGCGAGAATATCAGTGCTAATTTGATCCTGTGAGAAACAACATCATTCATGTCCGGGACCCAGGAACGAGGACGAGCCCAACAGCGAGGTCAAGGCCCCGGAGTGACGCAGCGTGGACCAGCAGCGGGGTCAGGGCCCAGGGAAGGTGCGGCACGGGCCAACAGCGAGGTCGGGAGGACCACAATGCATCCTACGAAACCCAAGCAGAGAAGACCTGCGGGAAGGAGGGAGCAGTATGTTTGTGTGTGCTAGGCCGTTGTAGCAGAGCCTGGTCTCCAATTGTCTCTAATAGCTATCAGCAGCAGCAGAATTGCATCTCCTCGATTCAACTAAAACAGATTCAAGCTAGTGTGTTGGACAGTTATGCCATCAGACTATTTTGTACTCTTGTATCTTTTTTTCAAAAAAAAACACCAGAAAAATAATTTGTGCTGGCTGTCTTGTACCCAGTCTCTTTATAAAATGTTATCCTTAAGAAAAGTGAAGCCTACTTTATTCCATATGCAAAAATGACCATTCCAATGAGAACTCCTACAGTGCCATCCAAATACCAGACACCAGGATTATGATCGAAGACTTCTGCACTGATCAGGATAGAAAATCCCATGATGCCTCCAACTAAGGAGTTAAAACCTGCAAGACAAAAAGACAGCAATAGAACAGTGAACCTCCACAGTTGGATAACTGCCAGATGATAAATTGTTGCAAAATGAAATGTGTTTCATAGATTGGCTCTCTGACCAATTGGTTCTAAATGAGTTTTAAATCGATTGGCAGGAGTTACTGCTGGATCTTCTATCCAGAAGTAAATTAAGATGAGATGGGAATGCACTGAAAGGTTACCTGTTCAACAGCAATTAATACTTTTAAAGAATGTATTTCTAAACATGCACAAATTTTGCCACTAGTCATCCTGGAGCACTTTGCTCCTAGTCAAGCCTTTCCCCACCTTGTACCCTGCAAGCCCATCACCTACTGCCTCTACCCCTCCTATCACAGCTCCTGACTACCCAACATCATCTCCTCAGAATTATACTGCCCTGTCATCAACATGTCTCTATCTCCTTCAAAACCAGCATTATCAGTTATATTCTTAAAAATAGCTTCAGCCCTTCTATTCTTTCCAACTACTTCCAATCTTCCCTTTCCTTTCAGTCTTGAAACATAGTTCATTGCCTCACAACTTCATTTTCATCTCTTTCACCAGCTTTGATTGAGACCCTTCAAATCTGTCATCCGTCTTACCCACAGCATGGCATCTGTAGTGATCAGAATCAATAATGACATTGATACCATTGGTCACTCCACCCTCCTCCAACATCTCTCCTCTGGAGTCCACCTCTGTAGTGGTGTTCTCTCTCGATTCTGTTCATGAATATCACAACACAAATATCACATCGCCTTCAACTGCTTCTCTTTATCTGCTTGCATGATCACCTCCATTGTATCCCAAAGCTTTATCTTCCACTTCCTTTTCAGTTAAAAGCTACCCCTTGGCAATATCTGAAAAAAAGTCAGCAAGTACGCTAATGACACCCAACTCGTTCCTCCTTCTATCGGTCCAAAATGATGATGTTATACTCTTCAATTGCCTGTTTAATATTAAGACCTTGCCAAGCCAAAATTTTGTCTGCTGGCAAAACCACAATATCCTCTTTTGATCCCGTTGGTACCTATGTACCTTTGGTCTTTAATCAACAACATTTCTGGCTGCCAACTCCGGTTAAGTTGAGAGGTGAGAAAATTTGGCATACTGTCTAACCCAAAGTGACCTTCCTTCCCCACATCCTTTCTAGCAGCAAGACCACTTTGTTCCACCTCTCCCACTGCCGGGACACTAGTCCATATCTTTTATCACCTCAAGGATTGACTTCTCTAAATCTCTGCTTGCAGATCCCCCATCCCACCTCTCAACTCAACACAAACACATCACAGCCCACATCCTATGCACCCTTAACCCTGTCCCTTCCTATCTCTACTGACTCCATGCGCCACAGCAAAGTGTCTTCAGAAATATTATCCTCACTTTCAAATGCCTTACTGCCTGCAGAAGTGGTGGTGTTTCATCTTTTTGTCCCTTACCACCTTATTACCTGTTGCTAATAATAATTCTATAATTGGTGCTGCATAACCATGGCCCTGTGTTTAACACTTAATGGCCTAGATATTCACGTCTCGCCAGGGCACTGGAAGTACCGCCCCGGAAGGAGTCACGAATGCCCGCCGGAAATTCAGTTTCAGCACCCCAGACGGAAGCGCAGCGCTACTCAAGGCGCCCCGCATCCCTCTTGGGGCGCTGCAACTGAAAATCGCAGCGCAACGTGCCGCAGCGCCACACGCTGCGGTACTGCAGGTCTTCCTCCCCTTCTTAAAGGGGAGGGGGCTGCTGCAGCGCGATCGCGAGTGCTGGCAAAAGAGCCCGGCACCGAGGAGAAGGGCCGGGCTCGTGGGACACAGCCGGCACAACGTGTGTGGGTGGTGGGTGGGGTGGGGGTGTGTGGTGGTGGGGGGGGTGGTGGGGGGGGTGGTGGGGGGTGGGGTGGGGGGGTGTGGTGGGGGGGGGTGGGGGGGGCGCCAAAGAGGTGCTGGCAGGCAGCCAGAAAAAAAAATGGCCGCCCTGCACCTCCACGCCTCTACCGCTGCAGGTAGGCCCCCCTGAACCGGTCGCAAATTGCGACAGGCATTAAAGCAGGGGGCGCTACCAAATTTCGCGATCGGGGCAGTAGCGGGGCGCTGCGCACACCGATGACGTCATCGGTAGCGGCGCAGCGCTAACGGCTAGCGCCACCATTAGCGTCCCGCTAAATTTAGCGGGAGGCGTGGCCAGTGGCGTAAAACCCACTAAGTGCCCTCTTTGGGCGCTAACGGGTGGCGCAGCCCATTGAATTTCGAGGCCAATGGGTTTTGGGCAGCTGGGAGGTGCTGTAGAAATGAAGCCCAGGCAATTTAACTCCTGGGTCTCATTTAAATCCTACCTGACAACTTCCTGCCCAAAACAGGCAGGAAGCAGCAAAAAAATCTCTCCGCCAAATACTGCCCACAAGGCAGGTGATGGAATGGGTTCTGGGGAGTCACATGGGGGACTCGTGTTCAGGAAGGGGATGGGGGGTGGAATGCAAGGGCAGGGGAACACTAAACATTCCTTGTGGTACCCGTAGGGAAACACAAGTACCTTTTTTGGCCTCTTCTCTGGCTGATCCTCTTCCGACGCGGTTCAGCCTGGTGGAACAGCCACCTGCTTACCTGCTCAAGCCAGAGTTCCCGATTACGTATGCACGTAGGGTCGCAGTGCTGTAAAGAAGGAGCCTGATGACTTTGAGCAGGTGTCCTTGCTGCCTACTCAGTAGAGCAGGTTAAAATTGCATACTTGACGGATTCTGATGGCTTTCCGGTGGGTAAGTAATCTGGGCGATTTTAAATGCCCACCTACCTAGTTTCTGCTGAATGGGCAGGATTAGCAACCCCACCACCCCCACCCATATCCCTTTTGAATACAATTATGTTAATCTTATGTAGTGGCAGACCTTGAGACTGCGGTCTGTCTCTTTCAATAACCAAACCCTCGAGCCTGTTCTGCCATTCAATGAGATCATGGCTGATCTATGACCTAACTCCATATACTCACCTTTACCCCATATCCCTTAATACCTTTGGTTAACAAAAATCTATCAATCTTAGATTTAAAATTAACAATTGACCGAGCATCAGTTGCCATTTGCAGAACAGAGTTCCAAACTTCTAACACCCTTTGCATGTAGAAGTGTTTCCTAACTTCACTCCTGAAAGGCCTGGCTCTAATTTTTAGACTATGTCCCCTGGTCCTAGACTCCCCAACCAGCGGAAATAGTTTCTATCTGTCTACCCTATCAGTTCCCCTTAAAATCTTGTAAACCTCAATCAAGTCATCCCTTAACCTTCTAAATTCCAGGGATTACAACCCTAGTTTGTGTAATCTCTCCTCGTAATTTAACCCTTGGAGTCCAGGTATCATTCTGGCAAACCTACGTTGCACTCCTTCCAAGGCCAATATATCTTTCCTAAGGTGTGGTGCCCCGAACTGCTCGCAGTACTCCAGGTGTGGTCTAACCAGGGCTTTGTACAGCTGCAACATAACTTCTACCCCCTTGTATTCTAGTCCTCTAGATATAAAGGCCAGCATTCCATTAGTCTTTTTGATTATTTTCTGTACCTGTCCATGACACTTTAATGATCTATGTACATGGACCTCCAAGTCTCTTTGGACCTCCACTGTTTCTAGCTTTTCACCATTTAGAAAGTACTGTGTTCTATCCTTTTTAGGTCCAAAGTGCCTACACTGAAATCCATTTGCCACAGTTTTGCCCATTCGCTTAATCTATTAATATTTCTTTGTAATTTTATGCTTCCGTCCACACTACAATACAGCCTAATAAGGCGGATCTAATCGGCGACAGCATCGGAGGAGGCGGCAACACTTAAACTGAGCGGGAGGCTGAGACCAGCGCAGACCTAATCGACGACAGCGGAGGAGGCGGCAGCTCTGACGATTTCAACAATAAAAACCAAGGAGTGACGTCATAGGACAGCAGGTAGGTGATTGGTGGGTGAGTATTAACGTATTTTCTCTCTAACATAGGACAGTGGTTTAAACTAGGAGCGGGAAACTATAATGTACTTTATTAAATTTATAACTGAACTAGCTAAGCTAATTAATATAACTATAAATAGTCGTTGAATAAAGACTTTAACTAATTAAAATTAAACAGCGAGGCGCACGGGATTAGCGGCGCTATAAAGAGCCTTCAAACAGAAAAATCAAGGAGTGACATCACAGGGCAGCAGGTAGGTGATTGGTGAGTACTACCTTTTTTTAGTCTCTAAGCTAGCTAAGAAACTGTAAATTGCTATAACTTTACTTTATTAGATAAACCAATTAAGTAATAAAACTAAAATAATTGAGAAAAAAAAATTAACTAATCAAATAAATAAAGAAGGTTAGATAGACATGGCAGGGCAGGTGGTGTGCCGTAACTGCAGCATGTGGGAGTTTATGGAGATCAGTGAGATCCCGAGCAATCACATCTGTGGTAAGTGTCTGCAGCTCGAGGAACTTCGGCTCAGAGTTGTTGAGCTGGAGTACGAGGTGCAGACATTTGCGGGGCATCAGGGAGGGGGAAAATTACCTGGACACTTTGTTCCAGGAGGCAGTCACATCACACCCCTTCGATTAAGTAGCACTTTAGAGTTCGTCAATGATCAGGGACAGGAAGTTGTGACTGCGAGTCAGGAAGGTATGGGGACCCAGGATGGAGTGATGGAGGAGCCTCGGCTCTTGTCTTTGACCAACAGGTATGAGGTAATTGCTACCTGTGTGGATGAGAACAAGGACTGCAGGGTGGATGAGCAAACTGACCATGGCACCATGGTGCAAGATGCCATTCAAGTGAGGGGAGTAAAAAGGAATGTAGTTGTGGTAGGGGACAGTATAGTCAGGGGAAGAGATACTGTTCTCTGCAGCAGCGACCGGGAGTTCCGAAGGTTGTGTTGCCTTCCTGGTGCCAAGGTTAAGGATATCTCAACATGGCTGGAGAAGAACTTGGGAGTGGGGAGGGGGGGGGGTCCAGTTGTCGTGGTCCAAGTAGGAACCAACGACATAGGTAGAACTAGGAATGAGGTTCTGCTGAGGGAGTTTGAGGAGCTAGGATCCAAATTAAAAAGCAGAACCTCATAGGTAATAATCTCTGGATTGTTGCCTGAGCCACGCGCAAATTGGCATAGGGACAAACAGATTAGAAGTTTAAATGAGTGGCTCAGATTGGTGTGGGAGGAAGGGGTTTCAGTTCATGTGGTACTGGCACCAGTACTGGGAAAAGAGGGAGCTGATCCATTGGGATGGGCTCCACTTAAACCAGGCTGGGACCAGTGTCCTGGAAAATCGAATAACTAGGGCAGTAGACAGGGCTTTAAACTAATGAAGCAGGGTAGGAGGATTTAGGAAAGAGTAAATTTAAAAGCAGCAAGAAAAATGTCAAGGCTCTGGAGCAGAGTACAGTTTTCGGTAAAAATAAGCAGAGTGGGTCAGGAAGGGGCAGAGAGAGTAACAAAGGTAATAAGGCATCAGTGACTAAGGTGACATCAGGGAAAAATAGAAAAATGTCAAAGCTAAAGGCACTATATCTGAATGCGCGAAGCATTCGCAACAAAATGGATGAATTAATAGCACAGATAGAAATTAATAGATTTGATCTAATAGCCATTATGGAGACGTAGTTGCAAAGTGACCAAGGTTGGGGACTAAATATTCCAGGATACATAACTTTTAGAAGGGATAGGCAAAATGGAAAAGAACGAGGGGTAGCCCTGATAATAAAGGATGGGATAAAGACAGTAGAGAGAAAGGATCTTAGCTCTGAAAATCAAGAAGTAGAATCAGTTTGGGTGGAGCTAAGAAACAGCAAGGGGCAGAAAACATTATTGTGAGTTGTTTATAGGTCCCCAAACAGTAGTTGTAATGTAGGGCGGTGTATATATCAGGAAATTAGAGGCGCATGTAACAAGGGTAACACAGTAATCATGGGGGACTTTAATCTACGTACAGACTGGGCAAACCAAATTTGCAGTAATAGTGTGGATGAATTCATGGAATGCATACAAGATACAGGAAACTCGTTTAAACGTCATCTAAATATCAGAATTCTCTATTAACCGGCAAAATTCTCACTCCGAAAACAACACCTCAATAACTGGCAATGTTGCCGAGTCAGAGTCTCCCACAGTGGCCGAGTTAGTCAGTGGGGGTAGTTCTCCAAACTGCCACTACTTGGCTTTTTGGCGCAGTCGGAACACCTCAATACCCCTGTAACAGGAGTCTGACTCTCCCGCGCTGCCGGTAGTCTCTTCAGATCCGCCATTTTACAGGGGTACTGTGTGTCTCCCACGCTGCTGGTAGTCATTGCATTGCATTACCTTCAACTGGTAGTACTGTACTTAATCAAGCATCTTCCACCATCCATTTAACACAACATTCTGTAGGTGAGTACCCAATTACTATATACTGCACATTTCTTGATTTTTTTATTTTCCTTTGTTAAAAATAGCCTCGGTAAATAACCCTCTCCGTCATCCAGAATTTTTGATCAACCGGCAACACGCCGGTCCCGTCGGTGCCAGATACCAAAGAGTTTCCTGTAGTTTTCTAGATCAGTATGTTGAGGAATCAACTAGGGAACAGGCTATTTTAGATCTAGTATTGTGCAATGAGAAAGGGTTAATTAATAACCTTGTAGTAAAGGGGCCTTTAAGGAAGAGTGACCATAATATGATAGAATTTTATATTGAGTTTGAAAGTGATTTAGTTAAATCCGAAACTGGGGTCTTCAATCTAAACAAAGTAAACTACGTCGGTATGAGGGGTGAAATAGCTAAGGTAGATTGGGAAACTACATTAAATGATATGATGGCAGACAAGCAATAGCTAGCATTTAAAGAATTAATTCATAATTTACAACAAATATACATTCCTTTAAGGCACTAAATCCCCACAGGAAAAGTGATCCAACCGTGGCTAACAAGAGAAGTTAAAGATAGTCTTCGATCAAAGGAAAAGGCTTATAATGTTGCCAAAAAGAATAGTAAGCCTGAGGATTGGGAGGATTTTAGAATTCAGTAAAGGAGGACCAAGAAATTGATAAGGAAAGAGAAAAAAGAATATCAGAGTAAATTAGCAAGAGACATAAAATCAGATTGTAAATGTTTCTTTTGGTTTGTGAATAGGAAGAGATAAGTGAAAGTAAATGTGGGCTCATTAGAGGCAGAGGCAGGAGAAATTAGAATGGACAATAAGGAAATGGCAGGGACATTGGACAATAAGGAAATGGCAGGGACATTAAACAAATACTTTGCATCTGTCTTCATGGTAGAAGACACAGAACACATTCAGGAAATAATGGGGAACCAAGGGTCTAGAGAGAATGAAGAACTTAAAGAAATCAGTATAAGTAAAGACATAGTACTGAAGAAATTAATGGGACTAAGTGGCGACAAGTCCCCTGGACCCGATGACCTGCATCCTAGGGTAAGAGCTAGCTGCAGAGATAGTGGATGCACTGGTATTAATCTTCCAGAATTCCCTAGATTCTAGAACAGTCCCCAAGGATTGGAAGGTAGCAAACATAACCCCACTATTTAAGAAAAGAGGAAGAGAAAAAATGGGGAACTATGGGCCAGTTAGCCTGACATCAGTAGTAGGCAAAATGCTAGAATCTATTATTGGGGACGTAGTAACAGAGCACTTAGAAAATCATAACATGATTAGGCAGAAGTCAACATAGTTTTATGAAAGGGAAATCATGTTTGACAAATCTTTGAGTTTTTTGAAGATATAACTAGAAGGATGGATAAGGAGGAACCAGTGGATGTAGTGTATTTGGATTTTCAAAAAGCATTCAATAAGGTGCCACACAAGAGCTTATTACACAAAATTAGAACTCATGGTATTGGGGGTAATAGATTAGCATGGATTGAAGATTGGTTAATGGACAGAAAACAGAGAGTAGGAATAAGCAGGACTTATTCAGGTTGGCAGGCTGTAACTAGTGGGGTACCGCAAAGATCAGTGCTTGGGCCTCAGCTATTTACAATGTATATTAACGATTTAGATGAAGAGACATAGAACATAGAAAAATAGGAGCAGGAGTAGGCCATTCGGGCCTGCTCCGCCATTCAATATGATCATAGCTGATCCTCTATCTCAATACCATATTCCCGCTCTCTCCCCATACCCCTTGATGCCATTTGTGTCCAGAAATCGATCTATCTCCTTCTTAAATATATTCAGTGACTTGGCCTCCACAGCTGGACCCCCCAGCCAGGGGAAACATCCTCCCTGCATCCAGTCTGTCTAGCCCTGTCAGAATTTTATACGTTTCAATGAGATCCCCTCTCATTCTTCTAAACTCTAGTGAATACATGCCTAGTTGACCGAATCTCTCCTCATACGACAGTCCTGCCATCCCAGGAATCAGTCTGGTGAACCTTCGCTGCACTCCCTCTATGGCAAGTATATCCTTTCTTAGGTAAGGAGGCCAAAACTGCACACAGTACTCCAGGTGTGGTCTCACCAAGGCCCTGTATAACTGTAGTAAGACATCCTTGCTCCTGTACTCAAATCCTCTTGCAATGAAGGCCAACATACCATTTGCCTTCCTAACTGCTTGTGCACCTGCATGTTTGCTTTCAGTGACTGCTGTACAAGGACACCCAGGTCCCTTTGTACATCAACATTTCCCAATCTATCACCATTTAAATAATACTTTGCCTTTCTGTTTTTCCTACCAAAGTGGATAACTTCACATTTATCCACATTATACTGCATCTGCCATGTATTTGCCCACTCACTCAACATGTCTAAATCGCTTTGAAGCCTCTTCACATCCTCCTCGCAACTCACAATCCCACCTAGTTTCATGTCGTCAACAAACTTGGAAATATTACATTTGGTTCCCTCATCCAAATCATTGATATATATTGTGAATAGCTGGGGCCCAAGCACTGATCCCTGTGGTACCCCACTAGTCACCGCCTGCTACCCCAAAAAAGACCCATTTATTCTTACTCTGTTTCCTGTCTGTTAACCAATTTTCAATCCATGCCAGTATATGACCCCCAATCCCATGTGCTTTAATTTTGCACACTAACCTCTTATGTGGGACTTTATCAAAGGCCTTCTGAAAATCCAAATACACCACTTCCAACTGGTTCTCCCTTATCTATTCTACCAGTTACATCCTCAAAAAACTCCAGTAGGTTTGTCAAACACGATTTCCCTTTCATAAATCCATGTTGGCTTTGTCTAATACTGTTGATATTTTATAAGTGTCCTGTTATCACATCCTTTATAATAGATTCTAGTGTAACTGAGTGTAACGTAACCAAGTTTGCTGATGATACAAAGTTAGGTGGGAAAGTAAGCCGTAAGGAGGACACAAAGAGGCTGCTGAGTGGGCAATAACATGGCAAATGGAATACAATGTGGGGAAGTGTGAAGTTATCCACTTTGGTAGGAAAAACAAAAAAGCACAATATTTTTTGAATGATGAGAGACTGGGAAATGTTTGCACTCAGAGGGACCTGGGTGTCCTTGTACATAAATCACAAAAACTTAACATGCAGGTACAGCAAGCAATGAGGAAAGCAAATGGTATGTTAGCTTTTGTTACAAAGGGATTAGAGTATAAGAGTAAAGAAATCTTACTACAATTATACAGGGTATTGGTGAGGCCACACCTGGAGCACTGTGTACAGTTCTGTTCTCCTTACCTAAGGAAAGACATACTTGCCTTAGAGGGAGTACAGCGAAGGTTCACGAGACTGGTTTCTGGGATGAGGGGACTGCCCTATGAGGAGAGATTGAGTAGGCTAGACCTATATTCCTTAGAGTTTAGAAGAATGAGAGGTGATCTAATTAAAACATGTAAAATTCTTAAGGGGCTTTGTGGTGTATGTAACCTGTTCCACCTTAAGAGAACTTAAGCCTGTTCCACCTTGAGAGATGTACTACTTTCTCTGGCTGCTGTATACGTAATACCGGTGGTGACCACACCGGTATATAAGCACTGTGTAGTAATATTGTATTCAGTATAGTCCCGACCTCCAACCAGTAAAGACCTGTTGAATTTACTCTCTTAGTCTGTGTAGTAATTATCACTATAACACACAGACTTAACAGTGGCGACGAGTCCGATTCTTACCCTGCGGCAGTTATTTCCACGGCGGCTTCGTCCACAGACAGGATGTCGAAGAGAGGTTTCCACCCTCATCACCCTACTGGAAGACACGTCGAGCGGCAGGCATAGAGAAAACGGAGTGCAGAAGACATCCTGACCTCGAAGCCTCCATCAGCGACTGTCAGCTTTCTTCTTCTACCTCGGTGGTGGGTAAGCCGGGCAGCAACGCGACAGAAAGTCAACCGCGTTGGCTGTACAGACGGGGCTGGGAAGACGGAGGAATAAGGGCGGTGAGATCGATCGCGACCGGAGATAAGGGCCGGGCCGCTTTCGAGCGAGAGGCGCAGCGCGGGGACATCGATCGCGACCGGAGATAAGGGCCGCATTCGGGCTAAAAGGCGCAGCATCTGGGGAAACTGAAGGCGCGAGAGCCGCGGTGAAGCGGAGACAGCGTCGGGGGATGGTTGAAGACCGCCAAGCGCGGGAAAACCGCCATTTTGTGGGCGGAGGACGACGACAAAGAGCGGGAAGCCGCCATCTTGGATAACATAAAAATACAATAAATTGCAACGATGCCTAAACATGGGAACATTAATACCTTTGATAGTGACATCGAAGATTGGGCCATGTATGTAGAACGCATACAAAATTATTGTAAGGCAAATAAAATTCCTGATGCAGATAAAGCACTAACATTATTAAATTTAATGGGTGCGAAGACATACGGGCAATTGAAACACCTGTTATCACCAGATGAACCGGCGGATAAGACGTTCGATGAGATTGTTACTGTCCTGAAAAATCATCTAAACCCCACGCCGCTGATGCTAGCGGAACGATTTAAATTTTACGGCAGAAGGCAGCTGCAGAATGAAAGCAATGCTGAATATTTGATGGAATTACGTAAGCTAGCAAAATATTGTCAGTTTGGAACGGGGCTGACAGGCACTACGAGATAAATTTGTGTGTGGTTTATTTAAACAGGATACACAAAAGCGACTGCTCGAGGAGAATGAGCTGACGCTTGAGAAGGCGGTCACTATGGCAGCAGCACACGAAGCCACAGTGAGAGGCACGGCAGTAATGCAGCTACGGTCACCGGAACTCGGTACAAACAAATTGGGTTTGAGTTCTGTCAAATGTTATCGTTGTGGAAAGACAACGCACGATCAGAACCAGTGTTGGTTTAAAAACCAAGAATGCAGAACGTGTGGCAGGCTTGGCCACATAGCTAAAGTATGCCGGTCAGGAAAGAAGACCAGCAACAAAAAGTCACCGCAAGGAAAATACGCAAAGGTACACAAGGTGACAAAGAACAGTTTGACCGAACAGAAGTCAGATTCAGACGCTAGCAGTAATGAACTGGATAGCTTAAGAGTACACAACATTGGTAAGGATGCAGATCTCCAGACAATTTGGGTCACTCTTCAGATAGCAGGAGTCCAAGTAAAAATGGAATTGGACACTGGATCGGCATTGACGGTCATGAATAAGAAAGATTACAGAAGGTTATTCCAACATATTCCCCTACAGGATACGGAGATTATATTGAAAACATACACGGGGCAAAGAGTGTACCCCATCGGAAAAATAGAGGTAGAAGTGGTCCACAAGGGTGAAGAAAGCCAAGTAATGGACTTATATGTGCTACCTGAAGGAGGTCCACCACTACTAGGACGGGAGTGGATTAGGAAAATGAATATGGACTGGCACTCCTTGAAGGCACTAACGGTAGATTCCGGGGAAACAGATGTCAAACCTAAACGATTGTCCAGAATATTGGATGATGCTAAAGAGGTGTTCCAGCAGGGACTGGGAACACTGAGAGGAATTATGGCAAACATCAAGATTGATGAACATGCACAACCAAAATTTTTTAAAGCCAGACCGGTACCCTATGCAATACGACCTACTGTTGAAGCGGAATTGGAAGCACTAGAACGTTCAGATGTACTGTCTAAGGTAGATTGGAGTGAGTGGGCTACGCCCATTGTTCCCGTTATGAAACGTCCTGCGAGCAACAAGCCAGGAGATCCAGGGAAGGTTCGCATCTGTGGAGATTTCAAAATCACCGTTAATCCGGTGCTTCACACGGTGCAGTATCCGCTTCCACGGATTGAGGATATTTTCGCTTCATTGTCTGGCGGGAAACACTTCACCAAGATAGACCTGGCGCAGGCGTACTTGCAGATGGAGGTTGAGGAAGAGTCACGCCAATACCTCACGATCAACACGCATCGAGGGTTGTACCGGTACAATAGGCTGGTTTTTGGAGTGGCATCGGCTCCAGCAATTTGGCAGAGGGCCATGGAGCAGGTATTACAGGGAATTCCAGGCACACAATGTTACCTGGACGATATTCTGATCACTGGTGATGAACAGCATCTCGCTAACTTGGAACTGGTGCTCAACAGACTGAAAGAGTATGGACTTAGAGTAAATCGGCAGAAATGTGAGTTCTTCCAGAAGCGGATCTCGTACTGTGGCCATGTCATTGACCGGGAGGGGCTTCATAAGTCTCCTGACAAGATTGAGGCAGTTGTAAAGGCTCCCGCTCCGGAGAATGTCTCTCAGTTGAGGTCGTTTCTAGGATTAATCAACTATTACCATAAATTTCTGCCAAATCTATCCACGGTACTGCACCCGTTAAACGCTCTTTTACAGAAAGGGGTACCATGGGAATGGGGCGAAAACTGTAAGAAGGCATTTCGCAAAAGCAAAGAATTGAGCACCTCAGAGGAAGTGTTGGCTCACTTCAACCCGACACTGCCTATTCGGTTGGCTTGTGATGCTTCCCCATATGGTATTGGGGCAGTACTCTCACACAAGTTGCCAAATGGCACGGAAAGGCCAGTCGCGTTTGCATCCAGATCATTGACCTCCGCTGAGCGCAACTATGCGCAGATCGATAGGGAGGCCCTTAGCCTTGTATGGGGAGTGAAGAAGTTTAATCATTACCTGCAGGGCTAAAAATTCACACTTCTGACAGACCATCAACCGTTGGTATCCATTTTTAACCCTAAGAAGGGTGTTTCGGTGATGACAGCGCAGCGTCTCCAGAGATGGTCTCTTTTCCAAGGGGCACATCAATATCAAATAGAATTCAAAGGTACGAAACAGCGTGGCAATGCTGATGGGCTGTTGCGCCTGCCACTACCTGAAGAAGACACGACGAAAGTTGACCCTGTTGAGTTATTTCATTCGACCATCATCGAGTGTTTACCAGTCACCAATGCAAGTATTGAAAGAGAAACCAGGAACGACCCGACACTGTCCAGAGTCTACGAGGTGACAGTGAAAGAATGGCCAACACGGGGTGATCCTCTGTTACCGGCATTTTCGGCAAGGCGAGACCAGCTGTCCGTCTGCCATGGTACCTTGATGTATGGGACAAGAGTGATTATTCCTCCCAAGTTAAGGGAAAGAGTTTTAAACGAACTGCATGAAGGTCATCTGGGGGGAGTTAAAATGAAAAGTCTTGCTAGGGCTTATGTATGGTGGCCGGATATTGACCAACAGATTGAGGAGTTAATGAAAAGCTGCGCTGGGTGCCAAAAAGTGCAAAATGCACCTCCGATAGCACCGCTACACCCATGGGAATGGCCTTCAGCCCCATGGCAACGCGTACACATTGACTTTGCTGGTCCATTCATGGACTCCATGTTCCTAATCGCGGTGGACGCACATTCCAAATGGCCAGAAGTCATCAAGATGAATACCACTACTTCAGAAAAGACAATTGCGGTGTTAAGAACAATATTCGCAAGGAACGGATTGCCAGAACAGATCTGTTCGGACAACGGACCACAGTTTGTATCGGAAGAATTCCGACAATTCTTAAAGAAGAATGGAGTAAAACATTATACCTCTGCCCCATATCATCCGGCGACAAACGGGTTGGCTGAAAGATTTGTCCAGACATTCAAAAAGGCAATTAAGGCCATGAACGATGATCAGATTCCGCTGCAACACAAGGTCGACAAGTTCCTGATGTCATATCGAAACGCCGATCATGCAGTGACTAACCAAAGTCCTGCCATGATGTTTTATAACAGGAGGTTGCGGTCCAAGTTGGACTTGTTAAAACCAAATGTGCGGAGGGAAGTGGAAAACAAACAGTTTCGGCATATTAACAACAAGACCACTCGAACTTTCGACGTAGGACAACCAGTGTTGGCAAGGGGCTATGGAAACGAAAAATGGCAGTCCGGAACAATTCGGGCCAGACAAGGACCTCTGATGTACACAGTAGATATTGGTCATAATGTGATAAGGCGTCATGCGGATCAACTGGTGTCATGCGGATCAACTGGTAGAGTCGAGAGCAAGGGTCGAACCCATGGTTGTGACAGAGACAACTGTGGAAGACGTTAATGAACCTGAAGCATCTACCTCGGCAGGGAATGTACTTGATGATGACACCCAATACATTGGAAACCAAATAGAGGAGGCACCTCAACAACAAGAATCAGAGACTACTGAGAGGCGTTATCCAAGCCGCATCAGAAAGCCTCCTGAGAGACTGAACCTTTGAACTGTTATACCTGAAGTTATATATGTATATATGTTATTATGTTATGTTAAATGGGGATATGACTGTTAAGCTAAAAAGGGAGGATTGTGGTGTATGTAACCTGTTCCACCTTAAGAGATGTACTACTTTCTCTGGCTGCTGTATACGTAATACCGGTGGTGACCACACCGGTATATAAGCACTGTGTAGTAATATTGTATTCAGTATAGTCCCTACCTCCAACCAGTAAAGACCTGTTGAATTTACTCTCTTAGTCTGTGTAGTAATTATCACTATAACACACAGACTTAACAGGCTTGACATGCTGGGAAAATGTTTCCCCTGGCAGGGGAATCTAGAACACTGGGTCACAGACGGAAACAGTAGCATCGTGGTTATGTTACTGGACTAATAATCCAGAGGCCTGGACTAATGATCCAGAGACGTGAGCTGGGGAATTTAAATTCAGTTAATTAAATAAATCTGGAATAAAAAGCTAGTACTGTATCAGTAATGATGACCATGAAACTACCCGATTGTCGTAAAAACCCATCTGCTTCACTAATGTCCTTTTAGGGAAGGAAATCTGCCATCCTTACCTGGTCTGACCTATATGTGACTCCAGACCCACAGCAATGTGGTTGACTCAACTGCCCTCTGAAATGGCCTAGCAAGCTACTCAGCTGTAAAAAAAAACGCTACGAAAAAAAAAAGAATAAAACCTGACGGACCACTCGGCTTTGACCTCGGCAACATCTTTGGACACTCAGCCCAGTCCACCCTGCAAAGTCCTCTTCACCAACATCTGGGGACTTCACAGAATCACAGAAACCCCACCGTGCAGATAGAGGCCATTTCGGCCCATCGAGCCTGCACCGACACATATCCCACCCGATCCCCGTAACCCCTACACCAACACATATCCCACCCTATCCCTGTAACCCCACGTATTTAATTCCCCTAACACTAAGGGTCAATTTATCATAGCCAATCAACCTAACCTGCACATCTTTGGACTGTGGGAGGAAACCGGAGCACCCGGAGGAAACCCACGCAAACGCGGGGAGAATGTGCAAACTCCACACAGACAGTCGCCCGAGGCCGGATTCGAACCCGGGTCCCTGGCGCTGTGAGGCAACAGTGCTAACCACTATGCCACCGTGCCAAAATTGGCAGAGCTGGCCCACAGACTAGTCAAGCAACAGTCTGACATAGTCATACTCACAGAATCATACCTTTCAGCCAATGTCCCAAACTCCTCCATCACCATCCCTGGGTATATCCTGTCCCACCGGCAGGACAGACCCACCAGTGGTATACAGTCAGAAAGGAGTGGCCCTGGGAGTCCTCAACATTGACTCTGGACCCCATGAAGTCTCATGGCTTCAGGTCAAGCATAGGCAAGGAAACTTCCTGCTGATTACCACCAACCGCCCTCCCTCAGCTGATGAATCAATACTCCTCCATGTTGAACACCACTTGGAAGAATTACTAAGAGCAGCAAGGGCACAGAATTTACTCTAGGTGGGGGACTTCAATATCCATCACCAAGAGTGGCTCGGTAGCACCACTACTGACCGAGCTAGCTGCCAGTCTGGGCCTGCGACAGCTGGTGAGAGAAACAACACGAGGACAAAACCTACTTGACCTCGTCCTCACCAATCTACCTGTCGCAGATGCATCTGTCCTTGACAGCATTAGTAGCAGTGACCACCGCACAGTCATTGTGGAGATGAAGTCCCGTCTTCACACTGAGGACACCCTCCATCGTGTTGTGTGGCACTACCATCGTGCTAAATGGGATAGATTCAGACAGATCTAACAGCTCAAAACTGGGCATCCATGAGGCGCTGTGGGCCATCAGCAGCAGCAGAATTGTTTTCCACCACAATCTGTAACCTCATGGCTCAGAATATCCCTCACTCTACCATAACCATCAAGCCAGGGGACCAACCCTGGTTCAATAAGGAGTGCAGAAGAGCATTCCAGGAGTACCTAAAAATGCAGTGCCAACCTGGGGAAGCTGCAGCACAGGACTACATGCATGCTAAAAAGCGGAAGCAGCATACTATAGACAGATCTAAGCGATCCCACAATCAACGGATCAGATCAAAGCTCTTCAGTCCTGCCACATCCAGTTGTGAATGGTGTTGGGCCATTAAACAACTAACGGGAGGAGGAGGCTCCATGAATATCCCCATCCTCAATGATGGTGGAGCCCAGCACATGAGTGCAAAAGACAAAGCTGAGGTGTTTGCAACCATCTTCAGCCAGAAGTACCGAGTGGATGATCCATATCGGTCTCCTCCTGAGGTCCCCATCACCACAGAAGCCAGTCTTCAGCCAATTCAATTCACTCCACGTGATATCAAGAAATGGCTGAGCACACTGGATACAGCAAAGGCTGTGGGCCCCTACAACATCCCGGCTGTCGTGCTCATGACTTGTGCTCCAGAACTAGCTGCGCCTATAGCCAAGCTGTTCCAGTACAGCTATAACACTGGCATCTATCCAACAATGTGGAAACTGCCCAGGTATGTCCTGTCTACAAAAAGCAGGACAAATCCAATCCGGACAATTACCGCCCCATCAGTCTACTCTCAATCATCAGCGAAGTGATGAAAGGTGTCATCGACACTGCTATCAAGCAGCACTTACTCACCAATAACCTGCTCACTGATGCCCAGTTTGGGTTCTACCAGGACCACTCGGCCTTGGTCCAAACATGGACAAAAGAGCTTAATTCCAGAGGTGAGGTGAGAGTGACTGCCCTTGACATCAAGGCAGCATTTGACTGAGTGTGGCATCAAGGAGCCCTAGTAAAACTGAAGTCAATGGGAATCGGGGAGAAAACTCTCCACTGGCTGGAGTCATACCTAGCACAAAGGAAGATGGTTGTGGTGGTTGGAGGTCAATCATCACAGCCCCAGGACATCGCTGCAGGGGTTCCTCAAGGCAGTGCCCTAGGCCCAACCATCTTCAGCTGTTTCATCAATGACCTTCCCTCCGTCATAAGGTCTGAAGTAGGGATGTTCACTGATGACTGCACAGTGCTCAGTGCCATTCGCAACTCCTCAGATAATGAATCAGTCCATGTTCACATGCAGCAAGACCTGGACGACATTCAGGTTTGGGCTGATAAGTGGCAGGTAACATTCGTACCACACAAGTGCCAGACAATGACTATCACCAACAAGCGAGCGTCTAATCACCGCCCCTTGCCATTCAACGACCCTTTATTACTATCGCCAAATCCCCCACCATCAACAACCTGGGGGTCACCATTGACCAGAAACTTAACTGGACCAGCCACATAAATACTGTGGCAACAAGAGCAGGTCAGAGGCTAGGTATTCTGCGGCAAGTGTCTCACCTCCTAACTCCCCAAAGCCTTTCCACCATCTACAAGGGACAAGTAAGGAGTGTGATGGAATACTCTCCACTTGGCCTGGATGAGTGTGTGGTAAACCACTTTTATTGTTCACTATCGTTACACTATGGTTATCACTGTTTATATCGTTACACTATGGTTATCACTGTTTACGCTGTTGTATCACTACACAAGGTTACCTCTTGCCACGCTGTTATACCTGGGCTGACCACAGCTGACTCCGCCCATGGCTCCGCCTGCTTGCCCAGGTATAAAGGTGGTCGACTGGCTGGTATTCCTCCTTGTTGGATCCGATCACCCACGAGGGTGGGCTCTGTTATTTAGCCAATAAAAACCTATAGTTACTAACTTAACTCGTCGCTTTTCATGAACTGAATTGATAGGTATATAAATTTTATTGGCTAAATTTTGAAATGTCTGTACCGGAGCAGCCAAACGACCAGCCAAACGGCCAGCTACAACAGCCCCAGCAGCCGGCCTGGCTGCGAGCCCTCCGACCGCCGTACCTGGATCTAAACCCACAGGCTGCGAATTCAGCCCTCGACTTCGAACACTGGCTGAGCTGCTTCGAAGCCTACCTGGGAGAATCCGGCGTGCCTCCGGTATCCAAACTAAGAGTTCTGACCGTCCAGGTGAGCCCTAAAGTATTTGCACTCATCTGGGACATTGCTACATACGAGGACGCCCTCAACCTGCTAAAAGAGCAGTACTGGAGCCCTGTAAACTCAATGTACGCCAGGCATCTCCTAAGATCCCACTCGCAACAGCCAGGAGAGTCGGTTGATGATTTCTTACGGGCGCTGCAAATACTCGGCAGGGACTGTGACTTTAAAGCCGTAACAGCTGCAGAACATACCGATGGAAATATCCGCGATGCCTTCGTGAAAGGCCTTCGGTCAGACTACTCACGGCAAAGACTGCTGGAATCAAAGGACCTCGACCTGAAAACAGCTGCTATCCTCGCTCGCTCCTTGGAAGTGGCCCATCGGGACCTCGAGGCGTACTCCAGGTACTGTGCTGCGCGACCCTGGGACTCGGGCCCGACTCCGGCCGCAATACCCCTCGCACCGCCGCCCCGGGCCTACCACAGCGTCGGTGTCCCGGAACCGATCGGGACTGCCACCCCCGGTACCGGCTGCGACATCGGAGCCCCGCGATCGGGCCGCCGGCGGCTTCTTCTGTGGCCAGGCGAAACACCCGAGGGCGCGCTGCCCTGCAAGAAACGCGACCTGCTCCGACTGCCACAAGAAAGGCCACTTCGCGAAGGCCTGCAGGGGGAAAGCCACAGACGCCAGCAGTGCCTCATGCGAGTTGTGGGGGCGGCCATCTTTCATCAAGGCCACAGATGCCAGCATCACCTCGTGTGAGTCGTGGGGGCGGCCATCTTTGATCAAGGCCACCGACGCCGGCAGTGCCTCGTGAGTTGTGGGGGCGGCCATCTTCTCCGCCATTTTGTTCAACGTCGTGGGCGCCGCCATTTTGTTCACCACACTCGACCGCCACCTTGTCTCCAGACCTGACCACCGCCTCACCCGCAGACTACAGCAGCTTGCTCAGCCATACACTAGCCTCCGTCACACTTGACCAAGCTCGCCCGCATCACCTGTCCAAGTCCATGATGGACATCAAGGTAAACGGCCACGCCACGACCTGCCTGTTCGACAGCGGAAGCACGGAGAGTTTCATCCATCCAGACACGGTGAGCCGCTACTCCCTCACTGTCCGGCCAACGCGCAACCGGATCTCGATGGTGTCGAGGTCCCATTCAACAGACATCAGCGGCTACTGTGTTGTGACCCTGTCGGTTAGGGGCACGGAGTATAAAAATTTTAAACTTCTCGTCCTGCCCCGGCTCTGTGCTGCCGTCCTACTGGGGCTGGATTTCCAATGCCACCTCCAAAGTGTCACCTTGGCATACGGTGGATCCCTCCCCCCCCCCCCCCCCCCACAGTCTACAACCAGCAATTCCTAAACCGCCCACCGCGTACCACCTGCGGCCTATCCACCCTCAAAGTCCCGCCCCCCCTCCCTGTTCGCTAACCTCACCCGTGACTGTAAACCCGTCGCTACCAAGAGCAGGCGGTACAGCGCCGGGGACAGAGCTTTTATTAGCTCCGAGGTGCAGCGACTCCTGAAGGAGGGCATCATCGAGGGAAGCAACAGCCCCTGGCGTGCCCAGGTCGTAGTCGTTAAGACCGGCGATAAACCCCGCCTGGTCATCGACTACAGCCAAACCATAAACCGGTACACCCAGCTGGACGCATACCCCCTTCCCCGCATATCTGATATGGTCAATCAGATTGCACAGTACCGGGTATTCTCTACCATCGACCTTAAGTCGGCCTATCACCAACTCCCTATCCGCCCTGAGGACCGCCAGTATACCGCCTTCGAGGCAAATGGCCGCCTCTACCACTTCCTTAGGGTTCCCTTCGGCGTCACCAATGGGGTTTCGGTCTTCCAAAGGGAGATGGACCGGATGGTTGACCAGAACGGGCTGCATGCCATGTTCCCTTATCTAGATAACGTCACCATCTGCGGCCGCGACCGGCAGGACCATGATGTTAATCTGGAGAAATTCCTCCGTACGGCCCAACGGCTGAACCTCCCCTACAATAAGGAGAAATGTGTGTTTAACACCTCGCGCCTTGCCATCCTCGGCTGCGTAGTAGAGAACGGAGTCATCGGCCCCGACCCCGAAAGAATGCGCCCCCTCATGGAGCTTCCCCTCCCCCACTGTCCAAAGGCGCTGAAGAGAACCCTGGGGCTCTTCGCTTACTATGCCCAATGGGTGCCCAATTATGCGGACAAAGCCAGACCCCTCATGAAGTCCACCTCCTTCCCCCTGACAGCAGAAGCATGCGCAGCCTTCTCCCTCATAAAGGGAGACATTGCTAAGGCCACAATGCACGCGGTGGATGAGTCTATCCCTTTCCAAGTGGAGAGCGATGCATCCGACTTCGCCCTAGCTGCAACCCTTAACCAGGCGGGGAGACCTGTGGCCGCCTTCTCAAGGACCCTCCAGGGCCCTGAGATCCGACACTCTTCTGTCGAGAAGGAGGCCCAGGCGATCGTGGAGGCAGTACGACGCTGGAGGCATTACCTGGCAGGCAAACGATTTACCCTCCTCACCGACCAGCGTTCGGTCGCTTTTATGTTTAATAACAAGCTGAGGGGCAAAATCAAGAACGACAAGATCTTGAGGTGGAGAATTGAGCTCTCCACCTACGATTACGATATCTTGTACCGGCCTGGTAAACTGAATGAACCCCCAGATGCTCTATCACGAAGTACATGCGCCAACGCGCAAGTTGATAGACTGCAGACCCTCCACAACGACCTCTGCCACCCCGGGGTCACCAGACTTTACCACTTCATTAAGGCCCGCAACCTGCCCTACTCCATCGAGGAGGTCAGGACCATGACCAGGAACTGCCAAACCTGTGCCGAATGCAAACCGCATTTCTATAGGTCGGACAGAGCAAGCCTGATCAAGGCCACCCGCCCCTTCGAGCGCTTGAGCATCGATTTTAAGGGGCCCCTCCCGTCCTCTGACCGTAATGTGTACTTCCTCAACATTATTGACGAGTACTCCCGTTTCCCCTTTGCCTTCCCCTGCCCAGACATGACCAGTACCACGGTCGTCAAATGCCTGAACGACCTCTTCGCCTTGTTCGGGTTCCCGAACTATATACATAGCGACCGGGGCTCATCCTTCATGAGCGAGGAACTTCGCCAGTTCCTACTAGCGAGAGGTATTGCTGCAAGCAGGACCACCAGCTACAACCCCCGAGGGAACGGCCAGGTGGAAAGAGAGAAAGCGACAGTCTGGAAGGCCGTTCTCTTAGCCTTAAAGTCTAAGGGCCTCCCAACCTCTCGCTGGCAGGAAGTCCTCCCGGCAGCGCTGCATTCCATCCGGTCACTGCTTTGCACTGCCATTAACGCCACCCCCCATGAACGAATGTTTGTTTTCCCCAGGAAGTCGACTACGGGAACCTCGCTACCAACATGGCTGACTTCTCCGGGGCCCATCTTGCTGCGGAAGCACGTGAGGGCCCATAAAATGGACCCCCTGCACGCCAACCCCCAGTACGCCTATGTGGCATACCCAGATGGGCGGGAGGACAGTCTCCTTACGAGACCTCGCACCCTCGGGCACCCCGAGACACCACCGTTACCCCCCACCACTCCCCCAAATCCAGCCCCGGTAGACGGCATGCCAGAACCCCCATGAGCCTTCGCCGACCACGCAGACACCAGCCTTAACTTCGAATACTACACCTCCGCCGCCGCTGCTGCGCCGATCAGAAAGGCTTACGAGGCCTCCGGATAGACTGACATACCCGAACTGGTAGTACACTTCACCCCGCCGGACTCAAATTTAAACAAGGGGTGAATGTGGTAAACCACTTTTATCGTTCACTATCGTTACACTATGGTTATCACTGTTTATATCGTTACACTATGGGTATCACTACACAAGGTTACCTCTTGCCACGCTGTTATACCTGGGCTGACCACCGCTGACTCCGCCCATGGCTCCGCCTGCTTGCCCAGGTATAAAGGTGGTCGACTGGCTGGTATTCCTCCTTGTTGGATCCGATCACCCACGAGGGTGGGCTCTGTTATTTAGCCAATAAAAACCTATAGTTACTAACTTAACTCGTCGCTTTTCATGAACTGAATTGATAGGTATATCAATGTGCAGCTCCAACAACACTCAAGAAGCTTGACACCATCCAAGACAAAGCAGCCCGCTTCATTGGCACTCCATCCAACACCCTAAACATTCACTCCCTCCACCACCGGCGTACCGTGGCTGCAGTGTATACCATCTACAAGATGCACTGCAGCAACTCGCCAAGGCGTCTTCGGCAGCACCTCCCAAACCCAAACTCTTCCACCTAGAAGGACAAGAGCAGCAGGCGCATGGGAACACCACCACTTCCAAGTTCCCCTCCAAGTCACACACCATCCTGACTTGGAAGTATATCGCCGTTCCTTCATCGTCGCTGGGACAAAATCCTGGAACTCCCTTCCCTAACAGCACTGTGGGAGTACCTTCACTACACGGACTGCAGTGGTTCAAGAAGGCAGCTCACAATCACCTTCTCAAGGGCAACTAGGGATGGGCAATAAATGCTGGCCTTGCCAGCGATGCCCACATCCCATGAATGATTAAAAAAGTCACAGAATAAGGGGTAGGCCATTTAGGACTGAGATGAGGAGAAATTTCTTCACTCAAAAGGATTGTGAATCTTTGAAATTCCCTACCCCAGAGAGCTGTGGAGGCTCAGTCGTTGAGTATATTCAAGACAGAGATCGATACATTTTTGGGAATTAAGGGATATGGGGATAGTGCGGGAAGGTGGAGTTGAGGTAGAATATCTTGTTGAATGGTGGAGCAGTCTTGAAGGGCCAAATGGCCTACACCAGCTCCTATTTTTTATGTTCTTATGTTTATGTTCTATCTTTATGTCATCAGCAAACTTGGATATGTTGCTTTCTATCCCATCATCTAAGTTGTTAAAAAATACGGTGAATAGTTCAGGCCCCAATGCAGATCCTTGCAGGACACCACTAGTCACGTCCTGCCAATTAGAGTACCTGCCCATTATCCCTACACTCTGTCTCCTGCCGCTCAGCCAATTTCCTAACCAGGTCAATAATTTGCCTTCAATTGCATGAGTTTCAACTTTAGCTAACAGTTTCTTATGAGGGATTTTATCAAATGCCTTCTGGAAGTCCATATAAATAACATCCATAGACATTCCCCTGTTCACTACTTCAGTCACCTCTTCAAAAAATTCAATCAGGTTCGTCAGGCACGACCTACCCTTTATAAATCCATGCTGGCTCCCTCTGATCAGCAGAAAATTTTCAAGGTGTCCAGTCACTCTATCCTTAATGATAAACGCTAGTAATTTCCCAACAGCAGATGTTAGGCTAACTGGTTTATAATTCCCTGGTTTCCCTCTCTCACCTTTCTTAAATAGTGGAGTGTCATGCACAATTTTCCAATCTAAAGGAACGGTTCCCGATTCGAGAGAACTTTGGAAGATTATAGTTAGGGCATCTGCAATGTTCTAACCTACTTCCTTTAAAACCCTGGAATGGAAACCATCTGGTCCTAGGGATTTGTCACTCTTTTGTGCCATTATTTTCTTCATTACTCTTATTTTGCTTATATTAATTTTGGTGAGTCCCCGTCCCTGATTCAGTATTAGTTGCCTTGGGATGTCTGGGATGCTATCCTCTTCCTCTACTGTAAATACTGACTCAAAGTAATTATTCAACTTGTCCGCCATTTCCTTATTTTCATTTACAATATCATCATTATCAGTTTTCAAGCAGTCCACTTTGCTCCTAACCACCCTCTTTTTCCTAATATAATTGTAAAAAAAAAGTTTTGATTTTGATATCCCTTGCAAGTTTCTTTTCATACTCCCTTGTTGTACCTCTTACTATCTGTTTTGTCACCTTCTGTTCTGCACAAAATACACAAAACATTTTATTATGTGCTTAGTCACCAATGACAGATAATGTTGTCTGATTAGTGCCCAACTAACAATGCAGTGAGTCAGGGACCTCAGCCCTACTTTATTTATTATTAATTTGCCACTGCTCAGTTGCTAGTCCACCAAAGTACTGAATAACCTTTCAGAGGATTCAAAAGTCAGTCAAACTATTGTCAATGCTAAAATAAAAACAAAATACTGTGGATGCTGGAAATCTGAAATGAAATCAGAAAATGCTGGATGCACTCAGCAGGTCAGGCAGCATCTGTGGAGAGAGAAAAACAGAGTTAACATTTCAGGTCTGCGGCAGGTCATCGACCTGAAACATTAACTCTGTTTCTCTCTCCACAGATATTGCTTGACCGCTGGAGTTCATCCAGCATTTTCTGGTTTTGTTGCTGTCGATGCTAATCTGATTGTTTCCTACACTTTCTTGAGACAATGGGGGTGAAATTCAACTTCGGCAGGGGCGTAAAACAGGCTGTACCAAATCAGCCGCCCGTTATACACCTGCAGCTGGGCCCACTCAGGCCTGTGCTTTTAGGAGCTTTTACTGAGACATAGCAGCCAGTCACTTGCATAACACTTCATAGAAGCACCAGTGTAGGCACAGAGCACTGTAATCAGGCACCAAGGGGTGAAAAAACAGCAAGGTAGCTAGGGGCTGCAATAGAATGGGGTGAAATTAATTGTCTTATTGGCAATTGTGCAGTCGGTGTTGCATATTTGCAAAGACTAAAGAAGATGGTTGGCAGGATTGTTAACGTAGGGGGGCCAGGGTTTCATCAACTGACAGATTAATTAATCAGATGTAACTGGATATTTCTGGCAGCTGGCAAGTGTTGATCCCTAACAACCTTCTTAGCATCCTCTGTGTTGTGGTTGTCTTCTCCTTCATGAGCCTGAATTCCCTCCTCCCCCTAAAACTCCATGTGCAGTTCATGTTGCACGGCACAATTGAGAAGTATGGAGCAAACCAAATGATGCAAGACATTGGCTAGGCTATGTAATAGGATGCCACCAGACCTGTTGAGGCTTTACGATTCAATAGTCTGCTGATGATGGTTTTTCTAGAAGCATGGATCTCATTGTACCTATGTTTAGCAGGGGAATTTGGATGTCATACACCAACCTACAGTAAGTAACCTTTGTTTCCAAGAAGTCAACCTTGTACTCCGAGAACTCTGTGATCCTCCAATCCACCCCACCATTGGCGGCCATGCCTTTAGCTGTCTAGGTCCTAAGCTTTGGAATTCCCTCCCTAAACCTCTCCACTTCTCCACCTCTCTCCTCCTTCAAGATGCTCCTTAAAACATACCTCTGACCAAGCTTTTGATCATCTGCCCTAATGTTTCCTTCATTGGTTCAGTCTCCGTTTACATCTGATTACTCTTGTGTGAGGCACCTTAGGATATTTTCCTACTTTAAAGGCTCTATATAAATGTGAGTTGTTATTGTACACAGTTTAAAATTATAATGCTGAATTTCTGGGTTGTGTTTGGAAAAGTTTTAGTCCTTGCTTAATTAGGTTTTATGCAATGAATCAAATGACTTTTATTAACATCAGGTATTCAAAAAGGAAGAATATAACAGCATATGGGGAAAGGGTAGGAAAATTGAAATGGACTAGAAGAGCTGCCACTGGCACAAGTGTGATGAGCCAAATGTCCTTCTGTGCTATAATTTTTATGATTCTATGATCACATATATTTTCAATCATGATGTTTATGGCCTGCACTATATTGCTCCAATGCACCATGTCTTACTGCTCCCCATGGAACTCCATGAACATTTTGCTACAAAACATTTTAATTGACCATATATCAGCAGATTACATCCACAAAGTGTTAATACTCACCATCAGTTATCAGGGCTTTGCTTGTGAGGACTCTACCAAGCAGAAACTTAATCACAGCCAAAATACTGCAGAGTATTCCACTAATAATGGAAACACTAAAAAGGAAATCATCCTAAAAAAAAAAGGAATACGTGTTTTAGTGCAATATCCAATTGTGGCAACACATAGCTTGTTTACATTCAGATCTACTACTAGAATGTCACTGAGAATTCAGAGGCATGAGTAGTTTCTGTTCACAAAACAAACTGCCCCATTAATATTGTAGAGCAGTGTCATTAACCAGAGGGAGAAATGTAAACATGGTTGTGATAGCAACAACAACATATATTTATATAGTGCCCTTAAACATAATAAAACATCTCAAGGCGCTTCACAGGACAGTCATCAAAAAAAAGCAATAAAATATACCATGATCAATCCTTTTACCTTAGGCTGTCATTGTTTAGGGACTTTGAAACTGAGAGAAAGACATGTGGAAAATATATTTTAAAACCTGCACATTAGTCAAAAAGTGAAACCCACGCTGATTGTTTTTTTCAAAACAAAATAATATTTCTGATTTCAACATGGCAAGAATAAAAGAGCAATCTAAGGTAGGATTTGATAAACTGAGAACTGGGACAGTGAGGGCTGGCGGCATGGGCAATGGAAAGCTCCCACTTGAAGTAGGCAAGTGCACTATTATGAGGCCTCCCAAATCTTTTTCTGAGCTTTATACAATCCCAACTAAGTAGAAATAATACTAATCTAAATGGGCATCCAGGATTGCCAGGAGTTGAGCAGTGCAAGCAAATAAATTTTAAGAACTACCACAAAACTTCCTTTTGCTGTACTGAAACCATTTCTAACTTGGTTTCTTTTCTATTCACTCACAGCACATGGGTTCTTTTGTGCTAATTGGGTTTTTTTCAGCAGCACTATTACATCCATTAATGGGGTTCCCAATGAGAGGCCCTGAAATGAGGTGCCGGGAAGAGGATAAGGATCCCTGAAGGGATTGCAGGTGGATCGCAATGTCCGAGAATTTGTGCTCACCTGCCAATGCTCACATACATATGTGACCATACCTCGCTTTGGCAGATGATTAATGAAGGCAAAGGTGTAACATTCTAAACACTTAATAAAACCGCTGCTACCGTGTGGAGATCGAAATTGCACAAAAACGGAGGTGCTCAGCATGTGTTCCTTTGTGAGGATTCAAAATGGAAGAAGTCAGCAGGTGGTCCTTTGTAAGGATTTAAAATGGAGGTAGTTGGCATATGGTTCTGTGTTTGGAAGACCACATGGACAGGAAGAGAAACATTGAATGAAGAGGAAGTCCCGCCCTCACACACAACACAGGAACATTGACGTGTCATGCAGAAGGAACTCCAATCAGGGAAAGGGTGGGAGTGAAACTGACCTATCAGAGGGAGGCAGATGGAGAAAGACGAGGGGGCCCATGCCGGAGGGCACTATAAAGGAATGACCCAGAAGTGGGAAATTAAGAAAAGAAAAAAGAGGGCAGTTTGAAATGGCAGTTGACGTTTGCAGCCCACCACTTTTCCCGGACTGATCACTCGTGGAGGAGTGTGTGTATGTATGTATGGAAGTCGGACATAGAGAATATGAATTGCTGGAAAGTACTTTTATGTACGATACTATGGGCATATGGATTGCCAAGGATTAGCATAGAAATTGCGGGAACACTTTTATGTACATTTAGCTAAACTGTGTAGCATATAAATTGCTGGAGCGGTACTTTTATGTACAAAACTGTGGACATATTTATTGCCAGGGCGAATTAATACACTGGGCATATTTATTGCCAGGGAGAATAAACTGTGGGCACGTACATTGCCGAGAGTGCTTCTATGTATGCTTGAATATTAAACTGTAGTGTGAATAAAGATCATTTTATTTATAATAAATTTATGTCATTGTTACGATTATTTGTAATTCTCGAGGTCCGAACAGTAGTAAGAGAAAGTCCTACAAAAGGTCCCAACTTTCATCCTCAAAATTTTGACAAGCAAGCTTGATGGCACAAATTCATGTGAAGACCTGGCTAACTTATGTCCAATAATTCTTCAGAAGCACCCCAATAACAGTGTCATGTTTTGCACTGTGTTGTATGAAACGAAGCATGCCAACAAAGTTGGGCTGCATCCACAAAGATACCACCAACCATATTTGTATATATTATCACATCAATGGCTGTGGGTGATGCGCCATCAATTACTCAAAAGACTGAGGTTGAGCGAGTAACAATCAGGCTTTTATTAACTAAAGAATGAAGGTCTTGTCTCGAGTGGTCGACCCGTCCAGAATACTAAGGGACTGGGAGGTAGTCACTTATATACCTGGAATAGTGGGAGGAGTCAGCCGAGGCATGTCCAGACCTGTACCTAGTGGAATACACATACAGACACAGACAGGTATGACAGTGGTTTACCACATTCACCCCTTGTTTAAAAATGAGTCCGGCGGGGTGAAGTGTATTTAAAAGTTCGTGTATTGGAGTCTCTCCGGAGGTCTTGTCTGCCGCTGTGATCGACGTGGCGACGGCAGGGGTGGTGGAGCTTCCGGCGTCGCGTCCCGTGTAGGCTGGGGCCCTGGAGTGTAGTCCTCGTGGGTGATGGTCCAAGGCGAGCCGGCTGCTGGGGTTGGATATCGGGTCGTGGGGGGGGGTGGTAGTGGGTTACAGCGGTCCCCGAGGGTGCGAGGTCTCGTATGGAGACTGTGTCCTCCCGCCCGTCCGGGTACGCAATGTAAGCGTACTGGGGGTTGGCGTGGAGGAGGTCGACCCTCTCGACCAGGGGGTCCATTTTATTGGCCCTCACGTGTCTTCTCAGTAGTACCGGCCCTGGGGACGTCAGCCATGGCGGTAACGATGTCCCCGATGTGGACTTCCTTGGGAAGACAAACATTTTCTCGTGAGGGGTGGCATTGGTGGCAGTGCAGAGAAGTGACCGAATCGAGTGGAGCGCATCGGGGAGCACCTCCTGCCAGCGGGAGGTCGGAAGGCCCCTAGACTTTAAGGCTAGTAGGGCGGCCTTCCAAACAGTTGCATTCTCTCTTTCCACCTGTCCGTTCCCCCGGGGGTTGTAACTGGTGGTCCTGCTTGTGGCTATACCCCTAGCGAGCAGGTACTGGCGGAGTTCGTCGCTCATAAACGATGAGCCCCGGTCGCTATGGATATAGCTGGGGAAACCGAACAGGGTGAAGAGGCTGTTCAGAGATTTAATGACCGTGGCACTGGTCATGTCCGGGCAGGGGATAGCAAACGGGAACCGGGAGTACTCGTCAATGATGTTGAGGAAGTACACATTGCGGTCGGAGGAGGGGAGAGGCCCTTTGAAATCGACGCTCAGGCGTTCGAAAGGGCGAGTGGCTTTTATCAGGTGGGCTCTGTCTGGTCTATAAAAGTGCGGTTTGCACTCAGCGCAGACTTGGCAGTTCTTGGTCATGGTCCTGACCTCCTCGATGGAGTAAGGCAGGTTGCGGGCCTTGATGAAGTGGAAGAACCTGGTGACCCCCGGGTGGCAGAGGTCATTGTGGAGGGCCCTCAGCCTATCGATCTGCGCGCTGGCGCAGGTGCCACGCGATAGGGCATCTGGGGGTTCATTGAGCTTCCCAGGCCGGTACAAGATCTCGTAATTGTAGGTGGAAAGTTCGATTCTCCACCTCAAGATCTTGTCATTTTTGATTTTGCCCCTCTGCTTGTTGTTGAACATAAAAGCAACTGAACGCTGGTCAGTGAGCAGGGTAAATCGTTTTCCGGCCAGGTAGTGCCTCCAATGACGCACAGCCTCCACGATAGCCTGGGCCTCCTTCTCGACCGCGGAGTGTCTGGTCTCCGGGCCCTGGAGGGTTCGTGAGAAGAATGCCACAGGTCTCCCCGCCTGATTAAGGGTGGCGGCCAGAGCGAAGTCAGACGCATCGCTTTCCACCTGGAAGGGAATGGATTCGTCCACTGCGTGCATGGTGGCTTTGGCAATGTCTTCCTTGATACGGTGGAAGGCTAAGCGGGCCTCTGCCGTCACGGGAAAAGAGGTGGACTTGATCAGCGGACGGGCTTTGTCTGCATAGTAGGGGACCCACTGAGCGTAGTAGGAAAAAAACCCTAGGCACCTCTTCAGAGCTTTTAGGCAGTGGGGCAGTGGGAGTTCCATAAGGGGACGCATCCGGTCCGGGTCGGGACCGATGATCCCGTGTTCTACAACACAGCCAAGGATGGCGAGGCGGTCTGTGCGGAATATGCACTTCTCCTTGTTATATGTCAGGTTCAGGAGTTGGGCGGTGCGGAGGAATTTCTCGAGGTTTGCGTCATGGCCCTGCAAGTCATGGCCGCAGATGGTCACATTATCTAGGTAAGGGAAAGTGGCCTGCAGCTCGTTTTGATCGACCATCCGGTCCATCTCCCTTTGGAAGACGGAGACCCCGTTGGTAACGCCGAAGGGAACCCTAAGGAAGTGATAGAGGCGGCCGTTTGCCTCAAAAGCAGTATACTGGCGGTCTTCAGGGCTGATGGGGAGCTGGTGGTATGCTGATTTCAGGTCAATGGTCGAAAAGACGCGGTACTGCGCGATCTGGTTGACCATGTCAGCTATGCGGGGGAGTGGGTAGGCGTCCAGCAGGGTGTAGCGGTTTATTGTTTGGCTGTAGTCGATGACCAGGCGTTGTTTCTCGCCGGTCTTAACGACCACAACCTGGGCTCGCCAGGGGCTGGAGCTGCCCTCAATAATCCCCTCCTTCAGGAGCCGTTCCACTTCGGTTTTGATGAAAACCCTGTCCCCGGCACTGTATCGCCTGCTCTTTGTGGCGATGGGCTTACAGTCGGGGGTGAGGTTAGCAAACAGTGGGGGGGGTGGGACTCTGAGTGTGGAGAGGTTGCATCTGGTGCGCGGCGGGCAATTTGGAGGCTGCTGGCTGCGGACTGTGAGTGGGGGGAGGGGGCCACCGTATGCCATCGTAACGCTTTTGAGGTGGCACTGGAAATCCAACCCCAGTAGAACGGCAGCGCAGAGGTCGGGCAGGACCAGGAGTTTAAAATTATTGAACACAGTCCCGTCTACTACTAGTGTCACCACGCAGTAGCCGCCAATGTCCGCTGACTGGGACTCGGAGGCCATAGAAATCCGCTGGTGCGCAGGCAGGACTGGGAGAGAGCAACGCCGCACCGTGTCGGGGTGGATGAAGCTCTCTGTGCTCCCGGAGTCAAAAAGGCAGTTTATTGCATGGCCGTTTACCTTAACGTCCATTTTGGACCGAGCTAGCTGGTGCGGTCTCGTTTGGTCCAGCGTCACAGAGGCCAGCGTAGGGGTCGGTGTGTCGCTGCGAGTATCAGATGGGGGGGGGTTGGCGGTCTGCTGCGTCCCGGCTGGTGTCCAAGATGGCGGCGTCCATGATTCCCATGTGGCTGGAGTCGTCCAAGATGGCTGCTGCTGCGGTGGTTCGCACATGGCTGGGGAGGCCCAAGATGGCGGCTCGCACGGCCCACACGCGGCGCTGCTGGCGTTCGGGGTGGCTTTGGCCTTGCAGACGCTGGCGTAGTGTCCCTTTTTCCCGCAGCCCGAGCAGGTCGCATTCTTCGCCGGGCAGCGCGCTCTGGGGTGTTTGGCCTGGCCACAGAAGTAGCATTTCTGGCCTTGGGATACTGCTGTCTGGCTTTGGGACACTGCTGCGGTAGTTGGGCCGTTGTTGGGCTGTGGCTGGGGTGGCACGGTGCTATGGGGCTGTCCTACCGTGTCCCAGGTTGTCGTTCCCCGCGGCATCCACGGTGCAGAGGAGTAGGCATCCATGCCCCGGAAGGCTGCGTCCAGCGTTAGTGCGATGTCGGAGGCTTTGTCGAGGGTGAGGTCACTCTGCTCCAGCAGTCGCTGTCGGGTGTAGTTGGACCTGTGGCCCGCTACGAAGGCATCCCGGATCAGTTCCTCCGTGTACTTAGTGGGCGTTACCGCCTTACACCCACAGGCCCGGCCAAGCACGGACAGTGCTTGGAGGTATTCCTCAGTCGATTCCCCAGGTTGTTGCTTGCGACTCCCCAGAAGGTGCCTAGCGTATACTTCGTTCACAGGGCGCGTGTACTGGGTCTTGAGGAGCTGGAGGGCGGCTGTGTACGAGGTCGCGTCCCGGATGACTGAGTACACTCGGTGGTTCACCTTGGAGAACAGGACAGACAGTTTGTCCGCATCCGTTTCGACCGCAGTGGAGGCAGTCAGGAATGTCTCGAAGCACGTGAGCCAGTGAGCAAACTTGGTGGAAGCGTCCGCTTCCCGACTGTCCAGGTCCAGGCATGCTGGTGTGAGGATCTTCTCCATTATAAAAAATTTAGTTAATAAAATTGATGCGCCATCAATTACTCAAAAGACTGAGGTTGAGCGAGTAACAATCAGGCTTTTATTAACTAAAGAATGAAGGTCTTGTCTCGAGTGGTCGACCCGTCCAGAATACTAAGGGACTGGGAGGTAGTCACTTATATACCTGGAATAGTGGGAGGAGTCAGCCGAGGCATGTCCAGACCTGTACCTAGTGGAATACACATACAGACACAGACAGGTATGACAGTGGTTTACCACAGTGGGGAACTGTCATCACATAGTCTGTGTCTTCAGAGCCAGATGCAGAGC
This sequence comes from Somniosus microcephalus, assembly GCF_052327205.1. Taxonomy (NCBI): domain Eukaryota; kingdom Metazoa; phylum Chordata; class Chondrichthyes; order Squaliformes; family Somniosidae; genus Somniosus; species Somniosus microcephalus. The sequence continues at coordinate 288,749,480 of NC_140990.1, forward strand.
CTGGTCCATCTGCTACAAGTACACCTGTTGCTGCTCATATGCAGCAGAGGGCTGACACAACAACTGACCAAGCTGTTAGCGGCAGCCACAAGCCTGCAATAGGGACATCCTTTGAACATAAGGACATAAGAAATAGGAGCAGGAGTAAGCCACTTGGCCTTTTGAGCCTGCTCCACCATTCAACAAGATCATGGCTGATGATCTACCTCATCTCCACTTTCCTGAACTATCCCCATATCCCTTGATTCCCTTAATATTCAAAAATCTATTAATCTCTGACTTGAATATACTCAATGACTGAGCCTCCACAGCCCTCTGGGGTAGAGAATTCCAAAGATTCACCACCCTCAGTGAAGAAATTTCTCCTCATCTCAGTCCTAAATGGCTGGCCCCTTATTCTGAGTCTGTGACCCCTGGTTCTAGACTCCCCAGCCAGGGGAAACATCCTCCCTGCATCTACCCTGTCAAGCCCTCTAAGAATTTTGTATGTTTCAATGAGATCACCTCTCATTCTTCTAAACTCTAGAGAATCTAGAGGGTACTACAGTAATCATGGGTGACTTTAATCTACATATGGACTGGCCAAACCAAATTAGCAATAATACTGTGGAGGATGAATTCCTGGAGTATGTAAAGAGATGTTTTTTTAGACCAGTACGTTGAGAAGCCAACTAGGGAACAGGCTATCCTAGATTGGGTATTGAGCAATGAGAAGGGGTTAATTAATAATCTTCTTATGCGGGGTCCTTTAGGGAAGAGTGACCATAACATGATAGAATTCTTCATTAAGATGGAAAATGAAGAAGTCCAATCCGAAGCTAGGGTCCTAAATCTAAACAAAGGAAACTACGAAGGTATGAGGAGTGAGTTGCCTATGATAGATTGGGGAGCTTCATTAAAAGGCATGACGGTGGATAGGCAATGGCTAACATTTAAGGAACGAATGCATGAATTGCAACAGTTATACATTCCTTTATGGTGCAAAAACACAAAAGGAAAAGCAGCCCAACAATGGCTAACAAAAGAAATTAAGGATAGTATTAGATCCAAAGAGGAGTCATATAAAGTTGCCAGAAAAAGTAGCAAGCCTGAGGATTGGGAGCAGTTTAGAGTTCAGCAAAAAAGGACCAAGAGATTGATTAAGAGGGGAAAAATAGAGTATGAGAGTAAACTTGCAAGGGACATAAAAGCAGATTGAAAAAGCTTCTACAAGTATGTAAAAAGAAAAAGATTAGTGAAGACAAATGTAGGTCCCTTACAGTCAGAAATGGGAGAATTTATAATGGGTAACAAGGAAATGGCAGAGCAATTAAACAAATACTTTGGTTCTCTCTTCACGGAAGAGGACACAAATAACTTCCCAGAAATGCTAGGGAACCAAGGGTCTAGTGAGAAGGAGGAATTGAAGGAAATTAGTATTAGTAAAAAAATAGTGCTGGAGAAATGAATGGGACTGAAAGCTGATAAAGCCCCAGGGCCTGATAATCTGCATCCCAGAGTATTAAAGAGGTAGCCATGGAAATAGTGGATGCATTGGTTGTCATCTTCCAAAATTCTACAGATTATGGAACAGTTCCTGTAGATTGGAGGGTGGCAAATGTAACTCTGCTTTTCTATTTTTCCTACCAAAGTGGATAACTTCACATTTCTCCACATTATATTCAATTTGCCATGTTCTTGCCCACTCACTTAGCCTGTCTATATCCCCTTGAATCCTCCTTGCATCCTCCTCACAACTTACATTCCCACCCAGCTTTGTATCAGCAGCAAACTTGGATATATTACATTTGGTCCCCTCATCCAAATCATTGATGTAGACTGTGAATAGCTGAGGCCCAAGCACTGATCCTTGTGGTACTGTGATGGAATAAGTCATATTCCAAGAGATACACCATCATATGAACAGATTTCTGATTTTATTAATACATGATATACTGTGTTTAAAAGTCTGGAAAGCCTCGGCGACACAAGCTATATCAAAACAGGCTTCTGAGATGGGCTGGTTTGATAACACAAGCTGTAAAAACCACACAGGCTTTTGAAATGGGAATTGATTGTTAATGCTAAAACAATGGCCCTATTGAAATAGCAGTTTGGCGCTTCCAAAAGGTCTGGAGTTTGGGAGAAACACAATGGAATGACCCAAATAAAGTGTTAAAAACGAACACTCAGGGAAACAGAAACACAGAATATTAAAAAACCATGTGCCTTCGTAAAAGTAACATCAAATGAAAGACAGTAAACATAAGATTATATATGCAACCAATTGAGATAGCTAGAAATGCATGAAACACCCTAGTTGAAGTGTTTTTAATTTACATGTAGTAAATATGATACCAACAGAACACTTTGAAGATGTGGCTTCAATAGATACACCAAGCAATCACATGGCTTTTGTATTGAACTTGGAACATCATGGAGACACAATGTCTGCTAATAACCAGTTAAGCCAATATTAAGAATTGAATGAAAGATCTTCATGAGATTGGCATCAAAGAAATAAATCTGTAATAACCATTTTATGATAAGTTTTGAAACACCTAAACACAGAGACAGGATTCTAAAAGTTAACGGCTAAATTGACAGTAAGAATAGAAAAAGTCAACAGAGGCTGACTTAGAGATAATTAGCTTACATCAGCAGAAAACTTCAAAGAATATACCACTAAAAAAGAGTATAAAAGATAGGATTTTCAAATGGAAAGTCAGAAGTCGCTGGGAAGGGGCAAGCAATTCTCGGCTTCAGAACCACTCTGTAAGCTTACAACTCTGAGTCTTGGGTAATCAAGGTATTTGATTCTGGTGGATATCCTGGATTAGAATTAAGAATAAGAAATGTAAAAATGTACGAAGTTAAGATTTGAGAATAAGAATCTCTGAGGATAAGAAATGTAATCTATTTGTTTTTGAACTGTTAATGTTGCGATTGACTCAAAAACTGTTAACTGTATGTCAGTTCTTAAATAAATCTACATATTTTTAGAATTGTCTCAAGTAGTATTTCTGTATCAATCTCGTGAACTCAATTTCTGTACACTCTTTTGTAAGGAGTTGCAGAATTCTGGGGGGTATTCCGGACCCGCATAATATCCGGAAGGTTACAGTCTAGTTAAACTTATTAAAAGTGCTATCCGGAGGACAGTAACATCTTTACGTCATTCCTTTCCTTTAGGGAGAGATAGTCTTGATCCTTTAGACCCAATTAAGCATCTTATAGAATTCGGCTATCTTTAACTATAGTTGAAGGTGAATACGCCTGATCTGGGGTAGCCCAAAAAGGGCTAGGACTAGTAATTATCCCTTCAGTACCCCACTAGTTACAGCCTGCCAACCCAAAAATGACCCGTTTATTCCTACACTCTGTTTTGTCAGTTAACCAATCCTCAATCTGTGCTAGTATATTACCCCCAATCCCATGAGCCCTAATTTTGTTTAATAACCTCGTGTGGCACCTTATCGAATGCCTTCTGAAAATCCAAATACACCACATTCACTGGTTTACCCTCATCAATTCTGCTAGTTACAACCTCAAAAAAACCTCTCAGATTTGTCAAACACACTTTCCCTTTCATAAATCCATGTTGACTCTGCCCAATCCTATTATTATTTTCTAAGTGCCTTGTTACCACGTCCTTAATAATAGATTCTAGCATTTTCCCTACTACTGATGTCAGGCTAACTGGTCTGTAGTTCCCCATTCTCACTCTCCCTCCTTTCTTAAATAGTGGGGGATACATTTGCTACCTTCCAATCTGCGGGAACCATTCTAGAATGTATAGATTTTTGGAAAATGACAACCAATGCATCCACTATCTCTATAGCCAACTCTTTCAAAACCCTAGGATGTAGGCCATCGGGTCCAAGGGATTTATCGGCTTTCAGTCCCATTAATTTCTCCAGTACTAATTTTTTACTAATACTGTACTCATTTCTTCATTCTCATTCTTGGTAGACCCTTGGAACTTTACTATTTCCGGAAAGTTTTTTTGCCTCTTCTTCCGTGAAGACAGACACAAAACATTTGTTTAATTTCTCTGCCATTTCCTTATTCCCCATTATAATTTCTCCTGTCTCAGCCATGTTGGGAGGACTCGTAAAAATCAACATTTCATTGTGCAGTACACACGTCTGCTACATATATGACAAATAAAATTGAATTGAATTGAATTGAATAAGGGACCCACCGACATTTACTTTTGCTAATCTTTTCCTTTTTACATACCTGTAGAAGCTTTTACAGTCTGTTTTTATGTCTCTCACTAGTTTACTCTCATTCTATTTTCCCTTTCTTTATCAATCTTTTGGTCCTCCTTTGCTGAATTCTAAAATCCTCCCAATCCTCAGGCCTACTACTCTTTTTGACAGCATTATAAATCTCTTCCTTTGATCTAATACTATCTTTAACTTTTCATTAGCCACGGTTGGACCACTTTTCCTGTGGGGTTTATGTGCCTTAAAGGAATGTATATTTGTTGTAAATTATGTATTAATTCTTTTAATGCAAGCCATTGCTCGGCCTTCATTATTATCAGTCACCATCATTTTTAGGGATTTTCCACTTTCCGTGGAAAGGATTTTGAAAATTAGTTACCTTAAATGCTGTGTTTTAAAGGATAATGTTTTCATGCAAGTTAAGAAAAAGGCATTCGAGATGTTAATGTGCTAGATTCAATGTTGTTTTACCCAGACTGTAAACAAACAATTTGTTCGTCTGTCTCAACAATCAAACATCACACACCTATTGTATTGAAAAGTCACCAATGCCATTTTCTGGCTGTAAACAGCGAGAGATAAAATACAGAAGGGTGTGGAATTCAACTTCGGCTGGACACAAAATGGGTGGTCGCAGATCAGCCCTTGTACATCCCGCCCAGTTTATCTTTCCATTGACTTTAATGGAAAGGAAAATCAGGCGGGATGTATAACAGATCTGCTACTGCCCATTTTGTGCTCCTGCTAAAGTTGAATTTCACTTCCAGATGCACACACATAGACAGGCTTTTGAAACAGGATACTGCGAAAACAGTTAGCCTGAGAAGCTATCTTCAGTAGACCCGAATTTCTAACAGTCACTTCTTAATCCGCCTAGAAATAGCTACAGATGCCTTTTGAGCCTTTCAAAATTTTCGACCCCACCCCATTGTGGCACTTCCCTTTAATTGTCCCCATCCCTTTAAATAACCCCTTCACATACATTTTCTCTCCACTAGTGTACTCCCTACACTTGCCCTAGTCTGTACCTGGATCTGTGAATAAACATGCAAATAACCTGAGCTAGGCTATTAATACATTGCCATTCTGGCAAATTTAGCACCAATTCTTAACCTTTTAGACATGACTTGCATCAGATGTGGAAAATCGGCACTAACTTTTTGAGTGGATTCAGTTTGCAATGTTTATAGTTTGAAAACAGAAACTTGAAGCATCTAATTTTATTTTATCTTTTGTGAACGAACTCCCACGTATGACTATAAACGAGTTAATAGATGAATATAGGACACGGAGTTTATTTAACACGAGAAAAACCTTTGTAACTTACTTCTGATAAAGTTGGTTGCATTTTTATTAGGTCTTTCCTACTTGTGAGGAACTGCAAATGCTATAATACCGCAAGTCTTTCAAAACGAATGTTTTACAACACAAACAACTGTGTGACTCTGATGGGTACTTTCACCAGAAAAGCAACACATAGGACACCAGTAATACTGGTTGTTCTTTTCAGGTGCATTAGATTTTGAAAAACCCAAACATAAAGGCACATGGCTCATAATTCAGAAGCATAAAGGTAAATACTCTTTCTAGATACAACCCAAGTTTGAAAGGACAAGATCTATATTTATTGCTGAGTCTTTACACAGCACCGACTTAACAGTAGATTAATTTTTATACTATCCACTTGTCCTCGTGACTACACTAGTTTACAGTATGTAGTAATTATTTCTTTTAAAATATGCTGATTTATTATCTGCAACAAAATATTTAAATATTTAATAAAGTTCTGACCTCCAACTGATTTGATAATATACAATTGCGGTTGCTATGAGACGTAAAATCAAGAATCGAACAGGAGACCTCGTTCTAGTTGCTGAACATCAAACATGGATCCAGGTGTGTTAAATTATTGTAAAATCTCACTTTTTTGATAAAGACCCAACCATCAATTTTCAGAACAATTTACAGTTATGTTTTGTTCCAGATTGCAGCACAAAAAAGATCACATATGCACAAGGATGCTTTGTCTCCAATCCAAGTAACTGCACTATACTGACACAAATAAACCTTCAATATCTGTTTGGATTGATCATTTTGGATAGCAGGAAGATTGAAATATGATTTTAAAAGTTGTGGGGGGAAAAATTCAGTTGTTTGCGCCTCCTATTAGCGCCTTAAGAGGGCGCTAATGGGGCGCAAAGCAACTAGCGCCCGGGCTTGGCGATGTTTGTGCCGCTCGCGAAATTAACTAGACATTTTTTGCGGCGGCGCTAAACACTACTGCCACGATCTCCTGCGCCGGCAGATCGTGACGTCAGTCGAGTGCGCAATGTCCTGGTAGCGCCCCGGACAGGATTTTGAGTGGCGCCCCTGCCTTACCACCTGCCGCTAGCAAGACAGGTTGAGGGGAGCGTTTTGCAGTCAGAAAGGGACTGGGGGAGCGCTATTTAAACGCGACCGCTTCCTGCCTTTTTTTGTTGGTGGCATTTTTGCACCACGTATTCTGAGAGAGAGAGAGAGAGAGAGAGAGAGAGACTTCTGGAGAGATTCAACGCGGTGTGAAGGAGTGTTGGGTACTGAGCAGCACTATGGAGGTTCATTTTGATTTGCCCTTCCTTGCTTCACCAGCGCTCTGAGGTAGCACCTCGCTCCTTGGCCTTTGCGCCTTAAGACAGGTGTGAAGCGCCTGATTTAGCGCTCCAATCACCTCCAGGGGCGATAAAAGTCAAGTTTGCCGTCGGAGGTAATAATTAGCACCAGGCGCTAAACTTTGCGCACGGCCGATAATGGCGCCCCAAAAGGGGCGATACTGAATTTTTCCCCCGTGATGTTTAAAGACAATTAATATTGTGCTATTAGTGATGAAATTAGCGTAATTAAGGATAGTATCCGACTAAAAACAAGGGCATATAAGGTAGCCAAATCTAGTGGGAGGATGGAAGATTGGGAAGTCTTTAAAAGACAGCAAAAAATAACTAAAAGATTGATTAAGAAAGGGAAGATAGATTATGAAAGTAAATTAGCAAAAAATATAAAAACAGACAGCAAAAGTTTCTATAGTTATATAAAAAGAAAAAGGGTGGCTAAAGTAAATGTTGGTCCCTTAGAGGATGAGACCGGGAAATTAATGGTGGGAAACATGGAGATGGCAAAAACACTGAACAATTATTTTGTATCAGTCTTTACAGTTGAGGACACTAAGAATATCCCAACACTGGACAAACAGGGGGCTCTAGGGGGGGAGGAACTAAATACGATTAAAATCACTAAGGAAGTGGTACTTGGTAAAATAATGGGACTCAAGGCGGATAAATCCCCTGGACCTGATGGCTTGTACCCTAGGGTCTTGAGGGAAGTGGCGGTAGGGATTGTGGATGCATTGGTAATAATTTTCCAAAACTCACTGGACTCAGCAAAGGTCCCGGCAGATTGGAAAACTGCTAATGTAACACCCTTATTTAAAAAGGGTAGTAGGCAGAGGGCTGGAAACTATAGACCTGTTAGCCTAACATCTGTGGTTGGTAAAATGTTAGAGTCCATTATTAAGGAGACAGCAACGGGACATTTGGATAAACATAATTTAATAGGACAAACTCAGCATGGTTTCATGAAGGGGAAGTCATGTTTGACAAATTTGCTTGAGTTCTTTGAGGAAGTAACATACAGGGTGGATAAAGGGGAACCAGTGGGCGTAGTGTATTTAGACTTCCAAAAGGCATTTGACAAGGTGCCACACAAAAGATTATTGCTCAAGATAAAAAATCACAGGATTGGGGGTAATATTCTGGCGTGGGTGGAGGATTGGCTCTCTAACAGAAAGCAGAGAGTTGGGATAAATGGTTCGTTCTCAGATTGGCAACCAGTAACTAGTGGTGTTCCGCAGGGGTCAGTGCTGGGTCCCCAACTCTTTACAATCTATATTAACGATTTGGAGGAGGGGACCGAGTGTAACATATCAAAGTTTGCAGATGATACAAAGATGGGAGGGAAAGTAGTGAGTGAGGAGGACATAAAAAACCTGCAAAGGGACATAGACAGGCTAAGTAAGTGGGCAGAGATTTGGCAGATGGAATACAATACTGGAAAGTGTGAGGTTATGCACTTTGGCAGGAAAAATCATAGAGCAAGTTATTATCTTAATGGCAAGAAACTGGAAAGTACTGTAGTACAAAGGGATCTGGGGGTCCTGGTGCACGAAACTCAAAAAGTTAGTATGCAGGTGCAGCAAGTGATCAAGAAGGCCAATGGAATGTTGGCTTTTATTGCTAGGGGGATGGAATATAAAAACAGGGAGGTATTGCTGCAGTTCTACAAGGTATTGGTGAGACCGCACCTGGAATACTGCATACAGTTTTGGTGTCCATACTTAAGAAAAGACATACTTGCTCTCGAGTCAGTACAAAGAAGGTTCACTCGGTTAATCCCGGGGATGAGGGGGTGGTCATTTGAGGAGAGGTTGAGTAGATTGGGACTCTACTCATTGGAGTTCAGAAGAATGAGAGGCGATCTTATTGAAACATATAAGATTGTGAAGGGGCTTGATCGGGTGGATGCAGTGAGGATGTTCCCAATGAAGGGTGAAACTAGAACTAGGGGGCATAATCTTAAAATAAGGGGCTCCTCTTTCAAAACTGAGATGAGGAGAAACTTCTTCACTCAGAGGGTGGTAGGTTTGTGGAATTTGCTGCCCCAGAAAGCTGTGGAAGCTACATCATTAAATAAATTTAAAACAGAAATAGATAGTTTCCTAGAAGTAAAGGGAATTAAGGGTTACGGGGAGCAGGCAGGAAATTGGACATGAGTCTAGGTTCGGAATGGTCATGGCCCTGTGGGTAGTGGAGTGGGCCCAGGGGCCGTGTAGCCTGGTTCTGCTCCTACTGTGTTCTAATTCTGTGTTAGATTTCAGGAGATGGTTTTATTCCTGTTCCTGGCTGGGGTGGAGATCGCCTTTACAGAAGGTAAGTACTGTAGAAAATATAGGGACAGAGTGATCTCCTGGAAGAATTTCGATCGCCTAGATGGGTCGGAGAGGAATTTCCCAGATTTTTTTCTCCCAAATTGGCCATTGGGTCTTTATCTGGTTTTTCGCCTCTCCCGGGAGATCACATGGGTTCGGGTGGATGCAGAGTGATAGAAGATTTGAGGTTAGGATCAGATCAGCCATGATCTTATTGAATGGTGGAGCAGGCTCGAGGGGCCGATTGGCCTACTCCTGCTCCTATTTCTTATGTTCTTATGTTAACTGCTAGTTGTAAATGTCAATTGGAGTAAGATTAAGCGCCATCCATTTAATGCTTCCCATTTGCTTTTATATGTAAATAACTACAGGCTAATATGCCTCTCAAACCATAGAGTAACAAGCTCGATTGTACCACACCCACCTACATTTTCCTCCTTCATTTCCGGTCCAAGGGCTTCCTTCATTCACTGTTCAGTACAATCAAGGAATTGCTCACAGCTCACTTTTCAGCAGCTTACTTTTTCCCCAAAGGGGTTCTTCTAAACAACTTTAAAATACCATAGAATGAAAATGAAACAAAATGAAATAACTAAGTGACCCATTAAGCAAAAGGAAAAGGAACTCCGTCTTGTTAGTTTAAAACAGGTAGTACCAGCCTAGCCCAATCAACAAGAAATTAAGTAAAATCTAGCATGTTATCTGGGAGAAAAACTGCAGAGTGTGAACAAAATTGCTGTGCATGCATGTAAGTAGCAAAGGCACAAAGAACCCTTAAATGCTAATAATTATTACATAATTCAAGTTAAAATGAATTAAACAGTACTTGTCACGTGTTGGTCAGAATGCCCGGGTCTACAAATTCGATGATGCTGCTCTTGTAAAACAGGTGCCTAAGGGACCAATATGGCGGGCAGCATGCGTGCGCTCATTCTGCGCCGGAAGTGCGCCACCTGCCTTATTCATTAGAGCTGCGTAGTAGACACCCGGGGTGTGCTCTTGAAACTGGCGTTAAGCCCATTCCATCTGCAAATCGGGGGGCCTAATGCCTATTTCAGGCCCATTTGAGAAATTGGTTTGTGAATGACCGCAGCGCTACGGTCAGTTTCTTGATGAGCTCAGCAGCCAAATCGGCAATCCATTAAGGAACCTCTGGAGCCTGCTACCCAAAAAGGAAGTTCCACGTTTTTTTACTTGCCTTATTGCAGGTCCAGAAAGAACAAGAGTGCTCCTCTGGGCTCCACCTCAACACCGTGGGCTGCTGCCAGCCACCGCCCACCCCACTCCTAATTGCCTCCCCCAATAACTTTCCAGACACTGGCTGATTTTGCTGCTCCTCCACATACAGCAAGCTGCCTCTGGGGCCACAAGTGGTGCCCACAGCTCACCGGTACTATCCTAATGAGGCCACAGACCAATTTGCTGGTCCTGCTGCCGGTCTCATTAGGTGTGTACAGTTTGCGCTGCACCGAGATCGTTCCACGATTTGGGTGCGATCCAATTTCTAGGCCTCAAATCTTATTTTTCTATTTTTTTAAAACTCTTATGCTGGTACCAGGCGTAAGAATTCTCGGGCCTTTCAGCAGGAGGAGGTTGAGCAAATAGCGCACCTCTCCACCTGCAGAGGCACTTTGCTTGCGCATTCATTGGATCTATCAAGAGAATTCTTGACAGATCGCAAGTTCCAGATTTCAGCACATGCGCTTCGCACGCCGAAACCCGCAACTTGCGCAGTCCCTACGGGCCTGTACAAACCCGTGGGGGTCGGAAAATATGGGCCTTTGTCTCCTCCCACGATGCTACAAGATAGCCAGGATTGACAGCTTCACTTATTGTGGCATTTCAGACGCCTCCATTTCTTTCAGGTGCAGTAGTGTGAAGGGTGGGGGGTGGGAGGTTGAAATTGGTCTTAGGCGGTAGCGCAAAATGGATGATAGCGATTCACCCCCAACAAGAAGGATATGTTGATAGGGTGAGTTGAAATAAGGTGTCGGAGGCTTGTGTGGAGCATAAACACTGAAATGGACCTGCTGGGTGGAGTAGCCGGTTTCTGTGCTGTAATAGTCTATGTAATTCTATGTTAAGTCAGGCATAGAAGTTTGATGATGGTATATCAACAACAGCTTTGCTAAATTACCCCAATAAAATTATCTCCAGGAAATTCCTGAGGTCTACTTTGAGAGTGTAAAAGGAAATATTGAATTCCATAAAGCTGACTGAAATTTTTACAAAATTTGGAAACACAAGAGAAAGATGCAGATCTCCAAGGTAATCCAAATTAACAACAGAAAATGCTGGAAAAACTCAGCAGGTCAGGCAACATCCGTGGAGAGAAATTTGAGTTGACGTTTCGGGTCAAACCCTTCTTCAAAACTGGAAAGAAAAGAAAACAGATCGACGGCAGGGCTGCGATCGGACAAAAGAAGTGAAAGAAACAAAAGAGTTAGACGAGATGGTAATAGGCTGAGATTAGGTGTAAAGTGTACTGGCAGGGCAAGAGATAGCTGCCAGGTGTGAGAGAGAAACAAAAGGAAAGGGGGGGGGGGGGAAAGGAATGGAAAAATTGCAAGAAAAAATGTGTAATAGGGGCCGAGGTTATGATCTGAAATTGTTGAACTCGATATTGAGTCCGAAAGGCTGCAGAGTGCCTAATCGGAAGATGAGGTGCTGTTCCTCGAGTTTACGTTGAGCTTCCGTGGAACAATACAAGAGGCCAAGGACGGTGAGGTCCGAGTGGGAATGGAGCGGTGAATTAAAATGACAGGCGACCAGAAGCTCGGGGTCACCCTTACGGACTGAACGGAGGTGTCCTTTCCCCCCCCCCTTTCCTTTTGTTTCTCTCTCACACCTGGCAGCTATCCCTTGCCCTGCCAGTACACTTTACACCTAATCTCAGCCTATTACCATCTCGTCTAGCTCTTTTGTTTCTTTCACTTCTTTTGTCCGATCGCAGCCCTGCCTTCGATCTGTTTTCTTTTCTTTCCGGTTTTGAAGAAAGGTTTGACCCGAAACGTCAACTCAAATTTCTCTCCACGGATGTTGCCTGACCTGCTGAGTTTTTCCAGCATTTTCTGTTGTTATTTCGGATTTCCAACATCTGCAGTATTTTGCTATCGTAATCCAAATTAACATTGTTTTTGGTGACACTGACACAGAAACTGGAAGCTGAGATTGAATTCTGCCTCCCACTCATCTAAGAAATGCAGAATGGCTAATATTTTCTTTAGTTGCCACTTTTGGGCAATGGTTCCCTGTATGTAGGCGTTTACAAATCATTTTATAGTTCAAGTTTTGCTTTACCTAATTGATGAAAAATTATATTTATATTAATCTACATGCTCCAGGCTGAATCGACTAACAACGCACCATGATTCAAAAGAAAACCATGTTCCATGATGTAGAAAACAATGCATGAAAACATAGAAACATAGGAGCAGGAATAGGCCATTCGGCCCCTCAAGCCTGTTCCGCCATTTAATGAGATCATAGCTGATCATCCAAATTCAGTACCCTGTCCCTGCTTTCTCCCCATATCCCTTGATCCCTTTAGCCTTAAGAAATATATCTAACTCCTTCTTGAATATATTTAATGAATTGGCCTCAACTGCCTTCTGTGATAGAGAATTCCACAGGTTCACCACTCTCATTCCTCCTCATCTCAGTCCTAAATGGCTTACCCCCTTATCGTTAGACTGTGACCCCTGGTTCTGGACTCCCCTGCCATTGGGAACATCCTTCCTGTATCTAGTCTGTCTAGTTCTGATAGAATTTTATACATTTCAATGAGATCCCCTCTCATTCTTCTAAACTCTAGCAAATACAAGCCCAATCGACCCAATCTCTCTTCATACGTCATTCCTGCCATCCCAGGTATCAGCCTGGTGAATCTTCACTGCACTCCCTCCATGGCAAGAACATCCTTCCTCAGATAAGGCAACCAAAACTGCACACAATACTCAAGGTGTGGTCTCACCAAGGCCCTGTATAACTGCAGCAAGACATCCTTGCTCCTGTACTCGAATCCTCTCACTATGAAGGCTAACATACCATTTGCCTTCTTAACCGCCTGCTGCACCTGCATGCTTACCTTCAGCGACTGGTGCACAAGGACACCCAGGTCTCGTTGCACTTCCCCTTTTCCCAATCCATTGCCGTTCAGATAATAATCCGCCTTCCTGCTTTTGCCACCAAAGTGGATAACCTCGCTTTTATCCACATTATATTGCATCTGCCATGCATCTGCCCAATCACCCAACCTGTCCAAATCATACTGGAGTTTCTCTGCATCCTCCTCACAGCACACACGCCCACCCAGCTTTGTATCGTCTGCAAACTTGGAGACACTGGGCAGGATTTTCATTGGGCCGTGGAGGCAGGATTGGAGGCGTGTCGGGGGTTAAAACCCTGAAATCGGGGGGCACGAACCCATCCGCCACCAACCCGCCTCCATGCCAGTTTCACAGGAGGCGGGTACCCGACCTGCACTGGGACCCGCCTCCCCAAGGCAGGAAGGGGATTAGTGCCAATTAACTGCCTGTTAACAGGTGGTTAACAGGCAGTTTTTAGCCTAATCCCTATTTTCATTGTTGAAATGTGGGATTCCCGACGGCTCCAAACCACACCAAGTTAGCGAGGCGGGCCGTCGGGATGAAGGGCTTGGAGTGGTCGAGATGTTCAGGTGAGCGATGGGTGCATGAGTGCAGAGGTAAGTGTGTTTGGTGTGTTTAAAGAAGTTTTACTTACATTTACATACTACAGCCTTCCTTCCCTCAGGTCTCGGGAGTCCCTCATCTCACCGGCACAGAAAGCAGAATGGCCACGATCTGTCAAAAGTTCTAGCATTCAGCTTTCGGTTCCAGGGAGATCTCTAAATCATCCTGACTGGAAGGAATTAACTTGGAGTACAGATTGTCAGTGTTTGACAGCTTCAAACAGCTGTGAAAAGCTGATATTTCATCTGTCAAAAGGTCTTGACAGATGAAATATCAATCTGTGACGTCACCTGTTACCGGGTGGCCCTTAATTGGCCTGCTGAGCCCGCTGGGCGGTCTCAACAAGGTCAGTCAAGTCAAAATCGCGTGGGTTGGCTAGAACTCGATGGGGGCGGGACTACAACCCCGAAAGTTGTAGTCCCGCCTCCTACCCGACTCCTCAATGAAAATCCATCACATTACATCTAGTTCCCTCGTCTAGATCATTAATATATATTGTGAATAACTGGGGTCCTAGCACCGATCCCTGCGGTACCCCACTAGTCACTGCCTGCCACTCGGAAAAAGGCCCGTTTATTCCAACTCTTTGCTTCCTGTCTGCCAACCAGTTCTCTATCCAAGTCAGTACCTTACCCCCAATCCCATGTGCTGTTCTCTTATGAGGGACCTTATCGAAAGCCGTCTGAAAGTCCAAATACACCACATCCACTGGTTCTCCCTTATCTATTCTACGAGTTACATCCTCAAAAAATTCCAGTAGATTAGTCAAGCATGATTTACCTTTTGTAACTCCATGTTGACTTTGTCCGATCCTGTCACTGTTTTCCAAGTGCTCTGCTATTACATCTTTTATAATGGACTCTAGCATTTTCCCCACTACCGGTCTATAATTCCCCGTTTTCTCACTACCACCTTTTTAAATAGTGGGGTTACATTAGCTACCCTCCAATCCATGGGAACTGTATGGGAACTGTTCCAGAGTCTATAGAATTTTGGAAGATGACCAGCAATGCATCTACTATTTCTAGGGCCACTTCCTTAAGGACCCTAGGATGTAGATTATCAGGCCCTGGGGATTTATCGGCCTTCAATCCCATCAATTTCCCTAACACCATTTCCCTACAAATACTGATTTCATTCAGTTCCTCCCTTTCATTAGACCCTATGTTCCCCAACATCTCTGGGAGGTTATTTGTGTCCTCCTTTGTGAAGACAGAACCAAAGTATGTATTTAATTGGTCTGCCATTTCTTTGTTACCCCTTGTAAATTCCCCTGATTCTGACTGCAAGGGACCTACGCTTGACTTGACCAATCTTTTTCTCTTCACATATCTATAGAAGCTTTTACAGTCAGTTTTTATGTTCCCTGTAAGCTTACTCTCATATTCTATTCTCCCCCTCTTAATTAATCCTTTTGTCCTCCTTTGCTGAATCCTAAACTGCTCCCAATCCTCAGGTTTGCTGCTTTTTCTGGTCAATTTATATGTCCTCTTCTTGGATCTTATGCTATCCCTAATTTCCCTTGTTGCCACGGTTGTGTCATCTTTCTTGTTTTATTTTTATGCCAAACAGGGATGAACAAATTCTGTAGTTCATCCATGCGATCTTTAAATGTTTGCCATTGCCTATCCACCGTCAACCCCTTAAGTAACATTCCCCAATCCATCCTAGCCAACTTGCGCCTCATACCATCATAGTTTCCTTTATTTAAATTCAGGGCCCTAGTCTCTGAGTCAACCACTTCACTCTCCATCTTAATGAAGAATTCTATCATATTATGATCGCTCCTCCCCAAGGGGCCTCGCACAACAAGATTGCTAATTAATCCTTTCTCATTACATAATACCCAGTCTGAGATGGCCTGATCTCTAATTGGTTCCTCGACATATTGGTCCAGGAAACCATCCCGTATACACTCTAGGAATTCCCCTTCCACAGTATTGTTACTAATTTGGTTAGCCCAATCTATATGTAGATTAAAGTCACCCATGATAACTGCTGTGCCCTTCCTGCACGCGTCTCTAATTTCCCATTTAATGCCATCCCCAACCTCAGCATTACTGTTTGGGGGTCTGTATACAACTCCCACTAATGTTTTCTGCCCCTTGGTATTTCTCAGCTCTACCCATATAGATTCCACATCATCAGAGCTAATATCCTTCCTTACTATTGTGTTAATCTCCTCTTTAACCAGCAATGCTACCCCGCCACCTTTTCCTTTTTGCCTGTCTTTCCTGAATATTGAATACCCCTGGATGTTGAATTCCCAGCCTTGGTCACCCTGGAGCCATGTTTCCGTAATCCCTATTATATCATATCTGTTTACATCTATTTACGCAGCTAATTCATCCACCTTATTACGAATGCTCCTCGCATTAAGACACAAAGCCTTCAGGCTTGTTTTTTTAACACTCTTAGACCTTTTAGAATTATTATTTACTGTGGCCATGTTTGATTTACACCCTTGATTTCTCTTACTGCCACTTTTGCTTTTCTCCTTCCTGTCTTTTGCTTCTATCCTTGCTTCCCTTTCCTCTGTCTCCCGCACAGGTTCCCAACCCCCTGCCATTTTCGTTTAAACCATCCCCAACAGCACTATCAAACACTCCCCCTCGGACATCGGTCCCGTTCCTGCCCAGGTGCAAACCGTCCAATTTGTACTGGTCCCACCTCCCCCAGAACCGGTTCCAGTGTCCCAGGAATTTGAATCCCTCCCCCTTGCACCATTCCTCTAGCAATGTATTCATCTGAAATATCCTTCTATTTCTACTCTGACTAGCACGTGGCACTGGTAGCAATCCTGAGTTTACTACCTTTGACGTCCTATTTTTAAATTTACCTCCTAACTCCCTATATTCAGCTTTTAGGTCCTCATCCCGGTTTTTACCTGTATCGTTGGTACCTATATGCACCACGACAACTGGCTGTTCACCCTCCCCCTCCAGAATGCCCTGCAGATGCTCCGAGACATCCTGATCAATTTTAAATGACAATTTTTTCTGAAATTCCCTGCAGTGTTTTTGTTTTTGAGAAAGCCACTCAGCCTTTATAAGCAGAAGGACTGTAAATCAAAGATCTCGCCTTGTTCAGGTGTCAGAAGGCATCTTGTTTGGAGCGTATGCTGTCAGTTGTGAAATATTATGAATTATTCACCAGTCTCTTCCATTTCAATGTGTTTTTAGACCTTTTTTAATTGTGCAATTTCAAAATGTCACCTATTTTTGGAATTTCTTAGCATCCAGTTTATATCTGAATCCAGAAATCAATTAACAAAAGGGACCAGAATCTGCTGAAAAAATAATAGTGTCTGAACAACGCACGCGGTTAGTAATGTGCAAATTGGGCAGCAGCTTGTGGATAGGAAGAGATGCCTCATGAATTTAGAATCACTACAAGTTGCTGGACAATTAGTGCAGTTCCACCGTTAGCTTTGCAAACACAGCATCTCACCTTTAACCACACTGTGAGTTTCATGAAGTTGCTGCATTTGCACATTAATTGTCCATTAAACTCGCCACAGAAGGTTAAGTCTAGCCCAAGTACCCTTTTAATGACATGATGATTGTTAATGACTGTCAATCAACCTCTCTGGCCCAAAATGTGAACAATTAAAAGTGTAGCGTCTCATTCCTTCAAGCAGTGAATTGTTGTTGGAGATTTTAAAACTGTCAAATTTATTTATTTTCTCCTACTTTTCCTTACCGTCTCTTCTGTTCTCTCCCTCTCTTAATCCAATCTTTCATTCCCTCTCTTTATTTCTTTTTCTGTACCTGATTTGAAATTGAATTCACTGATATCTAATTTACCCTCCTTCTCAGTCCTTTCTCTGTTTATTTCTCAATCCTTGAATCTCATTGGTTCAGGAGATACACTGTTCATCCCATTGTTCACCAAGGTCCCAGATGCCATGTTACCCTCGTCGTGCTGTTATCAGCTCGCACTTCCAGCAACTTACAGGGAAAAAATGTTTTTGAGCTGAAGGATGCAAGAGGAAGTCTAATTAACCGGACATGCCACGAGATGCCCTGCTCCAGCAAATTCCAGACCAAGATATTTACTTCCATCATTTGAATTATGAACAGTTTATTTTGAAGTAATCTAACCCCAAGGTAACCTTCCATGATGGGCTTCTTGGATTTTGTTTCAAGCACTAAGCAGATAAATGGAGACATTTCCGCATTCTACACCAATGCATCTCTATGGTAGCCTATAAGGGGGGGGGGGGGTTTGAAGTGCAAGTAATAATGGATGTTCCTTTCTCATAGTCTACGATTTGGTGCATCTGACAAATAGGTCAAGATCAGCAGCCTGGGAAACTGAAGGCCAATGTTAGACAAACCTGGGATTACAATCTGGTCCCAAGACATAAAGCATGAATACACTATGTTACTGAATTGCTGCTAGCAACTAATATAAATATTAATGTGGTGACCAACTTTGACAGTTTAAAAGGCAATGCAATGCACTGAACTGAAAAAAGCATACACATTCTTCATTTTTATTGAAGCAGATTCTTGTTCTTTGACTAAAGATAGTCTTTGGGTGAATATGTCTAAATATTGAAGAAATAACAAAAACTCATGGTAGTTTGAAATATATGCAGAACTGTTGAAATAAATCAGTTTATAATGAAACAGAGGAGCTGGAAATCACGAAATAACTAGTGTGATTTTTGTACCATTAATTGTCTAGCTTAATTCTATTAATTAATTTTTGTCAAAGGTAGGTCAGTGAGACCTCATCCTCAAAGAGCACAATTTTGATTTTTAAAGTTTGATTCACAACATTCAGGTTCTGTGATACTGAGAATTCTTTCTCCCGCCCATTAGCCAGAGCACATTGCTGATTCATTCCAGTCCTTCTGTAGCTCAAAGTGAACTCAAGTGAAACAATTTAAAAGGAATACATTTTTGAAAAATCCCAGCTGTCTGGAACACAAATAAATTGGAATCCTGTCTTTACAATTGCATTTTCCACTGTTGAAACAAGTAACCATTCTATTTGTGTGTTTATATGGGGTGGGTGTACTAGTAGTGTGATCCAAAATATCAAATTCCCCAAATAATCCTAATTGGAATCTGGTTAATTTAGGAATGGACACATTTTAAACCCCTGTTGTTGAATCATTAAAACAAATGCTCCGTGAGCCTGGCGGGACATATGCATTGTTTAGGAAGTGCAGAAGGCTAGGGCGAAATAGTGGAGATTTAAAATGAATAGATATTCTGGAGATTTGTGCAATTACCTTCAGGGATTAGGGAGTAATTAATCCTCAGATGGTAAAAAGGATGGAGTAAAGTCCATAACAAGGTAAATTGGACATGATCTGTAGAAAGAGCTGGCTTCATGGACCCTAATTTTTTTTCTTTTTCTTCCTTTTTTAATGGACAATACATCATAACTCATGCACGTCTGCAGTGCTTATGGGTTATGCACCTACATATTTATGAAAGAGCCATTGTAATTCGCCTGTCCTAATGCAACAGCTTTTATACCTTTACTATTTTAAGTAACTATGATGACAAATATTTTGGGCGAATTTAAAAACTGAGGCATATACAATAAATGCTTTAGAATTATCATCTCATTCAAAATTTACAGTTCTACAAATCAGACACCAATGGGCAACTAGTTTAATAGAAACTGGCAAAAAAAAATGAAAAATCATCAAAGTGTTTTTGTTCATACCAGTCCATAGTATATTATTTATGGAAGTGGTGCAAGCTGTATGAACTGTAAGATTCTTCTGCTCTAACTAGAATGTCCTGACTCGAGCCACATTTCAACTCATGAGCGTAGTCTTGGTACCTTGATTAAGAATGACTCATCTCATGTGGTTTAGGAGTACAACCTCTGTATTCTCAAAGGAACTCATTGAGCTCTTGTCCCTGTCTGACTGCACTAGAAAATCTGAAACTGCAGTTAGATCATCAAACTGCACGCCACAGCTTGCAAAGAAATCTGACAATGACAATGGCTGAGAAATTCCTTGGAACAGCTCCGGAAATGCGTCGGAAACCCCATTTCCTTGTGTAAGTTTTTGTGGCACTTACGGCGAAATAACACCAGTGGGGAGGGAGCAGCTCTGAGGAATTTCCTGGCCAGTGTCTCTGATGGGCATCTTCTTTCTCCAAATCCCACCATTAATGTTCAGATTTTTGTTACTTGCTGACTGTCCAACAGTTCAAATATAGCAAAACATATCAAGCAGCTTACCTTCAAAGCAACAGCAATTAAAGAAAAATTCTCTTAAGGATTCAGCTTACCACTTCTGGAAGCAGCTTTGTAGCAAGGTCATGAATGGCTTTACCAATAATGCAGATGGCTGACACAAGAAATATAACACCCAGGATGACACAAGCTCTGTGGAAAAGAAATTCATAGAGAGTTGATAAATCTTAATAAAATAAAATAACTTTTTAAAAAGCTGTTGTTCCAATTGTTCTTTGCTTAGAATGCATTGACATACTGTACAATTATGGTACGCAGTGTGTAAGGTATAGTATACATAGTAGATTGTAGTAGTGTGTGAGTTGTTCTGAATGGTTGGGATTGTAGATTACTCTGGGGTCCGATTCCAGATAACAGGTTGGTGTGTCATGTTGTCCTTTTACATAGAAATTACAACATGGAAACAGGCTAATCAGCCCAACCAGTGCTAGTTGGTGTTCATCCACCACATGTGCAGTTGTCCTAATCCCATGTGCCTGCCCTGTTCCAATATCCCTTTTCCCCCTTTCCTTCAACCATCTTTCTAACCTATTCTTAAATGTCAACATGGTCTTTGCGGCAGTCAATATTCCTATTGTCCTAACTCTCTTACATTTTATCTTATATCTATGTACCCTCGTTCAAGATCTCTCAACCACTAGAAACAATTTGTTTCTATCTACTCGGTCCAATCCCTTCATAATTTTAAACATGTTTATTAAATCACCCCGTAATCTCCTCTGTTCTAATGAAAAGAGCCCCAATTTTCCAAGGCTTTTGTCATATTTGCATTTCTTCATTCCGGGAAGCATGTCAGTAAAATAAAAGCAGAGCTGAGGACACTCCACGGGTCAAGCAGCATCTGTGGAGAGAACAGACAAGATGCCTTGGGCATGGAGCCTTGAGGAAGGGTGCATACCCAAAATGTCACGTCTGTTCTTTCCACAGATGCCACCCAACCCAATGAGTGTCTCCAGCGCCCTCCATCATCTTCATTATTATCTGAACATCCTAATGAATCTGCGCTGCACCCGCTCTGTTGTCTCAACATCCTTCCTCTAGTTTGGAGCCCAAAACTGCACGCTGTACTCCATAGTTTGCACACTGTCAGTGCCTGGTAAATTTTGGTTCTGTCGCCAGTGCTTTAATAGTTATCTTGTTCAAGTGGCATGGAATATGCTCTAAACGCTTTGCGTGTGACTTACAAGGAGGCTGTTGTTGACAAAACAACAAGCTGCTGGCAGTGGGCTGGAAACGGGAACCAGATTTTAAAGCATTTCTCAGGCTTGATCTTTGTCTCAGAGTCCATCATTTTCTTGGACTGGACTATTTTTCTTCATGCCTCAATCCACATTGACCAGCAGTCCACAACGGGGAGGCCTAAAAGGCAGTGTATCAAGTCCAGTCCAATGGGGTACTTAGTGATTTTATACATTAACTTTTCTTTTTAATTCAGAATTCCAGAATACTGCTTATAGTAATATTATAGCCACCAAAACCTCACACGAAGCAATGTTCTTTGTGCTAGGTTCCATACAGTACATAACATATTCTATATTCAGGAGCTTTTTTGTTACAGTCCCCACCATTTACACCGTCCACACTTAAACATGGGCAGTCACCTATATCGGGCAAATAGCGTTAAACATTTCCCAGTACCATAGGAGTCAATTACAACGTATTAAGCGCTATTTCAGGCAGTTCAATAGGTACCTTGCATCTCATTAATCTCTCGTCTGCCAAAAATGCTTATTGTCCCGGATGATCCTGGAATGCAAAGATAACCCCCGGCTTCTTTTCTCGACTGCAAACCGTCTCCTCCACCCATCCCTCCAACAACAAGTGCGAAGACCTCATGGACTTCTTTGCACGAATTTTGAGACCACCCGATCAACTGCCTCTGCCACTTCCCTCCCTTCCCCAAGCCCACCTGGCCAAATTTCCTCCAAGGTTCCCCCCTGCCCTAGCCCTGAACTTGCATCTTTCTCTAGTTTCTCTCCTATCACCTCTCATGTCCTCTCTGAGCTCATTTTGTTCATGAGACCCACCTCCTGCTCCCTCGACCCTATTCCCACTAAACTGCTGACCACGCAACTTCCCTTCCTGGCTCCCATGTTAGCTGACATTGTTAACGGGTTTTCTCTCCTCAGGTACTGTCCCCCTCTCCTTCAAATCTGCTGTCATCAAAAATGCAACACTTGAGCCCTCTGCCCTTGGAAACTAACGCCCCATTCCTAACCTCCCTTTCCTCTGAAAAGTTCTTGAAAGTGTTGTCACCTCCCAAATCCGTGCCCCTCTTTCCCGGAACTCCATGTTTGAATCCCTCCAATCAGGTTTCCGACCCTGCCACAGTACCGAAATAGCTCTTATCAAAGTCACAACTGACATCCTACGTGACTGTGACAAAGGTAAACCAGCCCTCCTTTTCCTTCTCAACCTGTCCGCATCCTTTGACACGGTTGGCCACACCATCCTCCTCCAACGCCTCTCCACTGGGTGGGACTGCACTCACATGGTTACATTCTTATCTATCTAATCGTAGCCAGATAATTACCTGCAATGGCTTCCCTTCCTGCTCCCACATCGTTACCTCTGGTGTCCCCCAAGGATCTATCCTTGGCCCCCTCCTGTTTCTCATCTACATGCTGCCCCTCGGCGACATCATCCAAAAACACAGCATCAGTTTCCACATATACACTGATGACACCCAGCTTTACCTCACCACTACGTCTCTCGACCCCTCCACTGTCTCTAAATTGTCAGACTGATTGTCCGACATCCAGTACTGGAAGAGCAGAAATTTCCTCCAACTATATATTGGGAAGACAGGGGGCCCAACTTTGTGCGAGGCTAGCACCAATTAAAGCTAACATGCACTACTTAAAGGCAGTCTGCACCTCTTAAAGGGGAGGTGTATTCTGCCTGCAGATCATCATTCAACTGGCTGAGGAAGACAGTGCAAAAAATCAATTAATGATGGCACAAACAGTCGATGGCCCCCACACCATGGGGAAGCTTGCTATCCCGGCAAAGCCACTTGCATACTCCGCCTGCTTCTCTCTGGTCAGAGGGCAGACAATGAAGTCCCCTCTCCTGGCATTAGAACATAAGAAATAGGAGCAGGAGTAGGCCATACAGCTCCTCAAGCCTGCTCCGCCATTCAATAAGATCATGGCTGATCATCGACCTCAACTCTATTTTCCCGTGCAATCTCCATATCCCTTGATTCTCCTAGAGTTCAAAAATCTATTTAGCTCAGCCTTGAATTTACTCAAAGACTCAGCATACACAGCCCTCTGGGGCAGAGAATTCCAAAGATTTATAACCCTCTGAGTGAAGAAATTCCTCCTCATCTCAGTCTTAAATGGCCAACCCCTTATCCTGAGACTGTGCCCCCTAGTTCTAAACACTCCAGCCAGGGGAAACAACCTCTCGGCATCTACCCTGTCAATCCCCTTCAGAATCTTGTATGTTTCAATGAGATCACCTCTCAGTCTTCTAAACTCCAGAAAGTATAGGCCTATTCTCTCATCAAAGGACAGCCCTCTCATCCCAGGAATCAATCTAGTGAACGTTCGTTGCACCGCCTCCAAGGAAAGTATATCCTTCCTTAGATAAGACCAGAACTGTGCACAGTACTCCAGGTGTGGTCTCACCAAGGCCCTGTACAATTATAGCAAGACTTCCTTACTCTTATACTCCAACCCCCTTGCAATAAAGGCCAACATTCCATTTGCCTTCCTTATTGCTTGCTGTACCTGCATGCTAGCTTTCTGTGTTTCTTGCTCTCTGAACCAACATTTGAAAGTTTCTCACCAATTAAAAAATATTCTACTTTTCTATTCTTCCTACCAAAGTGAATAACCTCACATTTCCCTACATTATACTCCATCTTCCACTGTATTGCCCACTCACTTAGTATATCTATATCCCTTTGCAGACTCTTTAGGGGCAAAATTGGGTCATGCCCCCTTTGGGGCGCTAACTTCGCCAGGGCACTGTGTGGTAAACCACTGTTTGTATTCCTGTTTGTCCTGTTTGTATTCCACTGTGTACATGCCTGGACATGCCTCGGCTGACTCCTCCCACAGGTCCTAGTATAAAGGTGACTGCTCCTCAGCCCTTGGTATCCTGGACCGGTCGACCACTCGAGGCAGACCTCCATTCTGTTGTTAATAAAAGCCTTTAGTTACTCTTCTAACTCAGTCTTTTATGAGTAATTGATAGCGCATCAATTTTATTAACAAAATTTTTATAATGGAGAAGATCCTCACACCAGCATGCCTGGACTTAGATCATCGGGAGGCGGACTCATCCACCAAGTTTACTCACTGGCTTAAGTGTTTCGAAAAATTCCTGACCGCCTCCGAAGCAATCAAATCGGACGAGGACAAACTGGATGTCCTGACCTCCAAAGTGAACCACCGAGTGTACTCGGTCATCCAAGACGCGACCTCGTACGCGGATGCTATCAAGCTCCTCAAGGACCAGTACACGCGCCTAGTGAACGAAGTGTACGCCAGGCACCTCCTGGGGAGTCGTAAACAACAACCTGGGGAATCAACCGTGGAATACCTTCAGGCACTGTCTGTGCTTGGCCGGGCCTGTGGTTGTAAGGATGTAAAGGCCGCCGTGTACACAGAGGAACTTATCCGGGACGCTTTTGTAGCGGGCCACAGATCCAATTACACACGACAGCGACTGTTGGAGCAGAGTAACCTCGACCTCAACAAGGCCTCTGAACTCGCACTATCGTTGGATGCAGCCTACCAGGGCATGGATGCCTACTCCTCTGCACCGTGGACGCCGCGGGGAATGACAGCCTGGGACACGGTAGGACCGCCTCATAGCGCCGTGCCACCCCAGCCACACCCCAACAACGGCCCAACTACCGCAGCAGTGTCCCAAGGCCAGACAGCAGTGCCCCAAGGCCAGAAATGCTACTTCTGTGGCCAGGCAAAACACCCCAGAGCGCGCTGCCCGGCGAAAAACGCGATCTGCTCGGGCTGCGGGAAGAAGGGACACTACGCTAGCGTCTGCAGGGCCAAAGCCACCCCGAACCCCAGCAGCGCCGCGTGTGGGCCATGGGCGCCGCCATTTTGGACCTCCCCGGCCGTGTGCGAATCACCGGTACAGCAGCCATTTTGGACGCCTCCAGCCACATGGGGATCATGGACGCCGCCATCTTGGACGACAGCCGGGACGCAGCAGGCCCCCGACACCGCCTCATCTGATACCCGCAGCGACACACCGACCCCTACGCTGGCATCCGTTACACTGGACCAAGCGAGACCGCACCAACTGGCCAGTTCCACAATGGACATTAAGGTAAATGGTCACGATACAATCTGCCTTTTTGGCTCTGGGAGCACGGAGAGCTTCATCCACCCCGACACGGTGCGGCGTTGCTCTCTCCCAGTCCTGCCTGCGCAACAGCGGATTTCTATGGCCTCCGAGTCCCAGTCGGCGGACATCGGCGGCTACTGCGTGGTGACACTCGTAGTAGACGGGACCGTGTACGATCATTTTAAACTTCTGGTCCTGCTGGGGTTAGATTTTCAGTGCCACCTTAAAAGTGTTACGATTGCGTACGGTGGACCCCTACCCCCACTCACAGTCCACAGCCAGCAGCTTCCAAATTGCCCGCCGCGCACCAGGTGCAACCTCTCCACACTCAGAGTCACCCCCCCACCACTGTTTGCTAACCTCACCCCCGACTGTAAGCCCATCGCCACAAAGAGCAGGCGATACAGTGCCGGGGACAGGGTTTTCATTCAAACCGAAGTGGAGCGGCTCCTGAAAGAAGGGATTATTGAGGGCAGCACCAGCCCCTGGCGAGCCCAGGTTGTGGTCGTTAAGACCAGCGAGACGCAGCGCCTGGTCATCGACTACAGCCAGACAATAAATCGCTACACCCTGCTGGACGCCTACCCACTCCCCCGTATAGCTGATATGGTCAACCAGATCGCGCAGTACCGCGTCTTCTCGACCATTGACCTGAAATCAGCGTACCACCAGCTCCCCATCCGCCCTGAGGACCGCCAGTACACTGGCTTTGAGGCAAACGGCCGCCTCTATCACTTCCTTAGGGTTCCCTTTGGCGTCACCAACGGGGTCTCCATCTTCCAAAGGGAGATGGACCGGATGGTAGATCAAAATGCGTTGCAGGCCACTTTCCCATATCTGGACAATGTGACCATCTGCGGCCGTGACTTGCAGGACCATGACGCAAACCTCGAAAAATTCCTCCGCACCGCCCAACTCCTAAACCTGACATATAACAAGGAGAAGTGCATATTCCGCACAAACCGCCTCACCATCCTTGGCTGTGTTGTGGAACACGGAGTCATCGGCCCCGACCCCGACCGGATGCGTCCCCTTATGGAACTTCCACTGCCCCACTGCCTCAAGGCCCTGAAGAGGTGCCTAGGGTTTTTCTCCTATTACGCCCAGTGGGTCCCCTACTATGCGGACAAGGCCCGTCCGCTGATCAAGTCCACCTCTTTTCCCTTGACGGCAGAGGCCCGCTTAGCCTTCCACCGTATCAAGGAGGACATTGCCAAAGCCACCATGCACGCAGTGGACGAATCCATCCCCTTCCAGGTGGAAAGCGACGCGTCCGACTTTGCCCTGGCCGCTACCCTCAATCAGGCGGGGAGACCCGTGGCCTTCTTTTCACGAACCCTCCAAGGCCCGGAGACCAGACACTCCGCTGTTGAGAAGGAGGCCCAGGCGATTGTGGAGGCTGTGCGTCATTGGAGGCACTACCTGGCCGGAAAACGATTTACCCTGCTCACTGACCAGCGTTCAGTTGCTTTTATGTTTAACAACAAGCAGAGGGGCAAAATCAAAAATGACAAGATCTTGAGGTGGAGAATCGAACTTTCCACCTACAACTACGAGATCTTGTACCGGCCAGGGAAGCTAAATGAACCCCCGGATGCGCTATCGCGTGGCACCTGCGCCAGCGTGCAGATCGATAAGACTACGGGTCCTCCACAATGACCTCTGCCACCCGGGGGTCACCAGGTTCTTCCACCTCATCAAGGCCCGCAACCTGCCTTACTCTATTGAGGAGGTCAGGACCATGACCAGGAACTGCCAAGTCTGCGCTGAGTGCAAACCACACTTTTATAGACCAGACAGGGCCCACCTGATAAAAGCCACTCGCCCCTTCGAGCGCCTGAGCGTTGATTTTAAAGGGCCTCGCCCCTCCTCCGACCGCAATGTGTACTTCCTCAATATTATTGATGAGTACTCCCGTTTCCCGTTCGCCTTCCCCTGCCCGGACATGACCAGTGCCACGGTCATTAAATGTCTGAACAACCTCTTCACCCTGTTCGGCTTCCCCAGCTATATCCATAGCGACCGGGGCTCATCGTTTATGAGCGACGAACTCCGTCAGTACCTGCTAACTAGGGGTATTGCCACAAGCAGGACCACCAGTTACAACCCCCGGGGGAACGGACAGGTGGAAAGAGAAAATGCGACAGTTTGGAAGGCCGTCCTGCTAGCCTTAAAGTCTAGGGGCCTTCCAACCTCCCGCTGGCAGGATGTGCTCCCCGATGCGCTCCACTCTATTCGGTCACTGCTCTGCACTGCCACTAACGCCACCCCTCATGAGAAAATGTTTGTCTTCCCAAGGAAGTCCACATCAGGGACATCGCTACCGCCATGGCTGACGTCCCCAGGGCCGGTCCTACTGAGAAGACACGTGAGGACCCATAAAACGGACCCCCTGGTCGAGAGGGTCGACCTCCTCCACGCCAACCCCCAGTATGCTTACATCGCATACCCGGACGGGCGGGAGGACACAGTCTCCATAAGAGACCTTGCACCCTCGGGGACCACAGTAACCCACTACCCACTACCACCCCCCCCCACGATCCGATATCCAGCCCCAGCAGACGGCAGGCCTGGGCCCCGCGACCCGCTCGACATCTACAAGGACGACACGCCTGTGCCACAGCCTACGCTGGACTCGACGCCGGAAGCGTCACTACCCCTGCCGTCGCCACGCCGATCACAGCGGCAGACAAGACCTCCGGAGAGACTCCAATACACTAACTTTTAATACACTTCACCCCGCCGGACTCAATTTTAAACAAGGGGTGAATGTGGTAAACCACTGTTTGTATTCCTGTTTGTCCTGTTTGTATTCCACTGTGTACATGCCTGGACATGCCTCGGCTGACTCCTCCCACAGGTCCTAGTATAAAGGTGACTGCTCCTCAGCCCTTGGTATCCTGGACCGGTCGACCACTCGAGGCAGACCTCCATTCTGTTGTTAATAAAAGCCTTTAGTTACTCTTGTAACTCTCAGTCTTTTATGAGTAATTGATAGCGCATCACACTGCTTTTAGCGCCCCGAAAAAGTTAGCGCCTCCACACTCAGAATTATCTAGTAGCGCCCAAGAGGGCGGCGTGGCGCTACTGGAAGTAGCAGGTACTGCAGGCCTTCCTCCCTTTATTAAAGGGGAAGGGCCTAGCGCAGCGCAACCCGGGGCCCAGCTGGACCACCAGGGATCAGAGTGCTGGCAAAAGAGCCCGGCACTCAAGAGGAGTGCCGGACTCACGGTGTACAACTGGCACTCCACGGGGGGCTTCACAGGAGGCCGGGGACAGCAACAGGGACAAGGTGCTGGCAGGCGGTCAGCAACAAAAATGGCCACCCGGCATCTCCCCTTTAATTTGCGCTGCCCTGGCCGCATGTACGCCTCCCTGACCCTGTTGGACATAGCTTCTGATGGTAAGTCAGGGGGCGCTACCGAAGATCGCAGCCGGGAATCCAAATATACTACATCCACTGGTTCCCCTTTATCTACCCTGCTAGATACATCCTCAAAAAACTCTAATAAATTTGTCAAACATGATTTCCCTTTCATAAAAACATGTTGACTCTGCCTAATCATGTTATGATTTTCTAAGGCCCTGATACCACTTCCTTAACAATGGATTCCAGTATTTTCCTTGCGACTGATGTCAGGCTAACTGGCCTGTAGTTTCCTGTTTTCTCTCTCCCTCCTTTCTTGAATAGCAGTGTTACATTTGTGACCTTACAATCCACTGGGACCGTTCTAGAATCTAGGGAATTTTGGAAGATCAAAACCAATGCATCCACTATCTCTTCAGCCACCTCTTTTAGAACCCTAGGATGTAGGCCATCAAGTTCAAGGGATTTGTCGGCTTTTAGTTTCTCTAGTACTTTTTCTCTACTTATATTAATTACGTTAAGTTCCTCACCCTTATTAGACCCTTGGTTCCCCACCATTTTTGGTATGCTTTTTGGGTCTTCTACTGTGAAGACAGATACAAAATATTTGTTTAACGTTTCTGCCATTTCCTTATTTCCCATAATAATTTCTCCTGTCTCAGCCTCTAAGGGACCAACGTTTACTTTAGCTACTCTCTAAAGAGCGTCTGTCATTTCTATGATGCAGCAGTGGACAGCGAACTGGGAGATGTTACAAATGTCGCCTGCTGCAGCCTAGAAGGATCCCAATGCAAAGACATTCAGGGCCACGGTCACCTTCCCAGCCACTGGCACAGTGCCCTTTCCCTGGTGTGAGGCTGCAGGTCTGTTTGCAAGAGATGCCAGTGTTCTGTGAGCACCTCCTTCGTAAACCCAGATGCCTTATACTCTGCTGCTGGCTCAGGTTGAGGTAAGAGAATTGCTCTTGGAAGACTCTAGGTGGGTAAGGCCTCCTGCTGAGAGCCCTTCTTCCCTTCCGCCTCCTCCCTCTGCAAGCAGCTTGTCCTCTTCTCCACTGCCTCTGCTCCATATCCCTGTCATGCTGCAGGCCAAGGGGGAGGACAACTACAGCACCCATGACTGGAGCAAGTGGTCTGACCAGAGTCGTTGAAGTCAGCAGCAAGGCCTTCTCCACTTGCAGCCCCACTCCCTGTCACCTCACCAACTTTCAAAAAACTCTAGAAAGCTCCAAACATTTCACAAACTTACACAGAGCCAGTAAAAAACACTCTCACCAAGGGGGCGTCTGGTGCGGCCCACAGCAGAATTGTGCACGCGCGGCTCGGACACCATTTTCGACCTAAAACGGCACCCATAGCACCCAAACAACGGGCGCTACGCAATCACATTTTTAGCTCTTCCTGTTTTTCTTTAAATCACATCAAAGAAGCCCTCCATTGGTGACATTCAAACACAAGCGGTCCATTCAGCCACTTACCTCGGCTGGTAATTTAAACTTCACGAGTGGTAGGGACTGTATAAACTCTACACTGCCTAGCCTGATGGATTCCTAATGAATATGCATGAGACATTTGGAATAAAAGAGACATTTGAGCATCACCAAAAGCACTGCAATCATCTACACAGGCCATGTTTCTAATTTATTTCTGTTTATTTTGGAAAGCAGGTTTAAAATGGACAGTTTATTTCACGTTCCACAACAGAGTGCACCACATAAACTGCAACAAATGAGAAATGACAATTGCACGATTCGCTTTCAAAGCTGGAAACTGAAATAACAAGCCACACTCATCAACTGTGTGAATATGTTTCATTGCTGGAACCTATTGTGGTTTTACCATCCATCACTTATAGTCGACAAATCGCGTTAATACCAACGCACTCGTAGTGGGGACTGTGTTGGCTTTCAAAGAAATGCAAAGTCCAAGGTCACAAGACTCCTTGTGGTGGAAACTTCAAGCCTCAGCCTGGGAAAGTGGAGGGTGGTGGTTGGGGGGGGGGGGGTGGGGGGGTGGCGGGGAGAAGAATTGCATTGTAGAGGGCCCTGGGGTAGCCACGCACTCCATGGTGGTCAGAGCTCAGTCAGGTGGTTATGCAGCGCTGCACAAAATGATCCCAAACGACAAAAGGCTGCTTAACAAGCAGCCTTCATGAACCATTGATGAGCTCTCCAGCTTGTCCTCAGGCGAACATGTTGCTTCTCCTGCAATTCCAACTGCACTTGCTCATCCTAATTAGTGCTCTGTGCTTCAACAATTGCTCCATCCTGAAACTCACTAAGTGACCTCTCCTTGCAATTCTGTGTTGGTGATTACCACTGTGGGAATATGTGGTGCAGGGTGCTGTGATACGCTTGGTAGAGACTGGCTGCTCTGACACTGCCTTTCTTGGGCAGCTGGAGGAACAGAAGACAAGCATATTTTACAAAGGTAGGAATAAAATGTCCCATGAAATAGAGCTTTCGCGTCAGCTGTGGCTCAGTTGGTAGCACTCTCGACTTGGAATCAGACGGTTGTGGGTTCAAGTCCCACTCCAGAGGCTTGAGCACAGAATCTCGGCTGACGCTCCAGGGCAGTACTGATCGAGTGCTGCACTGTCGGAGGTGCCATCTTTGGGATGAGGCATTAAACCGAGGCCCCATCTGCCCTCTCAGGTGGATGTAAAAGATCCCATGACACTATTTTGAAGAAGAGCAGGGGAGTTCTCCCCAGTGTCCTGTACAATATTTATCTTTCCACTAGCATCACTAAAATCAGATTATCTGGTCATTATCACAGCTGTTTGTGGGACCTTGCTGGGCGCAAACTGGCTGCTTTGTTTCCTACATTACAACAGCGACTACACTTCAAATGTACTTAATTGGCTGTAAAGCGCTTTTGGATGTCCTGAGGTTGTGAAAGTTGTTCTACAAATTCTTTCTTCTTTTAAATGGCAAGACATTTCAATGTGTTTCATCTCCACGGCTCCAGTGTAGGTCTGTGTGTGAGGGAGTGAATGAGTCATTGAGTGAATAAAGAGAGAAAGAGCATGAAAAGCAAATGATGATACTGTTGAGATACCGCGGCAAACGTGGGAGTCGAGACCAGAGTTTGGTGAAACACAACTGCTTTAATCTACATCATGGCAAAGCCCGCACAACCACTTAAATACTCCCCAGACAGGAAGTGCTCCCGGCAGCCTGTCCCTGCGGGAAACAAGTTGCTGGAGGAAAGGGCCCCCGGCTGGGGGTGTCTGCTTAACTGTCCGTGCCGCCGTGAGCGGATTATGTCCAGTGGTGGCGTGTCGCCACAGAGCTCCCCCCAGAATCCGCTTAGGAGGAGCGGACGAGTCGTGACAGTGGTCTAATGGTTCTGCCGGAGCGGCTCTGAGTGGTCGCCGGTCTAGTTGGAGGGGCCGGGCGGTTCGCCGCCGGCTGTGCTGGCTTGCTAGCGGGACGGCCTCTAGTTGGAGGTCGGGCCACGGGGACCTGTTCCCCTGGTTCTGTGTGTGCTGGTTTGAGCCGGTCGATGGAGACTGTGTCGACCCTGTCGCCGAGTCGCAGCTTGAAGACCTTGTCCCCGGTTTGTAGTACCTCGTACGGTCCGTCGTACGGGGGTCGCAGGGGTCCGCAGTGCGCGTCGTGTCGCACGAAGACGAAGCGTGCCTGCTGTAAGTTTGGCGGGACATGAGGTGCGAGTTCGCCGTGTCGGTTGACCGGAAGTGGGGCGAACTGTTGAGCAGAAGAGAAAGAGTTGAGCCACTGCTGTTCGGCCGACCAAGGCGTGGTAGCCTCCGGGAGGAATTCACCTGGTACGCGCAGCGGTTGTCCGTAGACTAACTCCGCTGCCGAGGACTGGAGGTCTTCCTTGACCGCGGTGCGTAGGCCTAGTAGCACAATGTGGTAAACCACTGTTATACCTGCCTGTATGAGTGTTTGTATTCCACTGTGTACATGTCTGTACATGCCTCGGCTGACTCCTCCCACGAGTCCAGGTATAAAGGTGACTGCTCCACAGTCCCTCTGTATTCTGGACTGGTCGATCACTCGAGGCACACCTTCATTCTCTTGTTAATAAAAGCCGGTTAGTTACTCACTTAACCTCAGTCTTTTGAGTAATTGATAGCGCATCACACCCACGGTAGGCAGTCAGTCCAGGTACTGTCCTGCAGGCCGGCGCGGAGTGAGGCCTTGAGTGACCTGTGGAAGCGTTCACACAGCCCATTGGCCTGCGGGTGGTACGCCGTGGTTCAGTGGAGCATCACCCCGAGGTTGCGTGCTGTGGCCGTCCAGAGTTCGGAGGTGAACTGGGCGCCTCTGTCGGAGGTTATGTCGGCTGGTACACCGAACCTTGCGACCCAGGTGTTAACGAACGCCCTGGCGATGTCGGCTGTGGTGGTGGAGGTCAGCGGCACTGCCTCAGGCCAGCGTGTGTAGCGGTCGACCATCGTGAGGAGATAAGTTTGGCCTTGCGATGGCGGCAGAGGACCGACGATGTCGACGTGTACATGGTCGAAGCGGCGGCTGGGTACCTCGAAGTCTCCCAGGGGTGCTTTTGTGTGCAGCTGTACCTTAGCCCGTTGGCAGGCGAGGCAGGAGGTGGCCCAAGTCCAAACATCTTTGCTGAGGCCGCGCCAGACAAAGCGCTGGGAGAGGATTTTGACGGATGCGCGGGAACCCGGATGGGAGAGCCCGTGTAGCGCGCCGAAGATGCGGCGGCGCCAGGTTGCAGGGACGACCGGCCTGGGTTGGCCGAGTGAGACGTCGCAAGTGACTGCCGTGGCTTCGGGCCCGTGCGCGACCTTGGCTAGGCGTAGCCCTGGCAGGCTGGTAGCCGCCGAGAGGAGGTCTGGGTCCGTGAGCTGGGCCGCTGCTAGTTGCGCGTAGTCGACCGCGAGGTGATTCGCGCAGATGGCGGGACGGGAAAGGCAGTCGGCGACAACGCTGTCTCTACCGGAGACATGCTGGATGTCCGTAGTAAACTCGGACACGGCCGCGAGCTGGCGTTGCTGCCTAGCGGACCAGGGTTCGGTGTGCTTGGCCATCGCTATGTGAGCGGCTTGTGGTCCACGTATGCGGTGAAGGGGCGGCCCTCCAGGAGGAACCTGAAATGGTGGACAGACAGGTGGAGCGCGAGAAACTCGCGGTCGAAAGTAGATTATTTGACCTCCGGGGGGCGCAGTTGGCGGCTGTAGAAGGCAAGTGGCTGCCACGCGCCATTGACCCACTGCTCGAACACGGCTCCGACCGCGTGGTCGGAGGCGTCGGTGGTGAGCGCGACCTGGGCATCGGCCCTCGGGTGCGCGAGCAGGGTGGCGTCGGCGAGCACGTTTTTGGTGGCGTCGAAGGCGGCTGACGTGTCAGTGGTCCAGGCTACGTCCATCTTGCCGGATTTACCTCGGAGGGAGTTGTATAGGGGCTTCATGAGGGCTGCAGCTCTGGGAATGAACCTGTTGTAGAAGTTCACCATCCCGAGGAACTCCTGGAGGCCCTTGATGGTTTTGGGGCGGGGGAATTGCTGGACGGCCTGCACCTTGTTGGGCAGGGGGACGGCCCCAGCAGGGGTGATGTGGTGGCCGAGAAAATCAATCTCGGCTAGGCCGAATTGGCACTTCGCCGGGCTGAGGATGAGCCCGTGTTGGGCTAGGCGCCCGAACAGCATGCGAAGGTGTTCGAGGTGTTCCTGTTGGGAGGAGCTGGCCATGAGAATGTCGTCTAGATAGACGAATAGGAAGTTCAGGTCCCGGAGGACTGAGTCCATAAGGCGCTGGAAAGCCTGGGCTGCATTCTTGAGGCCGAAGGGCATTCTCAGGAACTCGAACAGGCCGAATGGGGTGATGACGGCCGTTTTGGGGATGTCCGCAGGGTGTACGGGGACTTGGTGGTAACCGCGCACCAGGTCGACCTTGGAAAAGACGGTTCGTCCGGCCAGTCGCGCCGAGAAGTCCTGGATGTGCGGCACCGGGTATCGGTCGGGGGTGGTGGCGTCGTTGAGGCGGCGGTAGTCCCCGCAGGGGCGCCAGCCTCCGCCGGGCCTGGGGGCGATGTGGAGGGGCGAGGCCCAAGGGCTGCTGGAGCGGCGGATGATGCCGAGTTGCTCCATGGTGGTGAACTCGGCCCGCGCGATTTCCAGCTTGGCTGGGTTGAGTCTGCGGGCGTGGGCAGAGACCGGGGGGCCGCTGGTGGGGATATAGTGCTCCACACCGTGTTTGGCGGCTTTGGCCAAAAAGGTCGGGTTGGTGAGGGCGGGAAACTCAGCTAGAAGTGCCGAGTAGTCGTCCGTGGCTCTGGCGAGGCAGTAGGTCGTCAAGCCGGCCGAACGGGCCGGGATGAATGCGCCAGGGATGGGGGCAATAGTGTTGATGTCGACGAGGTGGTGCCTCGGAATGTCGACAAGGAGGCCGTGGGCGCGTAGGAAGTCGGCGCCGAGGAGTGGGCAGAGGACCTTGGCTGTGAGAAACTCCCAGCGGTAGCGGCGGCCTGCGAGGTCGAGCGTGACCATGCGGGTGCCGTATGTGCGGATGTCAGAGCCATTGGCTGCGGCCAGCGTGATACCCCATGCGCCGCGTTGGATTTCGAGGGCGGGGGTGATGCTGTGCTGGGCTCCTGTGTCGCACAGAAATTGGCGGTTGGTGCTGTCATCGGTGACGTACAGTAGGGGCCCCTTTTGCCCCGCGGCCATCGTGGGGGCCGGTGCGGGGGGGGGGGGTTTGAAAGTGCACGGTGGCATGCAGCGTTGGGCCCTAGTGCCAAAACGGGTGTGGTAGTAGCAGTGACCCGGAGTGGAAGGGCGGTTGGGCCTAGTGGGCCGGGGAGACCGCGTGGTCGTTGCCGTGAGGTCGGGCGCGACGTCGCGGGCGGTCTGCACGGAGGGCAGCCGGTCGGCCTTTTTGGCTATCTCATTCAGGTCCGTGGAGCCAGACTCCACAATGAGCGGGCGGATGCTGGCGGGGAGCTGCCGAATGAAAAGCGTGCAAAAGAGGGCGCCGGGGTTTTTGTCGTCCAAGAGGGACAGCATGTGGGAAAGCAGGTCCGACGGTGAAGCGTCACCAAGGCCTGGGAGGTCGAGGAGTTGGCAGTTGCGCTGGTAAGAGGGCGCCTGAAATTTTTTAAGAAGCGCGGCCTTCAGATGTTCATACTTGCCTTCCACTGGTGGATCCTGCAGCGCTGCCCAAACCTTGGGGACTGTGGCATAGGTGAGAGAGGCGACGAGGTAGTCGTACTTCATGGCGTCGACTGTAATGCTTCTCAGCCGGAATCTGGACTCGGCTTGAACGAACCAGGCCTCGGCCAGGTTCTCCCAAAAGTCCGGTAGTTTAACCGTGACTGTGTTTGTATCCGCCATGCTAGCTTAGGATTCGTCCTGAGCGTCGGGGTCACCAGTGTTGAGATACCGCGGCAAACGTGGGAGTCGAGACCAGAGTTTGGTGAAACACAACTGCTTTAATCTACATCATGGCAAAGAGAAACTGGAAAAGCCCGCGCAACCACTTAAATACTCCCCAGACAGGAAGTGCTCCCGGCAGCCTGTCCCTGCGGGAAACAAGTTGCTGGAGAAAAGGGCCCCCGGCTGGGGGCGTCTGCTTAACTGTCCGTGCCGCCGTGAGCGGATTATGTCCAGTGGTGGCGTGTCGCCACAATACAAGCCATGAATTTGCAGAGGCCTCTAACTTGATCCTGTTACTCCCTCTATACCCAGAATCTCCTAAGAGTCAAGGGTGCCAGACTAGGTGAACCCCTACCTATAAGCATTCACTGGTGCAGGTTATACACGGCTTTCTCCTGCAACTAGATAGGACAGGGACAGATGTTAGTCACAACATCTTCTCTCCTATTCTAAGTGCCCAGATCAGCAGCCATCTTATTCAAGTGTGTTAATATTCAGCATGCAGGTGATTGATGGCGTGTTTGGTGTTTATAGGTTGACACATTTCATGGGCCAAAGAGCCAATGCATTGTGATGGCAGCAATATGAAGTCTCTTGGTAAAACATGGGCATGCCTGTGCATTTAGAAAGTAGATGAACAGCTTCTAGAGAGGTGGGTATTGTTGCACTGGGATGGTGCAGAATGCTGACATTGCTGTGCTATTCGGATGTCTTGCATTATACAAAACTCAACAAATTTCTTTCTCACATTCTCCCAGGTGTGTGCCGCAAGTGAGACAGCATTAAATTTCTGTCCTTTCCATCCAGGCTGCTTTGACAGTACTCTTGACTAGAGGGTGGCCCTCAGTTTCAGAAAGATCTTCCCTTCCCTGTAGCAGCTCCCGTAGACTCACCTCCACAGCAGCATAATGAAATGATGCTGTTTTGCCTCGGCACCTTGCTTCTGCCAGTTTTTAACAAGTAAAGCCAATTCCCCTTTAATGACGACCAGCAACCCTTACCGCCAAATTACCTAAGCACTAGGCAGGGGGGAACCCAAAAATGTATTTAAATGAGCTGGCCTTGTATTATAGCATAAGGTCAGCTCAATAGAACACAGGCACACTCTGCTCAAAAGAGCAGTTGTCCCTTCATTGCTCATGATGACAATGTTCACTTTACGAGGACTTCTTGATAAGTGTCGACAAATTTCCAACCTTCATGGCTTATGAATAAACCACTATCATATTACATAATCCAGTGAATAAGTCATTTAAAGTAAGAAAACTAATCAATAATAAATTTGTCACTACATGACTTTATGTAAATAAACTGACTGAAAACATAAAGCAGTTTATTTAAATCATCCATCGTCTCCTTCTGCAGGATTGCTTCCAACACGTTTAATAAGGATTGACAAAGCGGCAAAACTTGTGCAGATTAATATATGTTTTATTCCCAGCTACAGGAGTATATGCAAGGGCAGATTTTCCGAATCCTCACGGCCCGCGAGTGCATATCGGAAAATCGCATATTCGCGGTAGGCAAGGACTTGGCGAATCTACCCTGTAAACCAATAGGCCAACATTGGTCCAATCGTTGTTACATTTGAAGATGATTGATGTATCAGCAATATTTGATGTCTATTTTTCTGAATATTAATATTTGTGACTCTTTCAAGACTGCTGAAAAATGAGTCTTGGCCCTTTGGACCTGGAAAGGGAAACTAATCCTGATAAGTGTTCAAATTTTATAATGATATTTTAAGATGTTCTACTGGAGTGAAAGTGCACCATGCATTACCCTCAGTTAAGTTTTTCATATTTTAATCACATCTTGAAATTGCAGATACAAATTTCAATACAGCAATGAAATTGCCCAACCATATTACCTCAGCAGGATGACTGGAAAAGTCTCTTAGAGGAGGGAGAGGCATTGAAAAAATCTGTGGCTGAAGAGGCCCCAATTTTTCCAAAACTAGAAGAGGTTCTGATATTTTAGAAACGACACCGATTTATTATTTTTAATAATTCATTGCTTTTAATAGATCGTGGTTTTTCAAACAATGAAGTGGCTTCAATATTTCAAGTTTGAAGAGGCCCTGGTCTTTTTATTTACAAAAAACAGGGAGATGTCTATTTGGAATGGCAAGATTTCATCATTTCTGAGCAAGCACCAATTTCTCCAGCTTTCTCCCCGTGATAAGGCTAATGTTACAAAACAAAATGACACTTCATCAGCACAGTTCTGGCTGAAACGTTAACTTGTCACTTCTCTTCACCGATGCTGTGTCTAACTTGCTGTTTCCAGCCTTTTCTGTTTTTGTTTCACATTTCCAGCATTTACAGTATTTTATTTTTTGTTAGCACAGCTTAACATTGAAAACCCCTATCATAATACCACCGGTATTTGAGGTATGCGATTTTCTGTAGAGCCAGGTTTTCAATGCATTTTGAAATAGAACATTGTGACACACCTCCAATTTTTATATAAATAATAGATCAGCTGATACAATAATCAGTAAGTGAGACATGTCGCATATAGATATAAATCACTTACACATGTTCAATGCACAGGTGCTGAAGATGCAGTCCTGTACCTAGCTGTTATTTACAACGAGACAAGCATTTTTGTTCGGCTACTGACTGGTGTGGTGTTACAAAATTGATGAGTACAGTTGTGCTCCATTATTTTCAAATTTTACACTTGTTGCCACCTTATAAGTGTAATATATACTTTGGGGGCATTTTTCATTATTCGATATAAAAGGGGAAGGGGAAAGGGAAATTCCAATGCTAGAGTATAGCTTCCTTTTATAAATGAGTCCAGTTATTGCCCTTCCCCTGATTTACTTTATGTCAAGTACTTTCTTTTAAAATTCAGTTCAATTAAAAATTAATTACTGCAATAACTTATGCTTAATTATGGATAGATACTCCATTAATAAAAAATAATACATCAAGTCCAACAGTGAATTGAAGTTTTATTTCTATTGTCATCACTTTACTTCACTTGGAAGTGTGGTAAACAGTGAGGAAGATAGTAATAGACTTCAAGAAGACCTAGACAGGCTGGTGGAATGGGCAGACACATGGCAGATGAAATTCAATGCAGAGAAGTGTGAAGTGATACATTCTGGTAGGAAGAATGAGGAGAGGCCATACACACTAAATGGTACAATTTTAAAGGGGGTTCAAGAACAGTGACCTGGGGGTGTTTGTGCACAAATCTTTGAAGGTGGCAGGGCAGGTTAACAAAGCATATGAGATCCTGGGCTTTATAAATAGAGGCATAGAGTACAAAATCCAGGAATTTATGCTAAACCTATATAAAACATTAGTTCGGCCCCAGCTGGAGTATTGTGTCCAATTCTGCGCACCACACTTTAGGAAGGACGTGAAAGCTTTAGAAAGGGTACAGAAGAGATTTATAGAATGGTTCTAGGGATGAGGGATTACAGTTACGTGGATTAGAGAAGCTGGGGTTGTTCTCCTTGTAGCAGAGAAGGCTAAGCGGAGATTTAATAGAGGTGTTTAAAATCATGAAGGATTTAGATAGAGTAAATGAAAAGAAACTGTTTCCAATGACTGAAGGGTCGATAATGAGAGGGCACAGATTTAAGGTGATTGGCAAAAGAACCAGAGGTGACAGGAGGAAAAACTTTTTTATGCAATGAGTGGGGAGAATTTGGAATGCACTGCCTGATAGGGTGGTGGATATAAATTCAAAAGTCGCCTTCAAAAGGGAATTGGATAAATACTTGAAGAAAATATTGCAGGGGTATGGGGAAAGAGCAGGGGAGTGGGGCTAACTGGATTGCTCTTCAAAAGAGCCGGCGCAGACTCAATGGGCTGAACGGCCTCCTTCTGTGCTGTACTTTTCTATGATTCTATGAGTCCTTTAGGTAAATTTGCTAAAAAGAATTTTGTAAGAATAACTTTGTGCTCCCATTTGAGGGCTAAATGTGCTCCATGTATTAACACAAGTGCATGGACTAAGTAGCCTAGATTATTCAGTTACTCAGACAATATGGCAACAGCTTTGGGATCAATGGCAGTATATTTTCCAATCAGGTATGAATGTTTATTTTAAAATGGGTTAATGCCGGTCTAAAAATAGCGCACTGAAGAATGTAGTACGAATGTGTTAAGTGTTTGTACCCGAATGTTGCCAAAAGAGCCACCATGTATATGAAAACTGACATCCTGTTTGTGGATGAGGTCACCAGGGGTGCAAGAGAATAGAAAAAGATTAACAATCTGCGAACATGAAGCTGAGAAGAGTAAATTAGTTTGGAATAGGTTGTGGGCTTCATGGGTGAAAGGAGTTTGTTAAGGACAGAAGAAACTAAGCTGGAAGGGCAGGCTGAGGGCAAGTGTGGAGAAATACAGGAGGAAGCAAGTGTCGGGAGAAAGAAGGTGACAGAGGCAGCAGCACTGACCAAGAGTTACATAGAATGTACAGCACAGAAACAGGGAATTTGGCCCAACTACTCTGTACTCAACACGAGTCTCCTCCCGTTCAATCTGCTTCATCTCAGCCTTTCAGCATATCTTTCTATTCCCCTTTTCTCTCATGTAATTGCTCCTTATTTTCCTATTGGATTTATTAGTAATTATCTTGTATTTATGGCCCCTAGTTTGGATTCTCTCACAAGTGGAAGCATTGGCCTAGAAATTGGATTAGGCCCAAAAATGGGTAGGGTCAGGGGCCAGCGCCATTTGCCTGCGCCTGTTGAAAGTGGTTCAGTGCTGTCTGCTCATTATAATGGGCCAGAAATTCAGATCGGGGGCTTGCCGCACGTGCAAGCCCCTGATATGCACTTACCCGACGCGCTGGCCGTTGACCTCCAGGGACGCCTGGAATTCGATTTTGAAAAAGAAGAATCCCGGGCAGCGTATGACGTCACGCCGCCCAGGAGTGCAGCCAGCGCGAAGCCTGTAGCGCGCTGTGCAACTGAGACACGCCCCTTGAGGTCTCAGTTTAACAGGACACGCCCCCAATGTTTCTGCCAAGCAGCTAAGCATTTTTACATGCAAAGCAGCAGTTTAAATAGGTTTTTGGAAGTTTTTTGAAGATTTTGGTAACTTTTATAAACTTTTAAAAACGTTTACATTATTTTGAAGAATCTGAAGTAGTTTTAAACAGAATTAAAGCAATTTAAAGACTTTTAAAAGCCCTAAAAGAATTTTTTTAATTCCATTTATTTATTTAGCAATGTCGTCGTCATACGTGTCTTCACACTGTTCCCTTTGGTGAACCGTATGAAGTGGTGGAAGGATTTATGGCCATGATTAACGCTCATTCCGTGACCGTAACCATCTTTGAACCAGCCATTAGGGCGGTTAGTCCTATGGCGGGAGGGTTTTACGGGCTCCCACAAGCTATACAAGGAGGGGGGGCCACCCACACCCACGGACGCAAATATTCCACTGGATGTCAACCCAGAATTTAGAGCCGGAGTTCCGGCTCCACTTGCCGGGACTGTCTGGAGCGGGGTTCGAAACCCTACCCTGATCTGGCCCAGCGGCGGGGATCCTACCGCTATGCCAAAGGCCCAATCCGATTAGCAAAGTGAAATGGCTGGAATGAGCACAATTCACGGCATTAAAAGAACCCACAAT
Organism: Somniosus microcephalus; assembly: GCF_052327205.1. Classification (NCBI taxonomy): domain Eukaryota; kingdom Metazoa; phylum Chordata; class Chondrichthyes; order Squaliformes; family Somniosidae; genus Somniosus; species Somniosus microcephalus. The sequence goes on from NC_140990.1 coordinate 288,791,250, forward strand.
TGAACTGATGACCTCAGCAATCTCCTCAAGGAGGTGGAGGCGCAGCGCCTGCTCATCATTGGTAATGAGAAGTCAAAGGCGCCGCAAAAAGGGCAGATGATAGCTTGGTCTTTCAAGTGGCAGCATAGGGCTCCAGTCACGGGGAGGGAAAAGGCGCAGGAAACGTATGGGTGTCACCTTTTGTGCGGAGTGGGCCTTTTGCGTAGCAGTAAGCATCCCTGCCGCTGGGCCAGAAGGAGTAGGGTTTCGAACCCCACTCCAGACAGTCCCGGCAAGTGGAGTCGGAGCTCCAACTATAAATTCTGGGTGGACATCCAGCGGGATACTTGCGTCCGTGGGTGTGGGTGGCCCCCCCCCTCAGATGGGTTGTGGGAGCTCGTAAAACCCTCACGCCATAGGACTAACCACCCTAATGGCTGGTTCAAAGATGGTTACGGTCACGGAATGAGCGTTAATCACGGCCATAAATCCTTCCACCATTTCATACAGTTCCCGAAAGGGAACAGTGTGAGGATACGTACGACGATGACCTCTTGCGCAATGCACCTCCTTGGACCCTCAGTCGCAGATGCGAGGGGGCAAATCGTGCAATTGTTAAATTTTTCATTTTATTGACATGTAAAATGTTGGCCCAGTAATTCCCTTCCAAATGCGCGAGTACGGTCGGGGTACTTACGCGTCTGGCCGGAGGAAATGCCGGTTTTCAGCATGCACAGTGCATGTGGGGAAAACCGGCATTTCCTGTCCTCTGAACGAAGGGGTTCAGAGGCAGAATGCGTGCGACTGCACAGGCAGCGCGTGCGCAGTAAAACTCGCCGCTTTCATTCATGCTTTCAGTGAGGTCAAGTCCTTACAACTTACACATGAAAAAAGCATGGGTACAGTTGCTCTAGAGGCTGCGGAGGAAGATATTTCTTATCGTGGAGCTTCTGAAAGTATGTATGTCTGTATATATTCCTTTGCGTGTTATGTATATATTCCTTTACTTATGTGTATGAATGTATTATTTAATTATGACTTTCAGAGAAAGTAACTTATTGGAAAATCATAATTAAAAACATACATTCATACACATAAGTAAAGGAATATAAAACATACATACATATACGTAAAGGAATATATGCGGACATACATACATAATTACTTATTACTGATGAAAAGTTTCTTTCTTAAAAGTGCTGGAATGTTACATTACTCATTTTAGAACACTCATTTTCACATTCCATTCACACAGCCACAATTGCTCCTTCTACCTACCGCTCTGAAAACTCGTTTAAAAAAAAAAATTTTAACTTTAAAACTTACTTAAAATTTCTTAAAATAACTTCCCTCCCTTTCCCAAACAAAAATATTGCCTTTCAGAAGCTCCACGATAAAATATCTCTTCCTCCGCAGCCTTGGAACAACTTTACACATGCTTTTTTCAAGTGTAACTTGTAAGGACTTACCCTCACTGAATCCATGAATGAAATCGACGAAGTTCACTGCGCAAGCGCTGCCTGTGCAGTCGCACGCGCTGTGCCTCTGAACCCCTTCGTTCAGAGGACTGGAAATGCCGGCGTTCCCCGCATGCACTGTGCATACTGAACGCCGGCATTTCCACCGGCCAGATGCGTGAGTACCCAGACCGTACTCATGCATTTGGACCCGAATTTCTGGCCCATTGATTGGAGCGCTGACTTCAGCGCTAAACGCAGCTGATTGGCTTAGCGCTGAGCAGGTGGCCCAATGTGCAGTCCAATGGCCATTAATGTTTGGGCAAGGCTCTCTGCTCTCCTTAAAGGGGAGGAGTTTTGTTGCAGAAGCACCTCAATGTCAGTCAGGCTGAAGACATAGCTCAGCAACCGAGAGAGTGCATGAAGGTTTTCGGATGCTGCACTCGAGGCCTTGGTCATGGCAGTTCAAAGGCAGCGGGATACACTGTTCCCGTAGGGTGGCAGGAAGCCATCCAAGGCTACTTGCAGATGGCTCTGGGAGGAGATAGCTGACTCCGTCATGGCCACCAGTGAAGAAAGAACTGCCTGCAGGCCAGCCTATCCCTCATGTTGTAGAGAAGAATGATGCAGGAGAAGAATGCGACAACACACCGTCACTGCCTCTAACACCCGCAGACACCAGCTCAGGAAATGAAACTGCACGGAATAAGAACATAAGAAATAGGAGCAGGAGTAGGCCAATCGGCCCCTCGAGCCTGCTCCGCCATTCAATAAGATCATGGCTGATCTGATCCTAACCGCCAATCCACTATCACAGAACCATCTCCTGAATCTAACAGAATTAGACACACGAAATAGGAGCAGGATCAGGCTACACGGCCCCTGGGCCCGCTCCGCTACCCACAGGGCCATGACCGATCCGAACCTAGACTCATGTCCAAATTCCTGCCCGCTCCCCGTAACCCTTAATTCCCTTTACTTCTAGGAAACTGTCTCTTTCTGTTTTAAATTTATGTAATGATGTAGCTTCTACAGCTTTTTGGGGCAGCATATTCCATGGACCTACCACCCTCTGAGTGAAGTAGTTCCTCCTCATCTCAGTTTTGAAAGAGCAGCGCCTTATTCTAAGACTATGCCCCCTAGTTCTAGTTTCACCCATCATCGGGAACATCTTCCCCGCATCCACCCGATCCAGCCCCTTCACAATGTTATATGTTTCAATAAGATCGCCTCTCATTCTTCTGAACTCCAATGAGTAGAGTCCCAATCTACTCAATCTCTCCTCATATGTCCATCCCCTCATCCCCGGGATTAACCGAGTGAACCTTCTTTGTACTGACTCGAGAGTATGTCCTTTCTTAAGTATGGACACCAAAACTGTACGCAGTATTCCAGGTGCGGTCTCACCAATACCTTGTACAACTGAAGCAATACCTCCCTTTTTTTATATTCTATCCCCCTAGCAATGAAAGCCAACATTCCATTGGCCTTCTTAATCACTTGCTGCACCTGCATACTAACCTTTTGAGTTTCGTGCACCAGGACCCCCAGATCCCTTTGTACTTCAGTACTTTCCAGTTTCTTGCCATTAAGATAATAACTTGCTCTACAATTTTTCCTGCCAAAGTGCATAACCTCACACTTTCCAGTATTGTATTCCATCTGCCAAATCTCTGCCCACTTACTTAGCCTGTCGATGTCCCCTTGCAGGTTTTTTATGTCCTCCTCACTCACTACTTTCCCTCCCATCTTAGTATCATCTGCAAACTTTGATATGTTACACTCAGTCCCCTCCTCCAAATCGTTAATATAGATTATAAAGAGTTGGGGACCCAGCACTGACCCCTGCGGAACACCACTAGTTACTGATTGCCAGTCTGAGAATGAACCATTTATCCCAACTCTCTGCCTTCTGTTAGATAGCCAATCCTCTATCCATGCCAGAATATTACCCCCAATCCCGTGATTTTTTTATCTTAAGCAATAATCTTTTGTGTGGCACCTTGTCAAATGCCTTTTGGAAGTCTAAATACACTACGTCCACTGGTTCCCCTTTATCCACCCTATATGTTACTTCCTCAAAGAACTCCAGCAAATTTGTCAAACATGACTTCCCCTTCATAAAACCATGCTGACTTTGTCCTATTAAATTATGATTATCCAAATGTCCTGTTACTGTCTCCTTAATAATGGACTCCAAAATTTTACCTACCACAGATGTTAGGCTAACCGGTCTATAGTTTCCAGCCTTCTGTCTACAGCCCTTTTTAAATAAGGGTGTTACATTAGCAGTTTTCCAGTCTGCCGGGACCTTTGCCGAGTCCAGGGAGTTTTGGAAAATTATTACCAATGCATCCACAATCCCTACCGCCACTTCCCTCAAAACCCTAGGATGTAAGCCATCAGGTCCAGGTGATTTATCCGCCTTGAGTCCCATTATTTTACCGAGTACCACTTCCTTAGTGATTTTGATCGTGTTTAGCTCCTTCCCCCCCCCTTTAGCCCCCTGTTTATCCAGTGTTGGGATATTCTTAGTGTCTTCTACTGTAAAGACTGATATAAAATATTCATTCAGTGTTTTTGCCATCTCCATATTTCCCACCATTAATTTCCTGGTCTCATCCTCTAAGGGACCAACATTTACTTTAGCCACCCTTTTTCTTTTGATATAACTATAAAAACTCTTACTATCTGTTTTTATATTTTTTGCTAATTTACTTTCATAATCTATCTTCCCTTTCTTAATCAATCTTTTTGTTATTTTTTGCTGTCTTTTAAAGTTTTCCCAATTCTCTATCCTCCCACTAGATTTAGCTACCTTATATGCCCTTGTTTTTAGTCGAATACTATCCTTAATTTCTTTACTTAGCCACGGATGGCTGTCTTTTCTTTTACACCCTTTTCTTCTCAGTGGAATATATATTTTTTGGAAGTTGTAAAATAATTCCTTAAATGTACAGCACTGATCATGTATCGTCTTACCCTTTAATCTATTTTCCCAATCCACTCTACTCAATTCCGCTCTCATACCTTCATAGTTTCCTTTATTCAAGCTTAGCATGCTTGTTTGAGATCCAACCTTCTCACCCTCTAATTGAATATGGAATTCAACCATGTTATGGTCACTCATTCCAAGGGGATCCTTTACTAGGACATTTTTAATTAATCCTGTCTCGTTACACAGGACCAGATCTAAGGTTGCTTGCCCCCTGGTCGGTTCAGTTACATACTGCTCAAGAAACCCATCCCTAATACACTCAATGAACTCATCCTCAAGGCGGCCCTGCCCAATTTGATTTGTCCAATTAATATGATAGTTAAAATCCCCCATAATTATAGATGTTCCCTTATTACAAGCCTCAACTATTTCCTGATTGATACTCCGTCCAACAGAGTTGCCACTGTTCGGAGGCCTATAGACTACGCCCACTAGTGTTTTTTTCCCCTTATTATTCCTTACCTCCACCCAAACTGTTTCATTATCCTGATCTTTTGACCCAATATCATTTCTCTGTATTACACTGATTCCTTCCTTTATTAACATAGCCACCCCACCTCCCCTTCCTTCCTGCCTGTCCTTCCTGATCGTTAAATAACCTGGTATGTTTAATTCCCAGGCATTGTCACCCTGCAGCCATGTTTCTGTAATGGCCACAAGATCATACCCATATGTAGTTATTTGTGCCATTAACATTTTGTTGCGAATGCTACGTGCATTCAGAGAGAGAACTTTCAAATATGTTTTGTGACACTTAGTTCCTGCTTTTGCCCTTTTTACTACTTTACCTTTTACTCCATACCTTCTGCCCGTTCCTGACACGCTCTGGTTTTTAATTTCCCCCCTGCTACCTAAGTCTATGACCTTCTCTGTAGTCATTTTTATTATTTGCTCTCTAGGAACCTCCCCCCCACTAGTTAGTTTAAAGCCCTCTCTACAGCCCTAGTTATATGATCCGCCAGGACTCCTAGTCCCAGCACTGGCCAAGTGAAGCCCGTCCCAACGGAACAGCTCCCTCCTGCCCCAGTACTGGTGCCAGTGTCCCAGGAAGCAAAACCCATTTCTCCCACACCAGTCTTTGAGCCACGCATTTAACTCTCTGATTTTATTTGTCCTAGCCAAATTCGCTCGTGGCTCAGGTAATAAGAGATTATTACCCTTGTGGTTCTGCTTTTTAATTTGGCCCCTAGCTGCTCAAACTCCCTCAGCAGAACCTCCTTCCTTGTCCTATCTATGTCGTTGGTACCAACATGGACCACGACAACTGGATCCTCCCGCTCCCACTCTAAGTTTCTCTCCAGTCCAGAGGAGATGTCCTTAACCCTGGCACCGGGCAGGCAACACAGCCTTCGGGACTCTCGCTCTCGGCTGCAAAGAACTCTATCTATCCCCCTAACAATACTATCCCCTACCACTACAACATTTCTTTTAACTCCCCCCCCAGTTGAATGGCCCCCCGCTCTACGGTGCTGTGGCCAGGTTGCTCATCCTCCCCGCAGTCCCTGTTCCCATCCTCACAGGGAGTAAGAGCCTCGAACCTGTTGGACAAGTGCAAGGGCTGCGGCTCCTCCAACACTACCTCCTGGATCCCTGAACCTGCCTCACTTCTAGTCACACCATCCTGACCCTGGCCACGGACTACATCTGAATTAATTAATCTAATTGGTGTGAATACCTCGTGATACACAGAGTCCAGGTAACTCTCCCCCTCCCTGATGTGTCTCAGTGTTTGAAGCTCAGTCTCCAGCTCTTCAACACGGAGCCGGAGTTCCTCGAGCAGCCAACACTTACTGCAAATGTGATCACCGTGAGCATCAATGGTGTTCACCAGCTCCCACATATTGCAGCAGCAACACATCAGCTGATCTCCCATTCTATGTAATTAATTAAATTTATTAATATTATTCTTAAATACCCTCTGCCCCAATTCTAGATGGTGAATATCACACCTTAGAAACTATAAACCAAAGAGATTTAAGCTTAAAAAAGGAGAAATACTTACCAACCAATCACTTACCCGCTTTCTGGTGACGTCCCACTTGGATTACTTTTTACCTCTCTCCTTCCCTCCGAGTTCCCAGACTGGAGACTGGTACGCCTTACCTGGTCTCTGGGACTTTTATAGCCCCGCTGCTGCCGCTGAATTCCCGCCGACGCACTGAGGCCTTACCTGGTCTCTGGGACTTTTATAGCCCCGCTGCTGCCGCTGAATTCCCGCCGACGCACTGAGGCCTTACCTGGTCTCTGGGACTTTTATAGCCCCGCTGCTGCCGCTGAATTCCCGCCGACGCACTGAGGATGTAGAGGGTCGTATAGAGGTGGGATCTGCACATGGTGAGGCACCGGGCACGAGTGGGCTGTAGCAAGGCCAGGGGGAAAGGTAGCTCAGGTGCCAGCTCCCCAGGGGGCGAGTTCGCGCATGAGTTCTTGTGAGAGAGTACGCCATATTTCAGAAAGAAACACCATAATATGAACATTAATACTGGGTTTAAAAATCTAAAGCCTTGGAGACACAGGGTGCAAACAGAAATGCAGGCTTCTGAGATAAAGATCAGTTGTTTAACAAAGTTGTAAAAACCAAATAAGCTTTGAAATGGGAATTAATTAAATATACTAAAACAATTACCCTATTGAAATTGGCACTTCCGAAAGGTCTGGAGTTTGGGAATAACACAGAGAAGACCCAGTTTAAGGTATTATAAGCTAACACGTTGAACAGAAACACAAACATTAAAAGTGTCTTTGAAAAGATGACATCAAGTAAAAGAAACACTTGCTGGTCAAATAGTTTTTATGTTAAACTTGGAAGACAGGAAACACGATTAAATATGCAACCAATTGAGATAGCTAGAAATGCATGAAACACTCTAGTTGAAGTGTCTTTAATATATACATAGTAAATATGATACCAACAAGAACACTTTGAAGATATGACTTCAATAGATACACCAAGCAATTACATTGTGTTTGTATTGAACTTGGAACACCACGGAGTCATAATGTCTGCTAAAAAACAGTAAAGCCAATATTAAGAATTGAATGAAAGAATTTTTATAAGAATGGCATCAAACAGAAACCATAGCTGTCATATTGTTTTTATGATGGTTTTTGAAACACCTAAAAGGTAGAGACATAATTTTGCATGCAATAGTTGAATTGACAGTAAGATAGAAAGCATTCAAAAGAGAGAATGAATAAGACAATTAGCTGACATCAGCAGAGAACTTCAAAAGAATAAACCACTGCAAAAAGGGTATAAAAATAAGAGCTTTTCAAACAGAAAGTCAGAACTCGCTGAACAGGCCAAGCGTTTCTTAACTTCACAGGCATGCTCTGTAAGTTTTTAACTACGAGTCTCGGGTAATCAAAGTAATTGATTATGGTGGATAATCTGGATTTAGAAATAAGTAAGAAATGTAGAAATGTAACGAAGTAAAGATTTGAAAATAAGGATCTCAGAAATAAGAAATGTAAGCTATCTGTATTTTGAATTGTTAATGTTGCGACTGATTCAACAGCTGTTAAATGAATGTCAGTTCTTAAATAAAACTATATATTTTTAGAATTGTCTCAGAGTAATTCTGTATAAATTCGCGAACCCAAATTCTGTACACTCTTTTGTAAGGAGTTGCAGAATTCTGGGGGGTGTTCCAGACCCTCATAATATCCGGAAGGTTATAGTCTAGTTAAATTTATTAAGAATTCTATCTGGAGGACGGTAACATCAGTCGTTCCTTTCCTTTAGGGAGAGATAGCCTGAACCTTTAGACCCATTTAAGCGTCTTATGGAATTCGGCTATCTCTAACTTAAGTTGAAGGTGAACGTCTGGGGAATACGCCTGATCTGAGGTAGCCCAAAAGGGCTAGGACTTGTAATTATCCCTTCATTCTGCTGCACGTGACTCAGATGATGACCTCGATGGGGCAGCCTTCAGATGAAGGGTGATGGCCATGCACACAGAAATGCATGGTGCAATCGCAAGCCTGCCAGAGAGCCTCTTGTCAATGTCAAGGAGCAAGGAGGAGTCTGACTCCAACATTGGATGGGGCTTTGCGCAGAGCTTGGAGCCCATGATTTCCAGGATGGAAATGATGGACAACTCCAGGAGAGAACCTGTTGAGCCAACCATGATGCTGGGTGTGATGGGCGATGTTGCGGCTTCCATTGTGGCACAGGTGGAAGCGACCCAATGTCTCAGTGCTGCAATGGAAGTGCAGACTGCTCTCCTGCGGGCTCAGCTTGCTGTCACCCAAGTTCAAACTGCTGCTATCATCGCAGGGTTTACGAGTGTCAAAAGGGGCTTGCAGGGTGTTGCAGCAGGTCACAATCTGTCCTCCAACAGATTGCTAGGAATGCTGAGGTGCTGCCCTGGCAGAGTGGCAGTGGGTCTGTACAGCAAGAACCTGCTGTCCTCTCTCTGGAGGACAGCATTCGTACTCCCACCACTGCCTCTCTGCCATTTACCTTGCTGCTACCCGTCAGCCAGTCAGCCCAGACTGCTGCCGCCCATGCCGAGGTGGTGCAGTCTACAGCCGGGCTTTTTAGGCCCACAGCTGTTCGAGATCATCCTTCACGGCCATCTATTGTCTCCCCCACTGAGAGTCAGCAGCCTTCCACCAGCCATGTTGCAGCCACTGGGGGAGCACTGCATTGGAGCACTAGAGTAGGAAAAGGCACACGAACGACAGGCACTAAGGGATTGCACAGGGGTGATTAGTTCATATTGTAATGTTGATTGAATTGTGATAAATTTACTCATTTTGTTTAGAATGTTTGTTTTGTGGTGGTTCGCATTTCAGCTTTGTGCCTAGGAGGACACTGTGATGTTCAGTGATAGAGGGATGGTATGATGGGGAGGTGGTGAGCAACGGGGATCTGGGGTTTCATTCACTGGAATCGGAGTCTGTTGAGGCATTCACGGACAGCCCATCCAGCACTGGGATCTGCTGTCTGCATCCTCCCTTCTTCCTTGTCATCGTCCTCTTCTCTTGCCCCTCCTCCTCCACCTGAGGTGGTCCCGCAATCCCTGGTGGCAAGGGCAGTGCCCTCATGGTGACCAGGTTGTGAAGCATGCAACAGACCACCACAAAGTGGGATAGCCACTCCAGCGAGTACTGGAGGGCTCCTCCCGAGCGGTTAAGGCAGCAGAACCGTTGCTTGAGCATCCCGAAGGTCTCCTCAATGAGTGCTGGGCAGGAGTGGTGGGGCACGGAGGGGAGTCATCAGCCAGGTGCAGAGCGGATAGCCCTCGTCTCGGAGCAGTCACCCTCATGGTGGCTGCAAGATTGCTGGCACACCAGACTGGCGCAGAATGAAAGCATCATGACTGCTGCCAGGATAGCGGGAATTCACCATCATGTTGCGCTGGGCGTGGTCGCACAACAACTGCACATTAAGTGAATGGTAGCCTTTGCAGTTACAGAAGATCTCAGGAATGGTATGCAGTGCCCGCAAAGCTATGTAGGTGCAGTTGATGGTGCCCTGCATCAAGGGGAAGCCAGATATCCTGGCAAAGCAACATGCGTGCTCCTCTTGCTTCTCTCTGTTCAGGGAGAAGAAAACATAGTCTCTTCTCCTGGTCTCCTCTGTGAGCTCCTGGATGCAGCAATGGACGGCGAACTGGGAGATGTTAGCTATGTCTCCTGCTGCAGACTGGAAGGATCCACTGGTGAAGAAATTAAGGGCCACGGTGACCTTGAGGGCCACTGGGATAGCCATGGTCACCGTGCTCTGAGGCAGCAGGTCTGGTTGCAGGAGGTGGCAGAGCTCTGTGACCATCTCCTTGGTGAAGCGGGCCTCCGAATACATTGCTCCTGGCTTAAGTCCAGGTAGAAGAAGTGCGCTTGGAAGACTCTAGGTGGACCCTTCATCGTCGCTGGGTCAAAATCCTGGAACTCCCTCCCTAACAGAGCTGTGGAAGTACCTTCACCACACGGACTGCAGCAGTTCAAGGCGGTGGCTCACCAGCACCTTCTCAAGGGCAATTAGAGATGGGCAATAAATGCTGGCCTTGCCAGCAACGCCAACATCTCAAACAAATAAAAAAGGCCTCCTGTTGAGAGCCCTCCTGCCCTTCCTCCTCCTCCCACTGCGAGCATCTTCCCCTCTTCTTCGCTGCCTCCACTCCCTCTCCCGAAGATACTCGAGCATGAGGGGGACTGGCAGTAGAGCCCCCATGACTATGAGCAAGTGGTGTGAGCAGAAGCCTTTAAATGAAAATGAAGGCGTTCTCCACTTGCAGCAACACTCCCCAGTCACCTCACGAACTTGATGCAAGTTTAGAAAGCTGCAAGAGTTCCAAAAAGTTAGAGCTAGTCAAACTGAGAAACAATGTCAGCTGCAAGTTGCTGACGATCCCTTTAAATAGAGCTGCTGGAAGCTCCTTCCTGCTACTGAACACTTGGTCAGCTGGTTGTGATTATGAGAGGCCGGTAAGTGGAGCGGCAGCAGCGAAAATGGCAGATCGGGCATCAAATGAGCATTGCACACTCACGGACATCACAATCTGCCTAATCTAAATATCTGCAGCAAGTGCAGGAATTGGCAGCGTTGCCGACCTGCCCAAAATGGCAGCCGCCTTGGGACCGGGCGGAAGCGAGGCCGCCGCCATTTTTCCTTCAAAACGGGCCTTAACGGCCAGCGCTAAACCCCCAAATTTCTAGGCCACCCTCTGCAGATCTAACCTGTCCATAATTTTAAAGACCTCTATCAGGTCACCTCTCAGTCTTCTCTTTTCTAAAGAAAAAAACCGTAACCTGCTCAATCTTTCCCGATAGCTGTAATCTCTCTGTTCTTGTACTGTCCTTGTAAATCTTTTTTGCATTTTCTCGAGTGCTTCTATGTCCTTTTTATAGTGGTCTCCTGAGGTTCTAATTCAACTTACCCTCATATTTACCTGTTGCAGATTTAAACAATCTTGGCTATATTCCAAAAGTAGTCTGTCTTAGTGTGGTTATTGACTGCATGCTCTGGGTACTTCGGTCAGTTTGCAGATCAGGTTCTGGGAATGTGCTGGCAGTGACTTGAGACTCACCTGCCTGTTCCTATTCGTTTGAGATGCGGCGTCGCTGGCAAGGCCAGCATTTAGTGCCCATCCCTAATTGCCAGAACTGCGCACAGTACTCCCAAGTAGAGCCTGACCAGAATCCTATACAAGTTTAACATAACTTCACTATTTATGAATTCTAGATCCCTAGAAATGAATCCCAGTGCTTTGTTAGTATTTTAATTGCTTTGTTGAACTGCAATTTTTTAATGATTTCTTCTCCTGAACTTTTCCCCTTAGTAGAGGGGTCAATAACCAGGGGGCATAGTTTCAAGGTAAGGGGCAGGAGGAAAAACTTGTTCACCCAGAGGAGGATGATTGGAATCTGGAACTCACTGCCTGAAAGGGTGGTAGAGGCAGGAACCCTCACAACATTCAAGAAGCATTTAGATGAGCACTTGAAAATGCCATAGCATACATGGTTACAGACCAAGTGCTGGAAAATGGGATTAGAATAGATAGGGCTTGATGGCCGGCGCAGACACAATGGGCCGAAGGGCCTCTTTCTGTGCTGTATAACTATGATGACTCTATCCCTTTGCTCTTCTACCCCATTGTTTCTTATTTTCTAAGGTGTAGGTAATGTTTCTATTTTTCCCCAAGTACATCATCTCACATTTATCAATGTTAAAGTTCATTCGCCACTTAACTGCCCAGTCTGCAAGTTTTCTAATGTCTTCTTGTATTATGATACAAAGAAATCCTTACATGTGGAATCTGACCAATGCACTTTTGGCTCATAATTAACATGCTCTGCCATATTGGAGGCTTAGGAGGCTGTTTAGCACCAAAAAAAATGGGCGTTGCTTGGGCGTACACTCTAATTTGAGGTCTGTGGACTTAAGTCCACAAATGGCTAGTTTATATGGGAAAATGATAAGGACTGAAATCAATTTTTTATTGTAGGCCCACACACAGCCATTTCTGCACAAGACAAAGTGGTTACATGCTAAATATTACTAGCTGGAGTGCCCGGCGGTGCCGAGGCTTTTTCGAGGGCATGTTGTTGTTGGAAGAGAGAGAGAGAGCGACTGGGGGGGGGTGGGGGGGGGGGGAAAGAGAGCAAGCGCGACTGGGGGGAAGAGAGAGAGCGACTGGGGGGAAGAGGGGGGGGAGGGGGGGAGAGGAGGGGGGAAGGGGGAAGGAGGAGGGAGGAGGGAGGGGGGGAGGGAGGGGAGGGGGATGGAGGGGAGGGGATGGAGGGGAGGGGGATGGAGGGGAGGGGGGGAGGGAGGAGGGGGGAGGGGAGGGGGGGCGAGGGGAGGGGGAGGGAGAGGGAGAGGGGGGAGGGGGGGAGGGGAGGAGGGAGGGAGAGAGGGGGGAGGGAGGGGAGGGAGGAGAGAGAGGGAGGGGGGGGAGAGAGAGGGAGGGGGGAGAGAGAGGGAGGGGGGAGAGAGAGGGAGGGGGGAGAGAGAGGGAGGGGGAGAGAGAGGGAGGGGGGAGAGAGAGGGAGGGGGGAGAGAGAGGGAGGGGGGAGAGAGAGGGAGGGGGGAGAGAGAGGGAGGGGGGAGAGAGAGGGAGGGGGGAGAGAGAGGGAGGGGGGAGAGAGAGAGGGAGGGGGGAGAGAGAGAGGGAGGGGGGAGAGAGAGAGGGAGGGGGGAGAGAGAGAGGGAGGGGGGAGAGAGAGAGGGAGGGGGGAGAGAGGGGGGAGGGGGGAGAGAGGGGGGGGGAGAGAGGGAGGGGGGAAGAGAGAGGGAGGGGGGAAGAGAGAGGGGAGGGGGGGAGAGAGAGGGAGGGGGGGAGAGAGAGGGAGGGGGGGGGGAGAGAGAGGGAGGGGGGAAGAGAGAGGGGAGGGGGGAAGAGAGAGGGAGGGGGGAAGAGAGAGGGAGGGGGGGAGAGAGAGGGAGGGGGGGAGAGAGGGAGGGGGGAGAGAGAGGGAGGGGGGAAGAGAGAGGGAGGGGGGAGGAGAGGGGGGGAGGAGAGAGGGAGGGGGGGAGAGAGAGGGAGGGGGGGGAGAGAGAGGGAGGGGGGGGAGGAGAGAGGGAGGGGGGGAGAGAGAGGGAGGGGGGAGAGAGAGGGAGGGGGGAGAGAGAGGGAGGGGGGGAGAGAGAGGGAGGGGGGGAGAGAGAGGGAGGGGGGGAGAGAGAGGGAGGGGGGGAGAGAGAGGGAGGGGGGGAGAGAGAGGGAGGGGGGGGAGAGAGAGGGAGGGGGGGAGAGAGAGGGAGGGGGGGAAGGAGAGAGGGAGGGGGGGAAGGAGAGAGGGAGGGGGGGAAGGAGAGAGGGAGGGGGGGAAGGAGAGAGGGAAGGAGGAAGAAACCGGGCAGCCCAGACTAAAGATATAGCCAATGAAGATGGCTGCCGTCCTTGCGGGCTCCGTGCATACCAGGCAGCTAAGTGTCCTTTGCTGCTTGGTGCGCTCAGCTCGTTAAGAAAAAGCATTTCACTGACTGGATTTCACTTGTTGTATTTGGTTATGTGACAAATAAGATTGAAATTGAAATTGAAAAATATACACACACACACATACATACACTAATTGTACATTTAAACGTACTGACTGCAAACTTTACAGCATTCAACATTTGCTTTCATTAACATATAAGGCTGCATGTATGCAATGTATTTAACATGATACCTCACTGTGGTGTCTCTTTGTACTGTGAACTTGTACAGAGTGTTCTCTCAGGTACTACTCATAAGAGAGTCCTATTGGAAGGAAGAGCATGAAAGATTCCTGTGTGGTCTCCTGAGGTTCTAATTCAACTTACCCTCTTCTTTACCTGTTGCAGATTTAAACAATCTTGGCTATATTCCAAAAGTAGTCTGTCTTACTGTGGTTGTTGACTGCATGCTCTGGGTACTTCCGTCAGTTTGCAGATTAGTTTCTGGGAATGTGTTGGCAGTGACTTGAGACTCACCTGCCTGTTCCTATGTTTTTGCAAGCATCCCACAACTGAAGGCTACATCTTGACTGTGGTCATTCATCTGTTAGCAGAAACTGCTGTGGGATCTCAAAATCCCTCCTTAATGGTTGTTCCTGGTCTGTTTCCAAGCACATCAAAATTTGTCCCTTCATCACTTCTTTGACTGTGGACTTCAATTCCTCCAGATGCTCCAACTGTGCGCACTGCCAGTAATCCTGTGATCTCTGCTCAAGCAACTTGCTCATCAATTCATGAAGATTCCAATGTTTCATCAGCGACTTCCTGAGGCTGCAATCATAAAGCAACTCAGCAGGGCCAGAGACTATGGCCCCAATATATACAGGAGGCGGGGAGGGAGCGGGAGGCTGGTGAAGGCAGGGACGCGGAGGTCCTATCGATTTTAATGGCAGGACCTCATCATTTTTTAATTCCGTTTCCCACCCAGCAACCAGCCAAATTGACAGGCTGGCCGGCTGCTTGGGCGGGGGGGGGGGACCAGTGGCAGGAGGCTGCAGCCGGGGTCCCTTGGGGACGGTCCCTGGCAATCCAGAGGTGGGTAGGTTGCGGATCAGAGCTGGGGTTTTGGTGGGGGGGGGGGGGGGTGTAAGAGAGAGCAGCCATCGGGGGTTGGGGTGGGTCTGCAATCGGGACAGGGCTAGAGACAGGTTGCGATCGGCTCAAGGCTTCCTTGAGGGGCTGGGGGAGCACTCCTGGCCCACAAGGAGTGCTATAAAAAGTACTTACCTTCTGGAGCCAGCAGCTGCCATCTCTACTTTGCTGCCAGGTTTCCCGAGCCTTGGAAAACCCATGCGGCAGCAGTTAAATTTAAATCAGGGTCCCAATTACACTGTAGGACCCTGATTTAGCGACCCTGATTTAAATACGCTAATGAAGTTCTCCACTTCTCCAAGATGGGATACATACACGCCACACTTCTCGCTGCCATAAAAATGGCGACAGGCACGTGCACGTCAGATTGCAATTGCGTTTCGTGTTTTTTAGGGTTCAACACCCCCCCACCCCCCCGCCTGTCGTGGGTGATTAATATCGAGGCCAATGCTATACCTCTGCACAACAATGGCTGGCCCTTCATCACTCCAGATCACTGTCTTACTTCACCTGTGAGCAGTGATTCACCTGTGCTTCCTCCTTTCACTCAGCTCTGAAAGGTGCATGTGTGTGAGCAGGTGACTGCTTTGAGAAATGGTGACAGAGTGTTGAGGTTAGCTGGGCCAATTCCTGTAACAAGTGCAGACTCAACAGTAAGATTCAAATGAGGTGGGAGGGAGCATCCCCAACCTTCCACTTCTATTCCTTTAAATTATCTACATGGGGCGCTAAGAACCAGGGGCATCCCAAGAAGTTTTCAATAGGTTTGCACTGAGATTCTCCTCAGATTGGAAGGTCTGAAGGATTGGGGGTTGAGGGAAGCTAACAGCAAGCAGAAGAGGACCAGGACAAAGAAAGACTTGTATTTATATAGCACCTTTCACAACCACAGGACCAAAATGCTTTACAGCCAATTAAGTACTTTTTTGAAGTGTAGTCACTGTTTTAATCTAGGAAATGAAGCAGCCAATTTGCAAGCTCCCACAAACAGCAATGTGGTAATGACCAGATAATCTGTTTTTAGTGATGTTAATTGAGGGATAAATATTGGCCAGGGCACTGGGGATAACTCCCCTGCTCTTCTTCAAAATAGTGCCATGGGATCTTTTACGTCCACCTGAAAGAGCAGACGAGGCCTCGGTTTAATGTCTCATCCAAAAAATGGCACCTCTGACAGTGCAGCACTCCGTCAGTACTGCACTGGAGTGTCAGCCTAGATTTTTGTGCTCAAGTCTCTGCAGTGAGACTTGAACCCACAACCTTCTAACTCAGCGGTGAGGGTGCTACCAACTGAGCCATGATTGACATCTGAACAGTGAGTACTTACCTTTCCTGGCATAATCCACCAGATCTTCGGGTCTTGGCATCTTCTGGCTAGTGATCTCCAGTATCGGCTAGAAGACCCCGAGGCCTGCATTCAGGCCTGCAACTCTGCTGTAGTCTCTGTCCCCTTTTGCTGGTGCATGGCTCTGTCAGGTGGCTGGTCAATATTAGAGATGCCACCAGGCCAGATTAATGGGCCGTGACATCAAAATCTGTTGTCGCCGGACCTAGACAAGCACCATATACTTCTGCTCCTGACCAGCACCAAGAGGATGGGGTGCGGGGGGGTGGGGGGAGGGGGTTGTTCCCGATTGGCTGCTCAGTTGTGCATTAGGTGTAATATACCCTAAGCATCCAAGCTCCAAGAATGCACTATGAATAAACCTGTACGTTCTGTCCAGTGTGCAAACACAAATAGGAGAAAAAAAATAGCTCCCATTTAAAAGACAAGAGCAAATGAAGCCCTGGATAATGGATGATGTACAATGTTTGAATATGGTTGCTGCTCAACTTGATGAATAAAGGAATTCTTTATGGTTAGATGATGTCAATTCCCCACCATCTTTCTGTCTTACAGCATTGCTCATTACACCCTGTGACCATCTTTAAGAGGTGCAGACAAATGATTCTAGGCGGAGGTGTCATCCATTTTATCCTTGCTGCTACTGGGAAAGCTTTTACTTGGCTATATATCTCAGATGTCTTTGCCAAGATTGAAAATTCAGCTTGTAGGAAATTGCAGTTGCTCCACAGCGCGATGTAATGGCGCACACAGTACTACACTACCAGGCTGCCTCATTTACAAATTATCAATTTTTGAACTGTTTTTTTCTGTATTTCATTTTAGATTAACACCTGGTGCATGCCAATAACAAAAAAAATTATTCTGGAGGAAAGCTTGATTTAATTGAAATGATGGGTGCTGATCTTCCTATCCTTTCTGTCACCACTCAGGCAAAAGCATGGACGAAATTCTCCCACACCACAACATTCATCAAAATTGGCAGTCAACTCATTTATATGACACCAACAGCTAATTCAAGTCAGCGGTAAATCCGGGAGTAGGTTTAATGCTCATCCGGGCCTTGTCTTACAATTTGTAATTTAGCTAGTACTGGTTTACCATTTAGGAATGCAGTCCACAGAAACAAGTTAAAAGCTCCTCCAAAGACACAGTTGGTAACCATGCAGAAAGTCCAAGGTTTAGTTCCCATTCTGTGCTATGTTAACCAAGGCAGTAGGGGCTTTACAATTGGCCTCAGTATTCTGGGTTAGAAAGGGGGGAGGGGGAAGAGAATGAGCCAGGGTTCTTGAGTTTGAAAGTGCACATTTGTGCATTCAGTTGAGGATGATTGGATTCAATCATCAAATACTCACCATTGTGGCACACTCATGAACAATGGCCACTTAGGTGAGGTACTAGGAGGGTTGCTGTTATCTGTGGGACCATAGACCAGAAGAAAACCCATGTCTCCAGGTGAGAAGAGAAGCTCTGCATCTCTGGACCTCACCTGCACAAAGTCCCATACAACAACTTACATTTATACAGCACATTTAAAAATTATTTTAAAGTAGCGCCCTTACAAAGTAGCCTGCTCAGGGGAGGAGCCCAGCATCCCCTGCCCACCCCCCCCCCCCCAACACCAAAAAAAAAAGCTGGCAAGCTGTGCCAGATTCTCCAGCATGTGAGGGCAGGCGGATGCTCTAAGTGTGCTCCTAGTGGCACTTGTGCCCGCCATTCATATGAAAAACAGGAGACCTCCCCCAGCCCCGTGAACTTCGCCAGGGTCAGTAGCGGAGGTCCGAGGTGGGTCCATCTTTGCACATATAGTGGATGTCCACCCTCCCTCACAGATGTTTGGCCCCAAGAACTCTGGGATCAGAAACAATGAAATATATTTTTGAAATGAAGGTGTTGTGACGGTAGTGGGCTGGTCATTGTTTTTTACACTAGACTCAGACTTGAAGTTACAAACAAGTGAAGTTTATTAGCAGACATTGGCCTTTTAACCTCTGTACCCCCAAAGCATCGTTAATATTGCCTCATAACTTGTGTAACTCTACAGTCTCCAATTCTCTGCATAGACATTTGTTTGCGACCAGTTTGACTAAGCAAGAATTGTCATGGCATATAGTGCAACAAAGTATAATTCAAAAATGCATGTTTCAAACCGTTTCATAACCAAACACAGATGTTTTTAATATATTCGTTGAAAAGCAATATTCTTAATAAACAATTGGAACACTAAGAAATAATTATGTGTGCATGCAGGCTTAATCTCCAGTCAAGATATGTCCCAATCTAATTTAGTGAATTTGTTGAATAGTAACATTCTTTGTGAACATAAATACAATAGAACTATAAATAAGAACTAACCAGAATAGACCAAATGTCCCTTCGTATACAGCTGGGTCATGTTATAAGTTTATGATGAGCTGCTCTCGATGGTCAACTTTTGAACTGTGATACCCATACCAGAAACTGAGAGGCAAAGTCAAAAATCAATTATTGCAGTGGAGATATGGATTTTTGACCCGCTCCCCGATGCTGCAGGTAAGTTTTAAAAAAAAACTGCAGAGTTCGCAGCGTGGGGCCCTTCCCTTTAATTCAGGGGAGAGCCCTGGCAATGAGTCAGCGCCATGCGGCCCAGTGCGTGGCGCTGCTGAGCCATGCGCCCCGGGTCGCAAACATCCCCCCCCCCCTCCCCCTTGCACTCCAAGAAGGAAGCGGAACGCTTAATTTAGCGTTCCACTTCCCTCTTGGAGCAAAAAGTGGGAATTTTAGAAAGGGTGGAAAAGGTTAGTGCCTGGTGCTAACTTATCCAGCTTTTCTGATTTAGCGCCCCAAACAGGGTTCGAGGGGAATTTCTAGCACTCTAAATAATTTAAAGTTAATCTTCATCTGAATATTTTAATGCTTTTAGTTTGTGTGCTAATGATTCTTGGTTGCACATTCAATGTGTTTGGTCCAGTCAGTGGGAGATAATGGCCCGTATTTTCCGATCGCAGGTCTCCCAAATTTTTTGAAAAAAATAAAGTTTTTTACAGGGCTAAAAATAAACTTACCTTTAAAGTATTTTTAAATGATAAATCAGTGAAAATTTTTTTTTTTGTTTAAACTTTTTTCCAACTCTTATCCTGGTAAAAGCAGGCCTTACGCCTGCTTTTACCAGGCGTAAGAATTGTAAGGGTTTTCTGCGGGCAGAGGGTCTCCAAAAAGCGGAACTATCTGCCCGCAGAGGCCCTTCTCCCGGGCAACCGGAGGATCTGTCAAGACCATTCTTGACGGATCGGAAATGCCGGTTTCCAACGCATGCCTGAAATCGGCATTTCCGATGTCCCTACGGGTGGGTACACAGCACGTACCCACCCGTAGGGATCGGAATATCTGGGCCAAGAATGAATACCTGGCTGCTGTGCATGTCCAGTGTATTAACCCAACATTAGATTTATTCGACCAATAAGTGTAAAATGCACAATAGCTCCAATTGTACAAGGATGACCAGCACGCCACCTACTGAATTTTCTGGTACTGTACTGCACCATTTAACTGACATCACACAGGCACTGAATTTACTGGTACTAAATTATTAAACTGTAATCACGGGACTCAGGAGGGGTTTAAAATATATTTGTTTTTGCAGATGTTATGTAAAAAAAATAGGAAATCTTCAAATGAGTTCCACATACAATAAGTTATTCTGTGCTGTGGCATCAGAGACAATTAATACAGGCTTCATTATGTACTGTTCATTATGTTCATTTTATAAATCTGGAATAACTTGGTGGTCCTCTCTGATACTTTGTTATGCCATCAGCTTGCCAATTAACTGCAGATTCCCAGTGTTATGAAGACCAGGGGCTAGAAATTCATTATAGTCCAGGAATGGGCGGTAAGATTAGAAAAGTTGGAGAATTAGCACCAGGCACTAATGCTTTAGATGGCACGCAAAATCCGTGCTCACTGCTAAAGAAATGATTGGAGCACTAATTCAAGTCTTAAAGCCCAAGCTCATTGCCGTTACACTCAAAGGGTGGACCAATATCAGGTGTAGTCTAATCGCAAGTCATGATTGCCACAGGCTTTTTTCAGTTCTTAAAGGGGAGGTTCATTGATGCTGCAGAACCTCATTCTCAGCATTGCTGGCTGTGCAGCTGCCTCAGCAAGCAGCAGCAGGGCAAGGAGAAGGAGCCAGAGGACTGAAGCGGCTGTACTCATGGCAGATCCACGCCCCGGGGAGAGAGCCCACAGATTCTGCACTCAAGCATTGGGGGCATTGGTGTTCACTATGGAGAGACGGGGGGTGGTGCTCTACCCGGCAAGTGGTAGGAGGCCCTCGCCGCAAGTCTTCCAAACCATGTGATGGGAGATAGCCCAGCATATCTCTGGCAGCACTGTGGTCCCCAGGACCCACACACAGTGCTGGAAGAAATTTAACGACCTCACGCAGGTGGTCAGGGTGAGTGAATGCTTCAAACAAATACTACATACCACCATCTTAACCACAGTCGTCACACACTGCCCAAAGCACCACACTCCCAGCACTCACCCACCAACCATCTCTACCTACCAACACTCACACCCACATCTCACACCTTGCACACAATGACAGCTATTCAACTATGGCAGGAACATCACCCAGACACATTGCTCCACACTCACTCACACACTTTCCTTTCTCTTGCAGGCCAAGGTGGCTCACAACAGGAGGGAGCAGGAGCGCACAGGCGGGGGACAAGCCAACACCCAACCACTGTCTGCGCAAGAAAAGAGAGTGCTGGAGATTATTGGGCACCAGGTGGCAACAATGGTATGTTCATCCCTACTCCTTTTCTCACATCTCACTTCCCCCTCACCCCACAAGTATTTCACACTTTCCAGCTAATCATGCTGTATGCATGCATTTCTCCCTTCCTGCTCCCCCTTCCCTTACCTTAACCCGACTCTTGTGCCTTTATGCTTTCAGATAATCAGCGAGCACCTGAGCAGCCTGTCCCTGAGGGCACGGTAGAGAGCGAGGCAGGAGAAGAGGAGGAGGAAGAAGACACCGCGTCACCGCATGTCTCACCCACAGGCACCAGCTCAGATACTGGCACTACGCATTCTTCAGAGGCTAGTATAGTAGCGGGATCTACACAGGGTGAGACACTGGGGACAATCGGGCTGCAGCAAGGCCAAGGGGAAAGGGTAGCAAGGGGGGACAGCTCCCCAGAGGGAGAGTTCGCACACGAGTTCTGCTGCACAGGACTCGAATGAGCACCTCGGTGGGGAGGCCTTTAGAAGAAGGGTGATGGGCATGGAGATGATAGGTGCAATGGGAAGGGTCCCCGAAAGCCTCTCGGCAATGGTAAGGAGCTTGGAGGAGTCCACCTCCAACATTGCACAAGGCTCTGTGTACACCATGGAGCCCATCATTTCCAGTCTACGAAGGATGGTAGACTCCCAGAGAGACCGTGGCGACCCAGACCTGATGCCACGTGATGGGCGAGCTGGCAGCTTCCATTGCAGCACAGGTGGAAGTGATCCAATGTCTTAGTGCTGTAATGCAGTCTATGCTTTGTGGCATCCAATCTCAGACTGCTCTCATCCAGTCTCAGCTTGATGCCACACAAGTTCTGACTGCTGCCATCATGATTGGGTCTACCACCGTCGACCGGGGCTTTCACGGTGTCGCAGCAGGCCAGCAATCTGTGCTGCAACAAACTGCTAGGGATGCTGAGGTGCTGCCCCGGGGAAGTGGCAGTGGTTCAGTGGAGCAGGAACCTGCTGTCCTCTCTCAGGATGACAGCATTCCTGCTCCCACCACTGCCACTCCGCCATTGCCCTTGTCACTGCCCGTCATCCAGCCCGCCCAGACTGCTGCCGTCCATGCTGAGCTGTTGCAGTCTACAGCCAGGCCTACCAGGCCCAGAGCTGGTCAAGGGCTTCCTGCAAGGCCATCTGAAGTCTCCCGCATGGACACTCAGCAGCCTTCCACCAGCCTTGCTGCAGCCACTGGGCCAACACTACAGTAGGCAAAGGCACAGTAACGAGAGGCACTAAGGGATTGCATAATGTTGAATAGTTAATATTTTTGTTGTAAATATGGATTCACTGATTTTTGATAAATTTATTAATTCATTTTGCATTATTTTGTGGTGTGTCTCATTTCAGCTTTGTGCTGTGATATGGCCTGCGACAGGGATGGAATGATGGGGATGTGGTAAGCAACAGGGATTTGGGGTTTAATTCATTCGAACCGCAGTCTTATGAGGCGGTGACGGACCGCCCTTCTGGAAGGCCGATTGAGTGGCTGCCTCCTCCCTCGCTCCTCCTCCTCCTGAGATGTTCCCGCAATTCCTGCTAGCAAGGGCTGGGCCCTCATGATGGCCAAGTTGTGGACATGCAGCAGACCACCACGAAATGGGACACCTGCTCAGCCGAGTACTGGAGGGCTCCTCCCGAGCGGTCAAGGCAATGGGACCGTTGCTTCAGCGGGCCCATGGTCTGCTTGATGATGTTCCTGGTGGCAGCATGACTCTCATTATATGAGTGCTGGGCAGGAGTGTTGGGGTTGCGGAGGGGAGTCATGAGCCAGGTGGAGAGCGGATAGCCCTCGTCTCCAAGCAGCCTGCTGCGAGCTTGATGTGGTGGCTGGAAGAGTGCTGGCACACTGGCCTGGCGCAGGATGAAGGCATCATGCCTGCTACCAGGATAGCGGGCATTGATATTGAGGATTAGCTGTCTGGTCGCACACCAACTGCACATTGCCTTTGCGGTTATGGAAGATCTCAGGATTGTTAGGAGGTGCTCGCAAAGCCACGTGGGTGCGGTCAATGGCGCCCTGCACCATGGGGAATCCTGCTATCCTGGCAAAGCCACATGCATGCTCGTCCTGCATCTCTCTGGTGATGGGGAAGGAAATGTTATCCCTTCTTCTACTGTAGAGAGCCTCTGGGACCTCCCGGATGCAGCAATGGATGGCAAACTGCGAGATGTTAGCTATGTCTCCTGTTGCAGACTGGAAGGATCCGCTGGTGAAGAAATGGAGGACGACGGTGACCTTGACTGCCAGTGAGAGAGCCATGGTCGCCCTGATCTGAGGCTGGAGGACTAGTTGCAGGAGGTGGCAGAGCTCTGTGCCCACCTCCTTGGTGAAGTGGAGACTTCTAATACACTGCTCCTCGCTTAACTGGGGGTTGGAGAAATGCTCTCGCAATACCCTCGGAGGGTAAGGCCTCCTGTTGAGAGTCCTGATGTGCCCAGAGGGAGGAGGAGGGCCATGTTCCAAACTTTCTCGTTGCCTCTGCTGTAGATTCAGGAGGGCGCGGTCGACTGCCAGTACAGCTCCCATTAACGTAACCAAGTGTAGCAGTTTGATTTTTTAAAGAATAAATGTAGCTACCTTTTAGTTGCCGCAACACTCCGGATACCAAATAACCTTGAAATAACAGAATCAGACTATTGGACTATGTGAAACTGACAAGAAAGCACTGAAACTCCACTAACCTACAGTTGCGACTCATTACTGATAATCCCTTTAAATGACGTCCCTAAAGCCGGCTTCCTGCTGCTTACGCCAGCTCTCTCTGTTGCTGTTTACTCCAGGCGCTAAGGTAGGTGGCGACAATCAATTTCACAGATCGGGCGCTCAGTGAGCGTTGCACACTCAGACGTCATGATCCACCTGGCGGTGAGGTTCCTGGTGATAACTATTTGTTAGCAGTGACACAGCAGGAGAGTGGGATTTGGCGTGCACCATTGGATTCACCTCGCCTCAGCGATAATCCTCTAGCGCCCCATTAGCGGCATCTGCTGGCACTAACGGGAGGCTCTAAGTTACCGAATTTTCCCCCCCAGAAGTCCTACCATTTAACCAGACTCAATCTGGACTATTAAAAGCTTTGAGAGCAGGGAATGGCCAAAGGGGGCAAAAACATGCTCAGTGCATGGACAGGTTGCTACACCATTTTACTTTTTATTTTTTCTTTATAAATGGAATTAGGTGGGGTTAGTAGTTTCTTGTACTAGTTGCAGAGTGATTTTGTGACAGCACCAATAGTTCCCACATAGAGCAGAAGGAGCACACTACGGGGCTGGGCTGTCCTGCCATGACTTACCCTTTAACTAATTAATTAAAATTAAATGAACCCCACCAATTTCACTACAGTTAAATGATATATTTAAGGGCCCTGGTTTACAAACTGCCCACGCTACACCACAGAGACCTTAAAAACTGTAAACCACAGACTTAAAGTTTTAAAACGAAAGAAATACTCCAACCTGTTTTGTGGTGATGTCACACCTCGAATACTTTTTACCTCTCTCCTTCCCTGAGATTGGAGATTGGTACGCCTACCTGAGCCTCTGGGGCCTTTTGTAGTCGCTCTGCCGCTCTGCTCCGCCTGCCGCCGCTGCTGAACTGAGACCTACCTGAGCCTCTGGGGCCTTTTGTAGTCACTGCGCCCGGCTGCCGAGAAATTGAGTAGCGCCGCCGGGTTAGCGCCTTAAGAGTCCCGTGCAGCGCCTGATTTTACACCGCAATCACCTTGAGGGGTGCAGCAACCCAATATCGCTCGAGGTGGCGATAAGTTGCGCCTGGCGATAAAATTTGCGCAGCGCCAATTCTAGTGCCCCAAACGGGGCTATACCGAATTTCTCCCCCGGTGAATTTGCGCCAGGCAAAAATGCTCTAGACTGCACGCAAAATTCATCCTCACTGCTCAATAAAATGATTGAAGTCTTAAATCAAGTCTAAAAACCCAAGCTCATTGTCGTTATACTTAAAGGCTGGACCAATAGCGAGTGCAGACTGGTCGCAACTCATGTTAGCCACAGATTTTTTCACTACTTAAAGGGGAGGTTCATTGATGCTGCAGCACCTCATTCTCAGCATTGTTGGCTGTGCAGCTGTCTCAATAACCATAAGAAGGACAAGGAAAAGGAGCACTTATTTACAAATCCTCATGGAAAATTGCCACCCCAAGGAGAGCGCCTGTAGGTTTTCCCATGAAGCTTTGGAGGCATTGGTTTTAGCGCTGGAGAGAAGGCGGGCAGTCCTGTACCCACCAACTGGTAGGAGGCCCTCACCACAAGTCTGCCGCACTATGTGGAGGGAGGTGGCACACCACATAATGGACTGCCCATCCAGAAGCTTGATTGTCCGGCTGCCTCCTCCCTCCCTCCTGTTCCTTATCTTCTTCCTTCTCGTCCTCCTCCCTCTGTGCATGTGTTCCCATCTTTCTCGCTGCCTATGCTCCCTCTACCCTAGATCCTGGAGGGCGAGGTGGCATGCCAGTACAGCCCCCATTAATCTTACCAGGTGTTGCAGTTTGAATCTTTGAAGAATAAATGTAGCTACCCTTTGTACTTGCCACAAGACTCCTGATACAAAAGAACCTTGAAATGGTAATTAAACTGTTGCAGTAGCCGAAACTAACAAAATGCCACTGAAATTGCACTAACCTGAGTGATTACTGCTGATTGCTTTAAATAACATCCCTGCAGCCGGCTTCCTGGTGCTGCATGCCAGCTCTCCCTGTCGGTGTTTACTGCAGGCAGTGAGGTAAGTAGCTAAAAGCAATTTGGGAAATTGAGCATTCAGTGAGTGTTACACACCCACTGACGTCACGATCTCCCTGGCATTGAGGTCCTCGGCGATAGCTGTTACCAGCAGCGCTACGGGGTGGTCCCAATTTGGCATGCAGCGCAGGATTCACCTCGCCCTGTCGGTACGGGTCTCAATGTCGCATTAGCACCATCTACTGGTGCTAACTGGCGGCACTATGGGGACTAATTTTTCCCCAAAAGACCGCCCCATGACCAAAGATTGCCCTAAACTAGAGATAGTCAATAGACCCCATTACACTATAGAAGGTAAATAACAGTTAAAATGAGAATCAAACTTTACCCCATTTTAGAATTATTTAAAATGTAATGCCAAATCTTAAATCCCACTACAACGATTCTAAAATAACTTACTGACTTTGGCTTTGCGCATCACATGAAAAAAGTGTGCTTTCAAGATCATGCCAATCAGCAATCCTGCATGCTCCATCAGACCAGTAAGCATAATGTGCCTTTGTATCGCTCGGACCTCATGCTCATTTGGCAAATTACTAAGCTCATGTTTTTTGGGGGACATGCTAATTCAATTTAGGATACTTTTTCTGTTTTGAACATTTCTTTCATCGTACAATCTATAAATTCAATTTGCTGCTCATTTCTAACCCAGGATATGTTTAAGCAGAATCAGAACCGTACGGAAACACAAAGTCCAATTTGTACTCCTCTCAGTGACCTGAATGGATTGCTAGCACCGTTAATATAACAAGATGCAGGTAGACTTACATATTCTCCCGATGGGCAGAGTGCACAGCTGCTGCATTGCTATAACGCCACAGCACTATTGCAGAAGATAATACATCCAACGTAGCATCAAACTAGAAAAGTCAGAAAATATTCTTTGAAGATGGGAATCATATAACATAGATATGGAGCCTAACTTTTATTTATACCGACATTAAGGGAAAAAAAGACATGATTGAATGTGATTGAATGAATTTAGTTATCCCTGGAAACCTAATATCATGGATGGCTTGAATTACAGGAACAGTATTTTTGATGGTAATTTATCATTTTGCAGCTGGAACCCTTAGTGCTAACTGAGCTAATCTGACACACATACAAATGCTTGAAATTCTTAATATTATTATATATCAGTTATATATTTTGATATAACAGATATATAATCACATTTATGTTTAAAGGGTTCCTGCTGCAAAATGATAAATTACCAACAAAAATACTATTTCCTGTAATTCAAATACTATAATTCATTTTATATGTATTATTTATTTAGGGCACTGTCATTGTAAGCCCATGTGCCATACTGGGGAAGGGGCCAGTGTCATTTTGGAGTTTCATCCCAGAATTCTCAAAGTCTGCACCACACATTAACGTGCTTCTGCTAAAATCCTTATAAACAATAGCTAGCTGACTTGCAGTCAGTAGAAAATAAATTGCAAATATGAACTGTATAGGAATCCCTATTTTAAAAAAAATATAAATCAAAATAAGAACATTAGTTACAAAAAAAAGCCATTAATTTTCTCCTTTTTCCCAAGATGATTTCGCTCCGACTTCTGAAATTCCTTCTTCCAGATTGCTCAGTTAACCTGCTTTTCCTTTCTAGAGAGCAATTGTTATGTTTTTATTTATAATGGCTTCATTAATATTAATTGAACCATAACAGGTATACACATGCTTTATATTTTTCAGATTTTGACAAATTAATACTAGTGTCCCAGTACGAGTGCAAATATTCAAACAGTATTTCATTCAAAACACACAAAATTTATATATCTTTATTTAGAAGACCCATGCCTCTGTTAATGACCAGTAACAAAGCTTCTTCAGTACTATTAAGCATGTATCACACCAAGGTAGATATACTGATCACCCGATAGACCCCGCTACCCACCCTGCCAAATTCCTCCAGAGTCATATTCACTTGCTTAAATTCAGAAGGGAAGTGGTATTCCTGCTGTGCTACAGGAGACAGATACCTGCAGCAGTTTAAAAGGGAAAACTGCCTCAAAGATATAAAAAAAATTCTGCCACTAATGTAGACTTGCCACTCCACAGTGCTGCAATTGATTTATGCTCCTGCCCTATCCATTTACATTTTTTGTGCCATTCCACCTCCCTTAGCAACATTGGATGCCTATTATCTGTAGGCGTTTCTTACATCCAGCATTGCCAAATTATCATCTCCCTTAAAAAGGATGGGGGCAAAGAGGCTAAAAAATCTTCTTTCCGGGGCAAAACTGGACAACCCCCCTGGACAACAGTAGTCATCAGACTTTCCAGCATGTGGGCCAGGCAGGTGCCTGAAATATGTCCCAGTAGTGTGGTGCCCAGTGTGGTGCACTTAATTGAGGGCCCTCCCACTGACCTCACATAACTCTGGCAGGATCAGCAGTTTAGATCCCCAGTGGATGTGATCCCAGTATAATTTCCAGGATTATGGCTGGATTTTGGGACAAATAAAATAATTTTTAAAAACCTTTTTTGCCTGTTTTTTAATCTCTCTCCCTTAATTCCAACTGTATTTCCCAATCTTTATTTTGCTTTCTGTACATCATTTAAAACTAATTTTTATTTCTTGCTTTATACTTCCTGGTTTATACTTTGCGTGTCTCAGCCAGGATTCTTCAATCTGATTGGTTAAAGAACCTTACTGTTGCTTGACCTGCTCACACACACACCACAGATCTCCTGTAGAGGACGCTGTGCCGAAAACAGACTTTCTAAAGCCCATGAAAATTCTGGCCAGCTGTCAGCGAGGTGAACGGTGAGCACGGTTCCTTTGCAGCTGACCACAAAATCCGGGCCAGTGTTTTTTTTTTTAGTTTGCATGAATCTGACTGCATTTGTAACTGTGGAGCTGAACCTAAATGAGTTCTAAAGCTGCGCTACTGTATATGCTCTTCAATGCTCTGCTCTTGCACTCTGAGCCAAACTAAATCCTAGATCCACATTGTTGCAATAATTGGTATTAAAATCAAGAGTAATAATGAAAGCTCGCCTCAACTCTCAGTTCCCCCATTCGTGACTAACTTTGGTGCAGAATCAAGAACTGTTAAATTTTAGAAGAAATCTGAACCCAAAATGAAATATCATGTTTTTGGCCAACCCTAAATAAACTAAGCAAGTCCCTTTCAAGCCATTTCTGTGTTTATTTACACAATATTACTTACAGCAAACCCAAAGGATGATGCACTGTGTCGCATGATGGAAACAGCTGAAAAAGATAGGAAACAAGATAATTAGTAAAGTTGCATGCAGATTAAATGGAAAATTATTTAAAATGTTGATATAGATTCTGCAGAAAATTTTCGGTGTAACGTGTAGGCTAATTTGCCTACACCCGAGTGTGCTTTTTTATCCATAAACCCAATAAGCCGCCTGATGCACTTGTATCCAAATCTTTTTCAATATCCCTTCAGATATCCAGTCATGTTTTAATGGTCCAGCTATTTTGATTGTCATTCTGGGAATTATGATATTATGAACAATGCACAGTGTGATCAAAGGTAAAAAGATGTGGAAACTTTCGATTGGCCAATGATTAAAGTGGTCAGATGACATCAACCAAACTGATCTGAAAGCTTGGGACTTATGGATTTCAAAGTAATTTGCAGGATACTCCTTGAATGTTGAATTCCATACAATCTAAAAAACTCCACGCACATGGACTTCTGCTGACCCTGGCCCTAGATAGAAGTTGTTATGCATTTTTCATAAATAATAATGTCACAATTTTAGGTCCTTACTCAGTTACTTTTCTCATGTTCCGCATGGACGCCCAGTCCTATAAGCAAGCTCTTGCTCCATATCAGAGTGTGCCTTTAGTAGTTATGCTTGATAGCTAATAATGTAGCAAGTACAAGGGTCAAACAGAAACCCTGGCCATGTATTTAGCTTACTGCACATGTTACAAGCCTTCTTGTGATATCCAACACCTCAAAAATGGTAGAATAACACTATCACACAATAGCTTTATCACACAAAAACTAGGGAGATTATTAATAACATATAAGCTGTAGCAAAGACAAGAAAGCAGATTATAGTCATTTACAGAGCATAACTATTCCTCCTTTAATACAAAAAATAATAAACTTATGCAACTCTTCACTAACACTCTTGTTAATATTAGGCCTGAGCTAATGTCTGTTTGCGATAACTTTAATCCTCTCTTGATGGCCCCAGAAGAGCTTGTGAACTCGGAGCTTGCTGCCTTTTGAAGTTCAACCAGGAAGAAAGAAAATCAAATAAAGCTGCCAATCTTTAAAGTATATCTGAAGTTCCAACAAAGTCCAGCTAATAAGTGTTTGTTATGTTCATTAATAACTAGTCGTTTTTATTAAGAACAGCTAGCTTTTGCTAGACACTTTATTGAGCACATGTGGACTAGGTACAGTATCTGTAGAGGCCTCCATCTTGACTGCTGCCTTGTGGGTAGCCTAGTGCATCCTGGGTAGCCCACCCATATACATACAGCACCACCTAGTGTACCATTCCAGAATGACAGGTTACTGATCATTACATCCCCCTTTCTTTGAGGTTAAACAAAATCAGTATCAATCAATAACAACATAAACATCTTCAACAGTCAATACATTTTCAATGTAGTTTTCTTTGTACTCAAAGATTAAGTCTATCAGGCTTTTTTACTTCACGTGTGGATCTTCTCAGCACAGGTAAGTCTGATGTGTTTTCATGAGAGCCTGTATGTGTATTTGTGTTAGATTGTTCTGGTGGTGAGTGACAAGATTCAGTTGCGGCACTGTCATTGATTTGCTCTTCGATAGTCTCTTGTGTTTTTAAGGAGGGAATGGCGGTTCCTCCTGAGAATCTGACCTTCCTCAGTTCTAACAGTGTATGACCTTGGTCCTACTTCCTCAAGAACTGTAGCTTTCCTGTTCCATGCATCTGGATCCTCAATCCTGACAACATCATCCCTTGTCAATGGTTTCAGAGTTTTGGATGACTTGTCATAGTATGATTTCTGTTTCAGCTTTAACAGTTGAAGCCTCTGTCTCAGTTCCTTACTCTGCTTTTCTTTTGCACAGCAGGGTAGCGTGGTACGCAACTTGCGACCCATTAGGAGTTCAGCAGGTGAAGAACCAGAGTCTAAAGGTGAAGCTCGGTAGCTCAGCAGGGCGAGATAAAGATCAGACTTGCTTTCTGTCGCTTTCTTCAGTAGCTGCTTGAGAACTTGAACACCTTTCTCTGCCTTACCATTCGACTGAGCATACAAAGGACTGGATGTGATGTGTTGAAAGTCATAATGTGCTGCAAACTGTTGCCACTCCTTACAGTTGAAGCACGGACCATTGTCACTAACGGCAATCCTGGGAATTCCATGTCTGGCGAGGATGGATTTCACATGCATTATGACACTGCTTGCTGTGGTGCTTGAGAGCAGCGCCATCTCAGGATAGTTAGAATAGTAGTCAATCACTATTAGATAGTCTTTACCATTTAAATGAAAAAGGTCCATACCAACCTTTTGCCATGGTGCTGTTGATATGTCAGCTACTATCATTGGTTCCTTTAGTTGTTTGTTTTGGTGTTTCTGACATGTCTCACATTTGCCTATCATGTTCTCAATGTCCTTATTTATGCCAAATGCAAGAAATCACACAACACCAGGTTATAGTCCAACAGCTTTACTTGAAATCACAAGATTTCAGAGCGCTGCTCCTTCGCCAGGTGAAGACTTTACCTGACGAAGGAGCAGCGCTCCGAAAGCTTGTGATTTCAAATAAAGCTGTTGGACTATAACCTGGTGTTGTGTGATTTCTTACATTTGTCCACCCCAGTCCAACACCGGCATCTCCACACCATTATTTATGCCAGGCCAATAAACAGTGTCTCTTGCTCTCCTTTTGCATTTTTCAATTCCGAGGTGTCCCTCATGAATCCTTTTGAGCATGTCTTGACGTAGAGCCTGTGGAATGACTATTCTGTTCTGTTTTAGTAATAGTCCACTTGCGACACTCAACTCTGACCTTATGTGAAAGTACTTAGGACAGGAACCTTTTGGCCAACCATGATGAATGTTCTCTATTACTGTTTGTAACACTGTGGCCTAGAAATTCAGTTGGCGCCGCGCCAGGGCTTTAGCGCCGGAAAGTTAGCGCCGGCGCGAAGTCCCCCTCCGCGCGCCAAAAATTCAGTAGCGCCGCGCCCAAACGGCTGCCGGTGCTACTGAAGGGTGTTTGCGCCTGAAAATGGGCGCTACCTGCCGCTTTGCGGCGCTATTCCGGCGCTGCAGCGCCCGATGCGGTGCGGCAGGCTCGGGAAGTGCAGGCCTCCTCCTTCAGTTAAGGAGGAGCTGCCTGCACCCGCCTGCTGGCCGGTAAACTCATCAGAAAAATGAGCCCAGCACCTCGGGGAAGTGCCGGGCTCGCAGCCCGGAAGCATCTGTTCCGCGGGGGGGGGGGGGGGTGGAGGAGTCCGGGGAGGGAGGTGCGGGCAGGCGGCTGGCGGGAAAGCGGCCGGCCGCCGCGCGACCTTAAGGCGCAGGCGCTAACTGATGTAAGACTCTGTTGCCAGAGTCTTAGTTGCGGCTGCCACGGGCGAGGCGGCCGCAACTGAATTTCGGCGCTGGGGCCCGTCGGCATGGCAACCGGGACGCTGCGCACACCGATGACGTCATCGGTGCCGGCGCAGCGCAACCGGTCTACCGCCGATTCTAGGGCCCCAGGGAATTTCTAAACTGGCCATAACTCCGGCGCTAGGCCCTCTAGCGCCTCAAATGCGGCGCTAAGGCTACTCAATTTCTGGGCCTGTATCTTTTACTGTTTCTTCTGCTATTTGCTTTGATTTTGTGTCTGACATGGGCAGCGCAGCAGTGACCATACTCACATGAACATCCACGTCTTCTTCAGTAGAACTCACATGACTCATTGTGGGTGCTCGGGACAGTGCATCTGCTAACATTATGTATTTGCCTGGTGTGTAGATCAGTTCAAAGTCATATCTTTGCAGCTTCATCATGAGTCGTTGAATCCTTGGAGACATCTCATTCAGGTTCTTTTTTATGATGGCAACCAGTGGGCTGTGGTCTGTCTCAACTGTGAAGCTGGGAAGTTCATATATGTAACCATGAAACTTTTCTAGTCCAACTACCAAGCCTAGACATTCCTTTTCAATCTGGGCGTATCGACACTCAGTATCAGTCATAGACCTGGAGGCATAGGCAACAGGCAACAATCTTCACCCTCTGCTTGTAGCAAGACCGCACCTAGGCCATTTTTTTATGCATCCGTTCACACTTTGATTCTTTTTGTTGGGTCAAAGAAGGTGAGTACAGGTGTGGTTGTCAGCGCTGTTTTGAGGTTTAGCCACTCTTGTTCATGTCTTTCTGTCCATGCAAACTCATTTATTTTACGTAGCAAGTCTCGCAGACAGGCTGTCTTGGCTGACAAGTTAGGAATGAACTTTCCAATGAAGTTTATCATCCCCATGATGCGTTGCACTCCTTTTTTGTCAGTGGATCGGGGCATTTTGAGTATGGCGTTTACTTTTTCCATATCTGGCTCTATTCCTTTACCAGATAGATTATCTCCTAGGAAAGTGACTTCCTGGACGCCAAACTGACACTTGGCTTTGTTGAGCTTCAGTCCATTCCGGCGTATGCTCTGTAGCACTTTAGTCAGTCCCTCATTGTGTTCTTTCAGTGTGGAGCCCCAGATGATGATGTCATCAACATAGACCCAAACTCCTTCCAGACCTTCAATTATGTGTTCCATCGCTCTATGAAAGATTTCAGATGCAGATATTATCCAGAAAGGCATTCTGAAGAAACAATACCTGCCAATGGTGTGTTGAAGGTACAGTGTTTGGTGCTCCCTTCATCCAGTTTTAGTTGCCAAAATCCTTGTGAGGCATCGAGCTTTGTAAAGTATCTGGCACCTGATATTTCACTGGTGATTTCTTCTCGCTTGGGAATCTGGTAGTGTTCACGTTTTATGTTTGCATTTAAGTCCTTTGGATCCATGCATATTCTTAGATCATTGTTCTTTTTCTTTACACATACCATGGAGTTAACCCAGTCTGTTGGCTCTTCGACTTTCCTGATGACTCCTAGTGTGGTCATTCTGTCCAGTTCATTCTTGAGCCGGTCACGCAGGGGTGCTGGAACTCTTTGTGGAGCATGTACCACTGGCTGAGCATCCTCCTTTAGCTGGATCTTGTAAGTGAATGGTAGAACTCCAAATCCTTTGAACACATCCTGGAAATTATTCACTACAGAATCCAGAGTCATCTGGTCTGCTTATGGCACAGTTTATACGGTAGACTCTCTTGACCAGTTCTAAGTCCTCACAAGCTTCGTCACCCAGTAGTGAATCAAGTCCTTCAGCCACAACAGAAAACATGAGATGATGCACTTTGCCTTTGACTGTCACTTTAAGTCTGCATACACCTAAGCTATCTATTTTCTGTTCATTATAGTCCTTCAGTAGTACTGACTTTTTCTGTATTTTGGGCTTTTCTTTCATATTGTTAATGTCACTCATACTGATTAAGTTTGCTTTTGCCCCAGTGTCTAGTTTCAATGTAACTAATGCTCCATTTACCTGCAGTGGGATCGTCCATTTGTCCTCTTTTACTGCATTAACTTTATGTTCAGCATTGTTAATTCCTGAGGGCTGCACATTTTCTGTATCCTTTTTGATATTGTCACATGACACCATTCCTACAAAACATGTCTCACTTAAATCAGTGTCCTCAATTACATTAACTCGTTGCCCTTTCTTAGTTTTTACTTTTGAAAAGCATTGTTTGGCAAAGTGATTCATTCCATGACATTTTGTGCACATTTTTCCAAACGCTGGACATTGTTTTAACTGGTGTTTGTAACCACAGCGTTTACAATTCAAAATTCCTTCCTCCGATTGCTTTTCACTTCTGTTCTGCCCATGTTTCTTCCCCTTGTAGGACACAGCACCGACAGCAGCACTTACTGCAATCGCATCATCATTGATTTCACTGAAAGTCTTGGCATGCTTTTGAGCTAGCTCGCTAGCTTGGCATATTTTCACAGCAATTTCCAATGTTAGTTCGGTTTCTCTCAACAGACGTTCCCTGACTTTTTTATCATGAATACCAAACACAATCTGGTCACGAATCATGGATGCTTTCAGCTCAGAGAAATTACATGTCTGTGCTTTCAGTTTCAGATCAGTCAGAAAGCTATCAAAAGTCTCATTTTGCTGCTGTGTCCGAGAATGGAAGATGTACCTCTCATAGGTTTCATTCTTTTTGGGAGAACAATGTGTATCTAACTTCTTTAGCACATCGTCTAATTTTTCTCTGTTCTCCTCTGGATTAAATACAAATGTATTAAATACCTCTATCGCCTGTGGGCCTGCAACCGTGAGCAGCAACGCTATTTTCCTTGCGTCTGGCTTCGTACCGTACCCGATGGCAGCAATGTAGAGTTTGAATTGTTGTTTAAAAGTCTGCCAATTGTAGTCGACATTTCCTGTGAGTTTCAAACGCTTTGGTGGCTTCAAATTCTCCATGTCGCGTTGCACAATATTCAGCAGATCTTACCAATCCTGGTACCATGTTATGTTCATTAATAACTAGTCGTTTTTATTAAGAACAGCTAGCTTTTGCTAGACACTTTATTGAGCACATGTGGACTAGGTACAGTATCTGTAGAGGCCTCCATCTTGACTGCTGCCTTGTGGGTAGCCTAGTGCATCCTGGGTAGCCCACTCTTATATACATACAGCACCACCTAGTGTACCATTCCAGAATGACAGGTTACTGATCATTACACAGCTAATAAGTGTCAGACCCAAATCATTTTGTCACCTGACTGCAGATTCCATTCATCTTAATGTCAGCTGTGATTCAGTTGGTAGCATGCTCACCTCTGAGTCAGAAGGTTGTGGGTTAAAATCCCACTCCAGGGACTTGTGCACATAAAGGTAGGCTAACACTCCAGTGCAGTGCTGAGGGATTGCTGCACTGTCGGAGGTTGTGTCTTTCGGATAAGACGTTAAACCAAGGCCTCTCAGATGGACATAAAAGATCCCATGGCACTATTTTGAAGAAAAGCTGGGGAGTTATCCCGGTGCCCTGGCCAATATTTATCCCTCAACCAACATAACAAAAAACAGATTATCTGGGAGCTTGCTGTGTGCAAATTGGCTGCCGCGTTTCCCACATTAGAACAGTGACTACACGTCAAAAAAGTACTTCATTGGCTGTAAAGCGCTTTGGAGATGTCTGGTGGTTATGAAAGGCGCTATATAAATGCAAGTCTCTCTTGTTTTTTTCTTCAATGGATCACACACAGGACAAAGCCAGCAGAAGCGCTTCTGGTGTAATCAACTTGAAATGCTTTGCAATAACCAGTATTAACAAATAAAAGCCAACTGTTTTCATCATAGCCAGTTTGTCTCTGGATGTGAATAAACTGACACAATGAAACGTACAGTTCCTAGATTTGGTTATTTCAAGCTGGTTTTAATCCTGAATATAGAGTAATGAATTTCCAATTCATGGGGCATTGGCAGCACTACTGGGGAAAGAGGGAGCTGTTCCATTGGGACGGGCTCCACTTAAACCAGGCTGGCGAATCGAGTAACTAGGGCTGTAGATAGGGCTTTAAACTAAAAAGGGGAGGGAGGGGTCAGGTGAGGGGAAATTTAGAAATCTAAAGAGAAAAGTCAAGGCAATGGAGCAGTGTAGCAATTTGGGTAAAGATAAGCAGAGTGTGACGGGAAGGGACAGAGAGTTTAATGGTAATTGTGCATCAGCGAATAAGGTGAAAGCAGGGAATAATGTTAAAATTAAAGACTCTTTATCTGAATGCGCGAAGCATTTGTAACAAGATCGAAGAATTAGTGGCACAAATTGAAATAAATGACTTTGATCTAATAGCTATTGCAGAAACGTGGTTGCAAGGTGACCAAGATTGGGAACTAAATATTCCAGGGTACTTGGCGTTTTGAAAAGACAGGCAGAATAGAAAAGGAGGGGGTGTAGCCCTGATAATATAGGAAGACATAAGGACAGCAGTGAGAAAGGATCTTAGTTCGTAAGATCAGGTAGTAGAATCAGTATGGGTGGAGATAAGAAATAATGAGGGGCAGAAAACACTGGTGGGAGCTTCTACAAGTATGTAAAAAGGAAGTGAGTAGCAAAAGTAAACATTGGTCGTATAGAGGCCAAGACAGGTGAAATTTATAGGCCCCCAAACAGTAGCTATACTGTTGGACAGCATATTAACCAACAAATAATAGGAGCTTGTAACAAAGGTAATACAATAATCATGGGGGACTTTAATCTTCATACAGATTGATTCTCTGGAGAGCGAGTTCATGGAATGCATTTGAGACAGTTTCCTAGAACAATACATCATGGAACCAAACGGGGAACAGGCTATTTTGGATCTTGTATTGTGTAATGAGACACGGTTAATTAGCAGTCTCAGAGTAAAGGATCCTCTGGGGAAGAGTGATCATAATACGATAAGTATTTCACTCTCAAACTCAAGGTGAAATTCTAAGTCTGAAACGTGAGTCGTAAACTTAAATAAAGTCAATTACATAGGTATGGGGGGGTGAGTTGGCTAAGATAGATTGGGAAATTAGATTTAAAAGTATGACAGTAGATAAGCAGTGGTAAACATTTAAAGAAATATTCCAAAATTCTCAACAAATATACATTCAATTTAGAAATAAAAACTCCACAGGAAAAGTGATCCATCCATGACTAACCAAAGAAGTTAGCAATAGTATTATATTAAAATAAGAGGCTTATAATGTTGCAAAGAATAGTAGTAAGCCTGAGGATTGGGAGAGCTTTAGAAACCAGCAAAGGATGATCAAAACCTTAATAAAAAGGGAGAAAATAGAATGAGAGTAAACTGGCAAGAAATATAAACACAGATTGTAAGAACTTCTACAAGTATGTAAAAAGGAAGTGAGTAGCAAAAGTAAATGTTGGTCCCTTCGAGGCTGAGACAAGTGAAATTATAATGGAATAAAGAAATGGCAGAGACTTTAAACAAATATTTTGTATCTGTCTTCACAGTAGAAGACACAAAGAGCATACCAAAAATAGTAGGGAACTGAGGGGCTAATGAGAGCAAGGAACTTAAATTCATTAATATCAGTAGAGAAAAAGCACTAAAGAAACTAATGGGACTAAAAGTTGACAAATTCCCTGGACCAGGTGGCCTAGATCCTGGGGTTTTAAAAGAGGTGTCTACAGAGTTAGTGGATGCATTGGTTGTGATCTTCCAAAATCCCTAGATTTTAGAACAGACCCAGCAGATTGGAAGGTAGCAAATGTAACCCTGCTATTCAAGAAAGGAGGGAAAGAGAAGAGAAAACAGGGAACTGCAGGCCAGTTAGCCTGACATCCTGACATCGGTCATCAGGAAAATGCTGGAGTCTATTATTAAGGAAGTGGTAACCAGACACTTAGAAAATCATAATATGATTAGGCAAAGCCAATATGGTTTTATGAAAGGGAAATCATGTTTAACAAATTTATTAGAGTTTTTGAGGATGTAACTAGCAGGGTGGATAAAGGGGAACCAGTGGATGTAGTATATTTGGATTTCCAAAAGGCATTCGATAAGGTGCCACATAAAAGGTTGCTATGCAAGATAAGGGTTCATGGGGTTGGGGTAATATATTAGCATGGGTAGAGAATTGGTTAATGGATAGAAAACAGAGAGTAGGGATAAACATAAAGCTAGGTGGGTATGTAAGCTGTGAGGAGGACACAGAGCCTGCAAAGCAATTTAGACAGGTTAAGTGAGTGGGCAATATGGTGGCAGATAGAGCATAATGAGGGGAAATGTAAGGTTATTCACTTTGGTAGGAAGAATAGAAAAACAGAATATTTTTTAAATGGTGAGAAACTATTAAATGTTGGTGTTCAGAGAGATTTAGGTGTCCTCACACAGGAAACTCAGAAAGTTAACATGCAAGTACAGCAGGCTATTAGGAAGGCAAATGGCATGTTGGCCTTTATTGCAAGGGGATTGGAGTACAAGAGTAAGGAAGTCTTACTATAATTGTACAGGGCTTTGGTGAGACCACACCTGGAGTACTGTGCATAGTTTTGGTCTCCTTATCTGAGGAAGGACATACCTGCCTTAGAGGCGGTGCAATGAAGATTCATTAGATTGATGCCTAGGATGAGAGGGTTGATCTATGAGGAGAGATTGAATAGATTGGGCCAATACTCTCTGGAGTTTAGAAGAATGAGAGGTGATCACATTGAAACATATAAGATTCTGATGGGGATTGATAGGATGGATGATGTGAGGTTGTTTCCCTAGCTGGAGAGTCTAGAACTATTGGGCATAGTCTCAAGATAAGGGGTCAGCCATTTAAGACTGAGATCAGGAGGAATTTCTTCATTCAGAGGGTTATGAATCTTGGAATTCTCTGCCCCAGGGGGCTGTGGATGTGTAGTCGTCGAGCATATTCAAGGCTGAGATAGGTAGATTTTTGGACTCTAGGGGAATCAAGGGACAGGGGGGTCAGGCTGGAAAGTGGAGTTGAGGTCGAAGATCAGCCATGATCTTATTGAATGGTGGAGCAGGCTCGAAGGGCCCTATGGCCTAATTCTTATTTTCTTATGTTCTTAAATGTTAATACAGAGCAAAAATACAACATGGACTAAATAAAAGATTTTGTTATACCTAGCACTAGATGCAAGATATTAGGAATTTCTTCAGTATGTACTTTACTAGTAAATTAAGCTACAAATTGATGTCAGCAGTGGGGTAACAGAGTTTTGAAGGCATCCATTCTTCACCTTTTAACCTCAACATCCATAGATCAGCTTCTGTCAACCAAGTGGGCAAAAGGTACTTTAATTCCACTCACTTCCTCCAAATTAAATGTGTTACCATGGGAACCCGTTTGGGTCCTAGTTATGCCTGACTTTCATGGGATATTTGGAGCATTCTTTGTTCCAGTCCTACTCAGGTCCCCTCCCTCACCTCTTTTTCCGGTACATTGATGACTGTATTGCTGCCATTTACTTCTCTCTGCCCAAACTGGAAAATTTCATCAATTTTACTTCCAATTTCCACCCTTCCCTTGCCTTCACATGGTTCATCGCCGTCTCTTCCATTCCCTTCCTCGACTTCTCTATCCCCATTTCTGGGGATAGGCTGTCGACCAATATCTACTATAAGCCCACCGACTCGCACAGCTACCTTGACAACACTTCCTCTCACCCGCTTCCTGCAAGGACTCTATTCCATTCTCCCAGTTTCTCTGTCTCAGTTATATCTGTTCTGACAATGCCACCTTCCATACCAATGCTTCCGATATGTCTTCCTTTTTCTTCAACCGAGGATTTTCCTCCATCACAGTTGACAGGGCCCTCGACCGTGTCCGTTCCATTTCCTGCACTTCTGCTCTCACCCCTTCCCCTCCCTTCCAGAACCACAATAAGGTTCCACTTGTCCTCATCTTTCACCCCCACCAACTTCCACATTCAACGGATCATCCTCCGCCTATTGCACCACCTCCAGCGTGATTCCACCACCAAACACATCTTCCCCTTTCAGCATTCCGAAGGAACCGCTCACTCCTCAATCACCCCCAACAACCCCTCCCCTTCCCACGGCACCTTCCCGTGCAAGCACAGGAGATGCAACACCTGCCCTTTTACCTCCTCCCTTCCCACTGTCCAAGGCCCCAAACACTACTTCCAAGTGAAATAGCGATTTACTTGTACTTCTTTCAATTTAGTATACTGTATTCGCTGCTCATGATGCGGTCTCCTCCACATTGGGTGATCACGTTGTGGAACACCTCTTCAGTCCGCAAGCGTAACCCCGAGCTTCCGGTCGCCTGTTATTTTAGTTCTCCGCCTCCACTCTGACCTCTCTGTCCTTCGCCTCCTACACTGTTCTAATGAAGCTCAAGAAACAGCACCTCATCTTTTGATTAGGCCCTTTACACCCTTCCAGACTCAACATTGAGTTCAACAATTTCAGATAATAACCACCACTCCCACTTTTTCGGACAGCAGCTGTTGGTAATGGTTCTGCTGTTGCCATTTACACCTCCTCTAGACCCATCTTTTGTTTCTTTACTTGTCCCATTACCATCCCCTTTTGCCTTGCACCATCATCCCTTTTGTCATTTAATCTCTCCTGCCTTCTACCCTATCATAGACCTTCCTATTTGTTCTTTCCTCCCCTCACCCCACTTTCCCTGCCTCTGCACTTGCTTAAAACCTATTACATTGCTAACATTTTCCAGTTCTGATGAAAGGTCATCGACCTAAAACATTAACTTTGTTTCTCTCTCCACAGATTCTGCCTGACCTGAGTGTTTCCAGCATTTTCTGCATTTATTTTGAATATAGAGTGTACATATTAAATATTTAAGGTTAGTTCAGCCTTGACAGCCTTAATCTGCAGTGGCACTTGCCCTCTGTGATATAAATAACACAATAAGCGTATTCTGGCATCTTATCAGGAAGGAGTAGAGTCACCAGATAACAAAATGTAAAATGGTAATAGACTTGCACTCAAAATGAAGTTATCTACTTTGATTGATTAGCCTTTTTCAGGGTAAATGTCAAATGGCATTAAAAAGTACATATATATTAATAAAAGTGAAATATTCATGTGGTAAAATGTGTTTTTGGATATACTGAAGGTCACATGCCAAGTTCACTTTTGCATTAAATAATGAATACTTTCTATTAAATTGATGCACTTGATGTTAAAGTTACAAGCAAAGAAGTGGAACAGAGAAATTTGCTGGTGGTTTACAAAATAGCACTACTTCTAAAATAAATTTAGAAAGAAAACTAAAATTTATAAATTTACTGAAGTATATTTTGTACTTAGAACAAACATATGGTTACACTCTCCTGTATTGACTCTCAGCAGGAACGGTAGCGTAGTGGTAATGTCACTGGGCTAGTAATCCAGAGATGTGAGTTCAAATCCCACCACAGGGAATTTGAATTCAGTTAATAATTAACTGTTAATTATTGTTAATAGTTACGGTAACCATGAAACTATCGGATTGTCGTAAAAACCCATCTGGTTCACTAATGTCCTTTAGGGAAGGAAATCCTTACCTGGTCTGGCCCATATGTAACTCCAGACCCACAGCAATGACTCTTAACTGCCCTCTGAAAAGGCCTAGCAAGCAACTCAGTTGTAAACGCTATGAAAAACAATAAAAGGAATGAAACCGGATGGACCACTCGGTACCGGCAATGGCATACCCAGCCCAGTTGACCCTGCAAAATCCTCCTCACCAACATCTGGGGATTTGTCTCAAAATTGGGAGAGCTGTCCCACAGACTAGTCAAGCAACAGCCATACTCACAGAATCATACATTACAGCCAACATCCCAAACTCCTCCATCACGATCCCTGGGTATGTCCTGTCCCACCGTCGGGAAGGAGTGACTCTGGGAGTCCTCAACATTGACTTTGGAGCCCATGAAGTC
Source organism: Somniosus microcephalus (assembly GCF_052327205.1). NCBI lineage: Eukaryota > Metazoa > Chordata > Chondrichthyes > Squaliformes > Somniosidae > Somniosus > Somniosus microcephalus. The sequence continues at coordinate 288,833,549 of NC_140990.1, forward strand.
TCATGGCTTCAAGTCAAGTATGGGCAAGGAAACCTCCTGCTGATCACCACCTACCGCCCTCCCTCAGCTGATGAATCAGTACTCCTCCATGTTGAACACCACTTGGAAGAAGCACTGAGAGTAGCAAGGGCACAGAATGTACTGTGGGGGACTTCAAAGTCCATCACCAAGAGTGGCTCAATAGCACCACCGCTGGCCAAGCCCTGAAGAACATGGCTGCCAGTCTGGGCCTGCGACAGGCGGTGAGAGAACCATGAGGAAAAAGCCTACTTGACCTCATCCTCACCAATCTACCTATCGCAGATGCATCTGCCCATGACAGTATTGGTAGCAGTGACCACAGCACAGCCATTGTGGAGACAAAGTCCCGTCTTCACACTGAGGACATCCTCCAGCGTGTTGTGTGGCATTACCACCATGCTAAATGGGATAGATTCAGCAGCTCAAAACTGGGCATCCATGAGGCGCTGTGGGCCATCAGCAGCAGAATTGTATTCCACCACAATCTGTAACCTCATGGCCTGGAATATCCCTCTCTCTACCATTACCATCAAGCCAGGGGAACAACCCTGGTTCAATAAGGAGTGCAGAAGAGCATGCCAGGAGCAGCACCAGGCGTACCTAAAAATGAGGTGCCAACCTGGGGAAGCTGCAACACAGGACTACATGCATGCTAAAAAGTAAAAGCAGCATGCTATAGACAGGACTAAGAGATCCCACAATCAACGGATCAGACCAAACTCTGCAGTCCTGCCACATCCAGTCATGAATGGTAGTGGACCATTAAACAACTAACGGGAGGAGGAAGTTCCATGAATATCCTCATCCTCAATGATGGCGGAGCCCAGCACGCGAGTGCAAAGGCCAAGGCTGAAGCGTTTGCAACCATCTTCAGCCAGAAGTGCCGAGTGGATGATCCAACTCGGCCTCCTCCCGAGGTCCCCACCATCACAGAAGCCAGTCTTCAGCCAATTCGATTCACTCCATGTGATATCAAGAAATGGCTGAGCGCACTAGATACAGCAAAGGCTATGGGCCCCGATAACATCCCGGCTATCTTGCTGAAGACTTCTGCTCCAGAACTAGCTGCGCCTCAAGCCAAGCTGTTCCAGTACCGCTACAACACTGGCATTTTTCCAACAATGTGGCAAACTGCCCGGGTATGTCCTGCCCACAACAAGCAGGACAAAGCCAACCCAGCCAATTACTGCCCCATCAGTCTACTCTCAATCATCAGCAAAGTGATGAAAGGTGTCATCGAAAGTGCTATCAAGCGACATTACTCACCAAAAACCTACTCACGGATGCCCAGTTTGAGTTTCGCCAAGATCACTCGGCTCCTGACCTCATTACAGCCTTGGTCCAAACATGGACAAAAGGAGTTGAATTCCAGAGGTGAGGTGAGAGTGATTGCCCTTGACATCAAGGCAGCATTTGACCGAGTGTGGCATCAAGGAGCCCTTCACTCAGAGGGTGGTAGGTCCATGGAATATGCTGCCCCAAAAAGCTGTAGAAGCTACATCATAACATAAATTTAAAACAGAAATAGACAGTTTCCTAGAAGAAAAGGGAATTAAGGGTTACAGGGAGCGGGCAGGAATTTGGACATGAGTCTAGGTTCGGATCGGTCATGGCCCTGTGGGTAGTGGAGCGGGCCCAGGGGCCGTGTAGCCTGATCCTGCTCCTGTTTCGTGTGTCTAATTCTGTTAGATTCAGGAGATAGTCCTGTCATAGTGGATTGGCGGTTAGGATCAGATCAGCCATGATCTTATTGAATGGCGGAGCAAGCTCGAGGGGCCAATTGGCCTACTCCTGCTCCTATTTCTTATGTTCTTATGTTCTTATGAAAGAACTCACATTTCTGGCGATTAACTCTGAGCCCATATTCTTTCAATCTGGTGAGCACCTGCTCCAAATTCGCGAGGTGATCCTTATCGTTATCTCCTGCAATCAGGATGTCATCCAGGTAGCATTGTGTGCCTGGGATTCCCTGCAATACCTGCTCCATGGCCCTTTGCCAAATCGCTGGAGCCGATGCCACTGCAAAAACCAGTCTATTATACCGATATAAGCCCTTATGTGTGTTGATCATGAGATTCTGGCGTGACGCTTCATCAACTTCCATCTGTAGGTACGCCTGCGCCAGGTCTATCTTGGTGAAGTGTTTCCCGCCAGACAGCGAAGCGAAGATATCTTCAATCCGCGGAAGCGGATATTGCACCGTGTGAAGAACCGGATGAACAGTGATCTTGAAATCACCACAGATGCGAACCTTCCCAGGTTCCCCCGGCTTGTTGCTCAACGAACGCTTCATGACAGGAACAATGGGTGTGGCCCATTCGCTCCAGTCCACCTTGGACAGTACCCCTGAACATTCTAGCCCTTCCAGCTCTGCTTCCACAGCAGGTCGTATTGCATAAGGTACCGGTCTGGCTTTGAAAAATTTTGGGTTTGCATGTTCTTCAACCTTGATGTTTGCCGTAATTCCTTTCGGTGTTCCCAGTCCCTGTTGGAACACCTCTTTAGCATCGTCTAATATTTTGGACAGTCGTTTAGGTTTGACGTCGTCCTCCTTACAGGCATCTACAGTCAGTGCTTGTATGGAATGCCAGTCCACATTTATTCTCCGGATCCATTCCCGTCCCAGTAGTGGCGGACCTCCATCAGGTAACACATACAAGTCCATTTTCTGACTTTCTTTACCATTGTAGACCACATTTACTTTTATCTTTCCTTTGGGGTATACTATTTGCCCCGTGTATGTTTTCAATACAATCTCCGTATCCCTCAGGGGAATGTGCGAGAATAACCTTTTGTAATCTTGCTTATTTATGACCGTTAATGCCGATCCAGTGTCCAATTCCATCTTCACTTGGACTCCTGCTATCCGAAGCATAACCCAGATAGTTTGGTGGTCTGCTGTGTTACCCACATTATGTATTTTTAGACAACCCAGTTCCTTACTGCTGGAGTCTGAATCCATCTTCTGTTCATCCAAACTGTTCTCTGTCACCTTGTGTACTTTTTTGTACTTCTCCTGCGGTGACTTTTTGCTGCTGGTCTTCTTTCCTGACTGGCATACTCTCGCTATGTGACCAAGTTTGCCACATTGCCTGCATTCTTTATCTTTGAACCAGCACTGGTTCTGGTCATGCGTTGTCCTTCCGCAACGATAGCACTTTACTGCGCCCAATGCCATTTCATTGGTGCTGAATTCCAATGGCCTTTGCTGTATCTCTGCAGCGCCTCGTGCTGCTGCCTCGTGCGATGCTGCAATGCTGAAAGCTTTGTTCAGCGTAAGGTCCTTATCCTCCAGCAGTCGCTTCTGGGTTCCTTCCCTTAGGAGCCCACACACAAACTTCTCTCTCAGTGCGTCTGCTAGTCCTGTACCGAACTGGCAGTACTTTGATAACTTGCACAGTTCGGTTAGGAATTCAGCGTTGCTTTCTTCTTTAAATTGAATTCTTCTGTAGAATTTAAATCGTTCCGCTATCAGCAGCGGCGTGGGGTTTAAATGCTCTTGCAGGATAGTAACAATATCCGCGAAACTCTTCCCTACCGGTTTGTCTGGTGTTACAAGGTTCCTTAATAACCCGTACGTCTTCGCACCCATCGAGTTTAATAGGGTTAGTGCTTTCTTATCATCCGGTACCTCATTCGTTGTACAGTAAACTTCGATGCGTTCCACATAAGTGGCCCAATCTTCCACATCGTTATCAAAAGCAGTGATGTTACCCGTTTTTGGCATCCTTGCTGAGTTTACATAAGAACATAAGAAATAGGAGCAGGAGTAGGCCAATCGGCCCCTCGAGCCTGCTCCGCCATTCAATAAGATCATGGCTGATCTGATCCTAACCGCCAATCTACTATCACAGAACCATCTCCTGAATCGAACAGAATTAGACACACGAAATAGGAGCAGGATCAGGCTACACAGCCCCTGGGCCCGCTCCGCTACCCACAGGGCCATGACCGATCCGAACCTAGACTCATGTCCAAATTCCTGCCCGCTCCCCGTAACCCTTAATTCCCTTTACTTCTAGGAAACTGTCTATTTCTGTTTTAAATTTATGTAATGATGTAGCTTCTACAGCTTTTTGGGGCAGCATATTCCATGGACCTACCACCCTCTGAGTGAAGTAGTTCCTCCTCATCTCAGTTTTGAAAGAGCAGCCCCTTATTCTAAGACTATGCCCCCTAGTTCTAGTTTCACCCATCATCGGGAACATTCTCCCCACATCCACCCGATCCAACCCCTTCACAATCTTATATGTTTCAATAAGATCGCCTCTCATTCTTCTGAACTCCAATGAGTAGAGTCCCAATCTACTCAACCTCTCCTCATATGTTCATCCCCTCATCCCCGGGATTAACCGAGTGAACCTTCTTTGTACTGACTCGAGAGCAAGTATGTCCTTTCTTAAGTATGGACACCAAAACTGTATGCAGTATTCCAGGTGCGGTCTCACCAATACCTTGTACAACTGAAGCAATACCTCCCTATTTTTATATTCTATCTCCCTAGCAATGAAAGCCAACATTCCATTGGCCTTCTTAATCACTTGCTGCACCTGCATACTAACCTTTTGAGTTTCGTGCACCAGGACCCCCAGATCCCTTTGTACTTCAGTACTTTCCAGTTTCTTGCCATTAAGATAATAACTTGCTCTACAATTTTTCCTGCCAAAGTGCATAACCTCACACTTTCCAGTATTGTATTCCATCTGCCAAATCTCTGCCCACTTACTTAGCCTGTCTATGTCCCCTTGCAGGTTTTTTATGTCCTCCTCACTCACTACTTTCCCCCCCATCTTAGTATCATCTGCAAACTTTGATATGTTACACTCGGTCCCCTCCTCCAAATCGTTAATATAGATTGTAAAGAGTTGGGGACCCAGCACTGACCCTTGCTGAACACCACTAGTTACTGATTGCCAGTCTGAGAATGAACCATTTATCCCAACTCTCTGCCTTCTGTTAGATAGCCAATCCTCTATCCATGTCAGAATATTACCCCCAATCCCGTGATTTTTTATCTTAAGCAATAATCTTTTGTGTGGCATCTTGTCAAATGCCTTTTGGAAGTCTAAATACACTACGTCCACTGGTTCCCCTTTAGCCACCCTATACGTTACTTCCTCAAAGAACTCCAGCAAATTTGTCAAACATGACTTCCCCTTCATAAAACCATGCTGACTTTGTCCTATTAAATTATGATTATCCAAATGTCCTGTTACTGTCTCCTTAATAATGGACTCCAAAATTTTACCTACCACAGATGTTAGGCTAACCGGTCTATAGTTTCCAGCCTTCTGTCTACTGCCCTTTTTAAATAAGGGTGTTACATTAGCAGTTTTCCAGTCTGCCGGGACCTTTGCCGAGTCCAGGGAGTTTTGGAAAATTATTACCAATGCATCCACAATCCCTACCGCCACTTCCCTCAAAACCCTAGGATGTCAGCCATCCGGTCCAGGTGATTTATCCGCCTTGAGTCCCATTATTTTACCGAGTACCACTTCCTTAGTGATTTTGATCGTGTTTAGCTCCTCCCCCCCTATAGCCCCCTGTTTGTCCAGTGTTGGGATATTCTTAGTGTCCTCTACTGTAAAGACTGATACAAAATATTCATTCAGTGTTTTTGCCATCTCCATATTTCCCACCGTTAATTTCCCGGTCTCATCCTCTAAGGGACCAACATTTACTTTAGCCATCCTTTTTCTTTTAATATAACTATAAAAACTCTTACTATCTGTTTTTATATTTTTTGCTAATTTACTTTCATAATCTATCTTCCCTTTCTTAATCAATCTTTTTGTTATTTTTTGCTGTCTTTTAAAGTTTTCCCAATCCTCTATCCTCCCACTAGATTTGGCTACCTTATATGCCCTTGTTTTTAGTCGAATACTATCCTTAATTTCTTTACGTAGCCACGGATGGCTGTCTTTTCTTTTACACCCTTTTCTTCTCAGCGGAATCTATTTTTTTTGGAAGTTGTAAAATAACTCCTTAAATGTACACCACTGATCATGTATCGTCTTACCCTTTAATCTATTTTCCCAATCCACTCTACTCAATTCCGCTCTCATACCTTCATAGTCTCCTTTATTCAAGCTTAGCACGCTTGTTTGAGATCCAACCTTCTCACCCTCTAATTGAATATGGAATTCAACCATGTTATGGTCACTCATTCCAAGGGGACCCTTTACTAGGACATTTTTAATTAATCCTGTCTCGTTACGCAGGACCAGATCTAAGGTTGCTTGCCCCCTGGTCGGTTCAGTTACATACTGCTCAAGAAACCCATCCCTAATACACTCAATGAACTCATCCTCAAGGCAGCCCTGCCCAATTTGATTTGTCCAATTAATATGATAGTTAAAATCCCCCATAATTATAGATGTTCCCTTATTACAAGCCTCAACTATTTCCTGATTGACACTCCGTCCAACAGAGTTGCAACTGTTCGGAGGCCTATAGACTACGCCCACTAGTGTTTTTTTCCCCTTATTATTCCTTATCTCCCCCCAAACTGTTTCATTATCCTGATCTTTTGACCCAATATCATTTCTCTGTATTACAGTGATTCCTTCCTTTATTAACATAGCCACCCCACCTCCCCTTCCTTCCTGCCTGTCCTTCCTGATCGTTAAATAACCTGGTATGTTTAATTCCCAGGCATTTTCACCCTGCAGCCATGTTTCTGTAATGGCCACAAGATCATACCCATATGTAGTTATTTGTGCCATTAACTCGTCTATTTTGTTACGAATGCTACGTGCATTCAGATAGAGAACTTTCAAATATGTTTTGTGACACTTAGTTCCTGCTTTTGCCCTTTTTATTACTTTACCTTTTACTCCATACCATCTGCCCCTTCCTGACACGCTCTGGTTTTTAATTTCCCCACTGCTACCTAAGTCTATGACCTTCTCTGTTGTCATTTTTATTATTTGCTCTCTAGGAACCTCCCCCCCACTAGTTAGTTCTCCTTTCCCTTTGGATATTATTATTATTTATTTATTTTTTATTTTTATTTTTTATTTTCAAGATGGCGGCTTTTCCCGCGCTTGGCGGCTTTTCCCACGCTTGTCTTCTTCCCCCGCCAACTCAAAATGGCACTTCCCGCGCTGTTGCCATTCACGCCTCCCAGCGGTCCTTTATTTTCCCCTGCGCTGCTGATCTTTTTCCCCGCCGCTCCCGCGGTCCTTGTGGTCATAAACGCTTTTCTGGCTGCTGCGCGTCTCTGCCCAGATTGCAGTCCGACCCCTGACACTGGCTGCGGTCGTGTTCTCCGCCCTTTTCCCTCCCCTTCTCTCACTGACAACTCGGCCGACTTCCCCCCCGTGCCGCTCGATCGGGCTTACCCGCTGCTGTCGTCGAAGGGATGTTCACTGATGTAAGACTTCGTGGCCAGAACCCAACCCGGGTTCCCGATTGCCTCCCGTGCGATGCAGTGCCCAGCAGGATGTTGAGGGCGGATGCCCTTGTTCGACGCCCGTTTCAGAGGACGAAGCTTCCTTTGATGCAAAACTGCCGCTAGGTAAGATCAGACTCGTCGCCACTGTTGAGTCTGTGTTTTCAATTACAGTTATACTGAATAACAGGACACAGACTACAGAAGTAAGTAAACAGGTCTTTAGTGATTGAGGGTCAGGGCTGAACTGGGATACACTTTGCTCCGCAGGGTTTATATACCGGTGTGGTCACCACCGGTACTACAATGTACAGGAGCCACCAAAAAGTAGTCCATCACCTTAAGGTATCCTCTTAAGGTGGTACCGGTTACATACACTACAGGTGTCAGGCTCCAAACTTCCAGAGTAATGAGTATGCCTGCTAAAAGTTCCCCCAGACATGAGACAACAAAGTTCTGCCACCTGCAAATGATGATTGGTGAAAACTCTTTTATAATGGTGGAGCTGCAGCTGTTAGTAAGCAATCCACTTGTGCTGCCGCCAGGATTCACTGGTGTGTTCCAGAGGAGGCGTGCAGAACGTGGGAAAAGGGTTAAAATCGGAAAGGCCTCTCAAAATGGGATTATAGAGGCAATTAAGTGGTTGTTGAGGGCCTTAAGGGCTTATCCCGCCTCTTGGAGGCGGGATGGAAACGGGATCAGAAAACTCGCATGTGGGAAAATTGCTCGGAGGTGGGATCAGGCCCGCCCGCCATGTTTTGCGATTTTTACATCTCACACGCCTCCAATCTCGTCTCCTCGGGCCTGGCAAAAATTGAGACCCTTGTCTTTCTTTCACAGGACTTCAAAAGTGTAGATTTCCTTACCACCTTCGGTTTTTCCTTCCACTGCGAGGTTCAGGCTTTTAAAACTGAAACTTGTTACCATTTTCAATCTTATCGAGACGTGAATCTCAGCAACAGTTTTTGAACCTCGTAAATGTAAATGAATGATGCAATTTTGATAAAGACAGTTAACTTTCCCTATTCTGTCAGCATTTTATGTAAACTATAAAGATATGGCATTCACCAAAACTATTTCTACCTCTAAAGATCCTGGGGTACAGTATCCGTTAGGTTCTGTTGGTTTATCAAGCACAATTCGGCCAAACCAGCGCAAAAGACGAAGGAATTTCAAGCTCAAGTTACATCCAGCACAAATTGGGTTTGTGCGATCTTTTGTACTGGTTTAAAAAACATCGCACAAGAAGCCAACCCCGCCCACTAAACTGGCCAATCCCCTGATCGAATTAATCACCATGGTGAGTTTCCGCTAATTGTGCCCATTTGTGGCCCTTCGAGGAGGTTCTTGAAATTAAGGTTTTTTTTGGCGCAAGAGCACTAATAGGCACCTTTTAAAAATTAAAAAATATTTAATTTGCTGAGAAACTAACTACGGTACACAAACGAAACTAGTAAATGGTTCTGTGTAGTTTTTTGAAGTAATTTCCAGTTATTTAAAATCGGGTTACTCACAGGTGGTGGACTAGACACTTATTAAAAATGCTTTTTATTTTGTGATAAGCCCATTTTCACAGGTTACCACTCTTAAACATAGCAAGGAATCTTTTTTAATGCAAGGGAAAAAAATAAACAATTATGTTTTAAAGCACTGCCCGATTGCACTGGTTCAGGGAAGATTTTACGTTTGTGATCATGTAAATGAGTTTTAGCGGAAATCTGAACCATAACTTCACTTCGGAAAAACAGCACAATGTCGAATGCAATTTGCGCCCAGATTGCCGATTGTGCCCAAAGCAGAAATTCCAGCCCCCATCGAATCAGCATTTGCAAAGTAACAATTAAGCCAATTGTCATTAAAGAAATGAAATTCTATATCATTCCAGAGGCTTTAGTTATAAATATTCTGAAGTAGAATTACTCCATTTAAAAATCTCAAAGGAATACAGAAACTGACTTTCAGATGTCTTGTTATTGGCCTAAAAATTCAGTTGTTTTGCGCCTTTCATTAGCGCCCTAAGAGGGTGTTAACGGAGTGCAAAGCAACTGGCGTCCGGGTGTGGCACCGCCAATGCCCCCCCGTGAAATTCAGCGGGAGGTTAGCAGCTGCGGTAACCGCTAGCGCCTGTGGCGCTGCGCTGCTGACGATGACGTAATTGCCGTGCACAGCACCCCGGCCGTGATCTTCGGTAGCGCCCCCTGACTTACCACCGGACACTATGTCCGACAGGGTCAGGGGGGCCTACCTGCGGCCGGGACAGCGCTAATTAAAGGCGAGGTGCCGGGCTGCCATTTTTGTTGCCGTCCCCGGCCTCCTGACCAGCACCATTGTGGTGTGCCGGCTACGCTCCGTGAGCCCGGTACTTCTCAAGGGCTGGGCTCTTTTGCCGGCGCTCCGATCCCTGGTGGCCCAGCTGGGCCCTGGGTCGCGCTGTGCAAGGCCCCTCCCCTTTAAGAAGGCCTGCAGTACCGCAGCGCGACATGCCGCAGCACCACGCGGCGCCGCGATATTCCCTCACAACGTCCAAGAGGGAGGCAGGGCACTTCCACTAGCACCCCGCTTTCCTCTTGGGGGGCTACCGATGAATTTCGGCCGCAGGGACGCTAATTTTTTTGAGGTGCCAGAAGTAGCACCCCGGCGAAATTAGTGCCCCGAAGGGGACACGACTCAATTTTTCCCCCAATGTGCCTTCAGGAATGCACCTACTGAGACATTTAAATTACCTTTTGCTTTCCCTAGGAGGTAACAGCAGGTATGATGCCGACAGAAGATTACCACAGGCCAGCTAGTGGAATCGTATATATAAACCGCGACTCTGTCTTCGATGCGAGTGTCCTCAACTCCACCCCGCAGCACGCTACCCGCCACCATCTCAGCACAACCCCAGCCCGGCATGAGGTTGAAAAAGCCATCCGACAACTGAATAACAACAAGGCCTCAGGAGCAGATGGAATCCCCGCCGAGGCACTGAAGCATGGCGGAAAAGCACTACTGGTGCGAATTCATGAACTCATCTCTCTTATTTGGAAGGAGGAGAGCATGCCAGGGAATCTCAGAGATGCCGTAATCGTGACCATCTTCAAGAAAGGTGACAAGTCCGATTGCGGTAATTACAGAGGAGTTTCCCTGCTGTCTGCCACAGGGAAAGTCATCGCAAGAATCCTCCTCAATTGCCTTCTCCCAGTGGCCAAAGAGCTCCTCCCAGAGTCGCAATGCGGTTCCGCCCACTAAGGGGCACAATGGACATGATCTTCACCGCACGTCAATTACAAGAGAAATGCAGGGAACAGCACCAACCGCTGTACATGGCCTTCTTTGATCTCACAAAGGCCTTCGAAACTGTCAACCCTGAGGGATTATGGAGTGTCGTCCTCAAATTCGGCTGCCCTCAAAAGTTTGTCGCCATCCTCCACCTGCTTCACGACGACATGCAAGCCGTGTTGCTGACCAACGGTTCCACCACAGACCCAATTCAGGTACGAACCAGGATCAAGCAAGGCTGTGTCATCGCACCAACGCTCTTCTCGATCTTCCTTGCTGCAATGCTCCATCTCACCCTCAGTAAGCTCCACGCTGGAGTGGAGCTAATTTACAGAACAAATGGGAAACTGTTCAGCCTCCGTCGCCTCCAGTCCAGATCCAAGGTCGTCCCATCCTCTGTCATCGAATTACAGTATGCAGACGACGCTTGCGTCTGCGCTCACTCGGAAGTTGAACTCCAAACCATCGTCAACACCTTCACTGAAGCGTACGAGAGCATGGGCCTTACACTAAACATCCTTAAGACAAAGGCCCTCTACCAACCTGCCCCTGCCACACAGTACTGCCCCCCAATTATCAAAATCCACGACAAGGCCTTGGACAACGTGGACCACTTTCCATACCTCGGGAGCCTACTGTCAACAAGGGCAGATGTCGACGACCAAGTCCAACACCGCCTTCAGTGTGCCAGTGCAGCCTTTGGTCACCTGAGGAAGAGTGTGTTTGAAGACCAGGACCTCAAACCCGGCACTAAACTCATGGTCTACAGAGCAGCAGTGATACCCGCCCTGCTGTATGCCTCAGAGACATGGACCATGTACAGCAGGCACCTCAAAGCACTGGAGAGTTACCACCAATGCTGCCTCTGTAAGATCCTGCAAATCCATTGGCAGGATAGGTGCACCAACGTCAGTGTTCTTGCTCAGGCCAACATCCCCAGCATCGAAGCTTTGACCACGCTCAATCAGCTCCGATGGATGGGTCACATTGTCCGCATGCCCGATACGAGACTCCCAAAACAAACGCTCTACTCGGAGCTCCGGCACGGCAAGAGAGCCCCAGGTGGGCAAAGGAAATGCTTCAAGGACACCCTCAAAGCCTCCTTGAAAAAGTGTAACATCCCCACCGACACCTGGGAATCTCTGGCCCAGGACCGCACAAAGTGGAGGAGAAGCATCCAGGAAGGCACCGAACACCTCGAGTCTCTTCGCCGGGAGCAAGTGGAAGCTAAGCGCAGGCAGTGCACGTCAACCCAAGCAGCCCACCCACCCGCCCCTTCAACCACCGTCTGCCCCACCTGTGACAGAGACTGTAGGTCCCGCATTGGACTAATCAGTCACCTGCAAACTCATTTTTAATTTGAAGCAAGTCATCCTCGGTTCCGATGGACTGCCTAAGAAGATATATAAATGAAAACCCAAGAGGTATTTAAGCAAGCTCAGTATATCCTGATTATAGTCAAACAATAATGTAAAACTCACCAATGCTCAACCTACCTATATGTTTAGCTATACAATTATACACCACAAAAAAGATCAAACTCAATAATCTTTCAATGTAATAAAAGCAAAAGGTTATTGTAGCAATATCTTTTGCCATTAGTGTCTGTAGAACAAGTATTAAATACCAGTTACGAGGTGAACTAAAGGTTTCTAGGTGGAATATTACTACTCCAACGCCTTCTCCACTTTGACACCTTAAGTCTAATATTGGGCTGCTGCCAATTGAATATTGCAGTCTGAATAAAATTCAGCATTCCAGGCACAACATTGATTCTCTCACAATCGCAACAGCCCAAAATTGCCATGGGATTAAATTTACATGCCTTTGACTGCACAGAGCAAAAATGGATTGGCGCTGATTTGCTAATTCTCCAGCTGACTGCAAGGCACTATCATGAAGAATCTTGGAAGCACCACAAACACATTGGTAGACTGGCAACTGGTAAATAGCGAGCGAGCAGTGTGTAAATGAATTTATAAAAACAAAAAAATTGACTTGGGATGCTAAGCAAAATAATTCCTGTCGTAGTTTTAAATCAATCACAAGATGGTCCAGAACCGCTGGGAAACTTGCAACAGACCAGACTGCCGCAATAACATTTAGATGACAAGCTGTTTCGGCTACAGTTTGCGAAAGCCATACATTTAACTGGTGGTATTATAAAGCCAAAGTCTGTGACCATTCATTTAAATGAAAGTCACACACGACATATCTCCTACTAAAATGTAGAGGTAATTTAACTTTAACTATACAGCTGGCCTGGCATTTCCTCAAGTATTATTTTGTGAAACTGAAGAGAGTAAACAATACATATAGATTACCAGTGTATTACCCAGAACTAGCCGCGCCTCGAGCCAAGCTGTTCCAGTACAGCTACAACACTGGCATCCATCCGACAATGTGGAAAAATGTCCAGGTATGTCCTGTCCACAAAAAGCAGGACAAATCCAACCCGGCCAATTGCAGCCCCATCAGTCTACTCGCAATCATCAGCAAAGTGATGGAAGGTGTCATCGACAGTGCTATCAAGCGGCACTTACTCACCAATAACCTGCTCACTGATGCTCAGTTTGGGTTCCACCAAGACCACTCAGCTCCCGACCTCATTACAGCCTTGGTCCAAACATGGACAAAAGAGCTGAATTCCAGAGGAGAGGTGAGAGTGACTCCCCTTGACATCAAGGCAGCATTTGACCGAGTGTGGCATCAAGGAGCCCTAGTAAAACTGTAGTCAATGGGAATCGGAGGGAAAACACTCCGCTGGCTGGAGTCATACCTAACACAAAGGAAGATGGTTGTGGTGATTGAAGGTCAGTCATCACAGCCCCAGGACATCGCTGCAGGAGTTCCTCAGGGCAGTGTCCTAGGCCCAACCATCTTCAGCTGCTTCATCAATGACCTTCCCTCCAACATAAGATCAGAAATGGGGATGTTCGCTGATGACTGCACAGTGTTCAGTTCCATTCACAACATCTCAGGTAATGAAGCAGTCCATGCTCACATGCAGCAAGACCCGGATGACGTTCAGGCTTGGGCTGATAAGTGGCAGGTAACATTCGCGCCACAGAAGTGCCAGGCAATGACTTATCTCCAACAAGCGGGAGTCTAACCACCGCCCCTTCACATTCAACGGTATTACCATCGCCAAATTCCCCACCATCGACATCCTGGGGGTCACCATTTACCAGAAACTTAACTGGACCAGCCACATAAATACTTTGGCAACAAGAGCAGGTCAGAGGCTTGGTATTCTGCAGCGAGTGTCTCACCTCCTGACTCCCCAAAGCCTTTCCACCATCTACAAGGCACAAGTAAGGTGTTTGATGGAATACTCTCCACTTGCCTGGATGAATGCAGCTGCAACAACACTCAAGAAGCTCGACACCATCCAGGACAAAGCAGCTCGCTTGATTGGCATGCCATCCACCATCTTAAACATTCACTCCCTCTACCACCAGCATACCATGGCTGCAGTGTGTACCATCTACAAGATGCACTGCAGCAACTCGCCAAGACTTCTTCGGCAACATCTCCAAAACCCGTGACCTCTTCCACCTGGAAGGACAAGGGCAGCAGGTGCATGGGAACACCACCACCTCCAAGTCACACATCATCCTGACTTAGCAGTATATTGCCGATCCTTCATCATCACTGGGTCAAAATCCTGGAACTCCCTCCCTAACAGCACTATGGGAGTACCTTCACCACACGGACTGCAGCGGTTCAAGGCAGCGGCTCACCACCACCTTCTCAAGGGCAATTAGGGATGGGCAATAAATGCTGGCCTTGCCAGCGACGCCCACATCCCACAAACTAATTAAAAAAAAACTCAATTATTTATCTGGAAAGAATAAAATAAAATTAGACAAAGAAGGAATTCTCCCAAACTTCTGGTAAATCTTGACCAAATAGGCATCAATACTGGTTTCATGAAACATTAGGATTATGGATCAGTCAGATTTCAGGGAGGTTTTGTGAGGTTTATTATTGGTTGGAGATCTGTCAGAACTTCAACTACTGTTCAATGACAAAATAAATAAATTTTACCCATCCTACAAGTTCCCTAAAACATGACATTTTCCATCCCAACCATCGCTGAGCAATACAGCAACAATTTGACATTATATTTACACATTGCTGGTGTCATGCATCAAAATGCTCGAGGAACTGAATAATTTGGCAGATTAGCAGAAATACAGTTGCTGTATTTGATAAACACAAAGGGCATGTTGGGAAAGTTACACGATAGCATTATTTCTGTATTTGTTCTACCAACCTGCACAAATCACCTGCAATTTATATAAATATAAATAGTTTTTAAAAATAGAATTAGCAGATTGTTTCGATTCTGAGAATCCAATCTGAGTATCGAGTTTCTAAGCAATTTACAAACAATATTATCAAAATAAAAGTGGAGATAAGAGTGCATTAAAAATACATTCACTGGATACACACAGTATTACACAGAGATTTGCAAATATTGGCACAAAGAATCACCAGAAAGCATTAATTCCTGACATTGAGGATCAGTGAGTGGAACTAGTGCAAGTGCTTTCAAGACTGCATGCAGTATTTTACTGCAATGTGACATCCAAGAATAATATAGTAATTGGCAGAACCTAATACAGTTGAATTTGCTATTGTATGTTGGTTCCTGTAATTGAATCTAATTTTCAGGGTTTACTGATGCATTAACCTAACAAACTGCAAGTGGTGTATATTGGATTTAGTACTGCATGGTCAGACAAAATTTGGTCTCTCAGTAGAGAGGCAAGTTTTTGTTTATTCCTGCAGAGCATGCCAACAGTACAACCAGATTTTAAAACTGCACACCAAACCTTACAAAGAGATGCCAGTTTATCAGAGAGTGCTCCTCTTTGGGTGGGGTTCCACTATAGCACCAGAAGGTCCAGCAAGGGAGGTTAACCTAGAAACATAGAAGATAGGAGCAGGATTAGGCCATTCGGCCCCTCGAGCCTGCTCCGCCATTCAATGAGATCATGGCTGATCATCCAAATTCAGTACCCTGTCCCTGCTTTCTCCCCATATCCCTTGATCCCTTTAGCCTTAAGAAATATATCCAACTCCTTCTTGAATATATTTAATGAATTGGCCTCTATTGCCTTCTGTGGTAGAGAATTCCACAGGTTCACCACTCTCTGGGTGAAGAAATTCCTCCTCATCTCTGTCCTAAATGGCTTACCCCTTATCCTTAGACTGTGACCCTGGTTCTGGACTCCCCGACCATCGGGAACATCCTTCCTGCATCTAGTCTGTCCAGTCCCGTCAGAATTTTATAAGTTTCAATGAGATCCCCTCTCATTCTTCTAAACTCCAACGAGTATAAGCCCAATTGACCCAATCTCTCCTCATACATCATTCCTGCCATCCCAGGTGTCAGCCTGGTGAATCTTCGCTGAACTCCCTCCATGGCATGAACATCCTTCCTTAGATAAGGTGACCAAAACTGCACACAATACTCAAGGTGTGATCTCACCAAGGCCCTGTACAACTGTAGCAAGACATCCTTGTTCCTGTACTCAAACCCTCTCGCTACGAAGGCCAACATACCATTTGCCTTCTTAACCGCCTGCTGCACCTGCATGTTTACCTTCAGCGACTGGTGCACAAGGACGCCCAGGTTTCGTTGCACTTCCCCTTCTCCCAATCTATTGCCATTCAGATAATAATCTGCCTTCCTGTTTTTGACACCAAAGTGGATAACCTCGCATTTATCCATGTTATATTGCATCTGCCATGCTTCTGCCCAATCACCCAACCTGTCCAAATCATCCTGGAGTTTCTCGGCATCCTCTTCACAGCACACACGCCCACCCAGCTTTGTGTCGTCATAAAGAGGCCATAGGCCCCAGTCAGTTAAATGGAAGTAGGCCTCACTGCCTCATTTTTCCTTTTTCAGCCAGAATCCCAACTGATTTCAGGTGGGATTATGAAGGAAGCAAATCCACCTTCCCCCACCCCCCAGTATTACTGCAATAGATAGTTTACATTGCAAATATTTTGGACGACGAAGTCATTTGATAAATTTGCAGCATTGTACACAGATGTGCACATTTTCCAACCTGCATCTGAATCCCATTATGTTAACCCCCATAAAAATAGTTCAAAACCATTATAAGCCAATGTACCTTTAAAACCACAGCTCTAAACAATTGAATCATAGAATCGTATAGCACAGGAGGCCATTCGGCCCATCATGCCTGTGCCAGCTCTTTGAACGAGTTAGCCAATTAATCCTACTTCCCTGCTTTTTCCCCATAGCCCTGCAATTTTTTTCCTTTCGAGTATATATCCAATTCCCTTTTGAAAGTTACTATTGAATCTGCTTCCACCACCCTTTCAGATTAGTACATTCCAGATTATAATCACTCGCTGCTTAAAAAAAATTCTGCTAATCTCCCCCCAGTTCTTTTGCCACATATCTTAATTCTGTATTCTCTGGTTATTGACCCTCTTGCCAGTTGTAAATGCTTGTAAATTTCAAGATCAAATTTTCTTTCCCTTTTTTAAAGATCGTTTTTCATTCGTAACAAAATATGGCATCTGTAGTGTGACAGAGACATGCAAGATACAACAACAACTTATATTTTTTAGCACCTTTAACGTAATAAAATGTCCCAAGGCGCATCACAGGAGTGTTATAAAAAAAAGAGACCGAGCCATATAAATGTTAGACCAAAAAACCTACCTCTTCAACCAAGTTTAAGGAAAGTCTTAAAAGGAGGAAAGAGAAATAGAGAGGCAGAGAATTTAGGGAAGGACTTCCAGAGCGGAGGACCTAGGCAGCGGAAGGCACAACCACCAATGGTGGGGCATTTAAAATCGGGGATGCTCAAAAGTCCAGAATAGGTGGAGCGCAGAGGTCTAGGGGGATTATAGGGCTGGAGGAGATTAGAGAGATAGGGAGAGGCGAGGCCCTGGAGGGATTTGAAAACATGGCTGAGAATTTTAAAATCGAGGCATTGCTTAAATAGAAAAACAAAATATTTTTTAAATGGTGAGAAACTTTCAAATGTTGGTGTTCAGAGATATTTGGGTGTCCTTGTACAAGAAACACAGAAAGCTAGCATGCAGGTACAGCAAGCAATAAGGAAGGCAAATGGCATGTTGGCCTTTATTGCAAGGGGGTTGGAGTATAAGAGTAAGGAAGTCTTGCTACAATTGTACAGGGCCTTTGTGAGACCACAGCTGGAGTACTGTGCACAGTTCTGGTCTCCTCATCTAAGGAAGGATATAATTGCCTTGGAGGCGGTGCAACAAAGGTTCACTGGATTGATTCCTGGGATGAGAGGGCTGTCCTATGATGAGAGATTGTGTAGAATGGGCCGATGCTCTCTGGAGTTTAGAAGAATGAGAGGTGATCTCATTGAAACATACAAGATTCTGGAGGGGATTGACAGGGTGGATGCTGAGAGGTTGTTTCCCCTGGCTGGAGTGCCTAGAGGGGCACAGTCTCAGGATAAGGGGTCGGCCATTTAAGACTGAGATATGGAGGAATTTCTTCACTCAGAGGGTTATGAATCTTTGGAATTTTCTGCCCCAGAGGGCTGTGAATGCAAAGTCTTTGAGTATATTCAAGGCTGAGATAGATAGATTTTTGGACTCTAGGGGAATCAAGGGATATGGAGATCGGGCAGGAAAGTGGAGTTGAGGTTGATGATCAGCCATGATCTTATTGAATGGCAGAGCAGGCTCGAGGGGCTGTAGGGCCTACTCCTGCTCTTAATTCTTATGTTCTTATGTTAACTGGGAGCCATTGTAGGTCAGCAAGCACAGGGGAGATGGGTGAGCGGGACTTAGTGCGAGTTAGCACACGGGCGGCAGAGTTTTGGATGACCTCAAGTTTATGGAGGGTAGAACTAGGGAGGCCGGCCAGGTGTGCATTGGAATAGTCAAGTCTAGAGGTGATAAAGACATGGATGAGAGTTTCAGCAGCAGATAAGTTGAGGTAAGGGCAGAGATGGGCAATATTACGAAAGTGGAAATGGGCAGTCTTAGTGATGGAATGGATATGAGGTAGGAAGCTCAATTCGTGATCAAATATGACACCAAGGTTGCGAACAGACTTGGTCAGCCTTAGATAGTTGTTGGGGAGATTGAATCAGTGGAAAGGGAATGGAGTTTGTGGCGTGAACCAAAGACAATGGCTTCAGTCTTCCCGATACTTAATTGGAGGAAATTTCTACTCAGCAAGTGCTAGATGTCGGACAAGCAGTTTGATAGTATAGAGATGGCGGAGGGTTCGAGAGAGGTGGAGGAGAGGTAGAGCTGGGTATCATCAGCGTACATGTGAAAACTCACGTTGTGTTGCCGGATGATGTCACCGAGGGGCAGCATGTAGATGAGAAATAGGAGGGGCCAAGGATAGATCCTATGGGTACACCAGAGGTGACAGTGCAGGATCAGGAAGAGAAGCCATTGCAGGTGATTATATGGTTACAGCTGGAAAGATAGGAATGAAACCAGACAAATGCAGTTCCATCCAACTGGACGACGGTGGAGAGGCGGTGGTCAACCATGTCGAAGGCTGCAGACAGGTCCAGAAGGATGAGATGAGATAGATTACCTTTGTCGCAGTCAATTAGGATGTTATTTGTAAGAGTAGTTTCAGTACTGTGACAGGGGCGAAAGCCTGATTTGAGGGTCAAACAAGGAGTTCTGGGAAAGATGGGAGGCGAGAACACATTCAAGAATCTTGGAGAGGAAAGGGAGGTTGGAGATGGGGCAGTAGTTTGCAAGGACGGAAGGGGTCAAGTGTTGTTTTTTTAAGGAGAGGGGTGATGACGACAGATTTGAAGGAAAGGGGGACAATAACTGAGGAGAGAGAACCATTAACAATATCCGCTAACATGGGAGCCACGAAGGAAAGTTGGGTTGTCAGCAATTTAGTAGGAATAGGGTCGAGAGAGCAGGAGGTCGGTCTCATTGACAAGATGAGCTTTGAAAGGGCAAGGTGGGAGATAGGAGAGAAATTAGAGCAATATGCAAAGTTAGAGTTAGGGCAGGGGGAAAACAAAGAGGAAGTAAGGTGCAGTGGGTTTGGGAAGGGAGGGAATTGAACGTGGAAGCAGTTGAACAGATGCTGTCAGTCTTTTTAACAAAGAAGTTCATGAGCTCCTCACATTTATTGTTAGAGGTGAGGGAGGAGGAGGCAGGGGAGGGTGGTTTGAGAAGACGATTAGTGGTGAAGAGAAGCCTGGTATTATTTTTGTCGTTCTGGATGATCTTAGAATAGTGGGCGGTTTTAGTGGTGGAGAGCAGGACCCGGTAGTGCTTTATATGATCTCGCCAAATCTGGTGATGGATGAGTAGGCCAGTTGTTCACCAAAGACATTTAAGTTTGCATCCTTTGGACTTAAGGGAGCGGAGATGAGGGCCTTACCAGGAGGAATGACTAGGGTGAGAGAGTGTAATGATTTTAATGGGGACAAGGGCATCAAAGGTGGTGGAGAGGGTGATTTAGTAAGTCAGTAGCTGCAGAGATGGCAGGGAGAATAGTAGGACAAAGGCTAGGAAGTTGGGAATTAGAAAGTGCAGTAGTAAGGGACTTGAGTTTTTTCCAGGGGCGGATATTAAAATAACTGGGTTTAGGAGGGGGAAGGGGAATATTGGTAGAGAGTGATATAAGGAAATGGTTGTAGATTGTCTTATCAGTAATGGTTACGGAGGGGATAGCGAGGCCACATGAGAGGATAAGATCGAGGGGATGGTCGTGTTTATGGGTGGGAGAGTTGACATGAGAGATTAAGGAAGGAAAGGAGGGCTGTGAACACAGATGAGAGGGAGCAAGATGAGTTGAGATGGAGGTTGAAATCCCAGAGGATGAGAAGTCACTCGGTGCAGAGGCAGAGGGAGAAAAGCAGAAAAGATATCACTGAGAAAATTGGTGTGGTGTTTGGGTGGGCGGTACAGAATAAAAGAGAGATGTGAGGGGTGGAACAAAGTGAGATGCTCAAAGGAGGAGAAGTTGCCAGAGGAGTAGGGAGACAGACCAAGGTGTGATTTAGATATAAGGGCTACACCACCAGCACGGCGGTTTGGGCGTGGAATATGGTGGACAGTAGAGCCAGGTGGGGAAGCTTCATTAAGGGGAGAGGTGTCGTCACTCCTCAACCATGTCTCCATCAATGCCCTGATGTTAATTTGATCGTCCACAATACGGTCAGCGATGACAAGGCCCTTATTTACAAGTGAACATACATTTTGAAGGGAAATGCGGAGAGGGGCGGTGATACCTAATTTACTGGCATAGTTCAGAGGGTCAGAGCAGGGAGGAGGTTGGTGAGATTAGCTCGCAGCAGGCACTTAGGGCAGGGAGGACGAGGAGAGCGTAAGATAGGGCAATTTGGGTTGCTGCTAACTAGGAGGCAGTGACGAGTACATGATGGCGGAGAAAGAAAAGGAGGCATGAAGGCTTGGGGAGGGTAATGAAGAAAGAGGAAAAGGGAGAGACAGAAGTGATGGAACTTGGGTCCAGAGTGGCAGCCAAAACGCGCACGCATATAGACATGGGGAATTAAGTTACAAAGACATGATTGAATGATAAATTATAAAGCAGTTTGAATAAAAGATGCTTCATATATACTAATAGATCTCCTATGGCATTTCTCTGTTGTTTTATGAAAGCAGGCATGTTATATAATGCATGATTATGCTGGTAGGGGAACCTATGTCCTTTTAAGGCCACAAAGTCTAATTGTTAAGTAACCAGAACCTCATGCTAGTCAGAGTTTTAAGCTTGGGATTGCCACATGGGTGAAATTCCAGGAGAAAGTAGGGTAGAGAACAAAATATGCATGCCCAATGTCACGTGGGCTAACCCCGTCATGGTTTCCAGGTCAGCCTAGGATTTTAAGATCTGTAGTGACTTAAAGAGGAAGGCCCATATACAATTAGATAGATATAGGTATTTCCTACTGAAAGATTTTATTAAAAGTTTTCAACTTATTGGCACAGAACAGTTACATTATTTCCACTTGTGCTTTCTGATCATTGTACTGTTTCCTTAACATCAGTTTTCTATTTGACAAGAATCATTAATATATTAGTTTGAAAAGTACAAGATTAAGCAGCAGATAATTTAGGATTGTTTAACAAGTCATTTATATATTGGCTTAAATGGTAATCCACTCTAAATTGTGTCACAACAAACGTTTAACTAACCAGTTAATCTTGTAGTGTAAATATAATCATGCAGTAATATAGGTTGCTTCCACACTGCCAAGATAGAAACTAAATAAAGCTACATTATTAAAAGGAAATAGTGTTGATTTAAAAAAGATAAATTTGGAATTATTTCAACATTGTCATCTAACCTCAGGTTCAAATGAAAAAGTTATATGGTTTACGATGATATCTGAAAATGTTTAGATTACTGCCTTACGATCATTCCCATTACTTCCTTTTTTTACAATCAATCACATGTTGAATACTGGATTAACCGATATTACCAAGCCATCTGTACTGGCATAGTAGATGTTGGTTTCATGCATAAAAATTCTGTTCCATAGAAACCAGCCAGCATTGTCATAATGCAAAAACACAATTGATTGACACAGCACACCTATTATTTTGTCCTTTCCAATAACCAGTCAAAGACTGGGCTGCAAAGATAATTTAGATCAGCGGCATATATAGTAATGCAACTATTAGATCAATTACTTCTGGAACAAAAAGATGTACAGGTTGTCCTGCGGTATTGCTCACAGATTTATATGATGTTGTTATCTCTCTCTCTGCTGCTAATGTTGGGTGGTGCTCAGTACATAGTCAGAAATGGAATCCTCGCTGTCTCAGTTTAGTCTCCCTGTTTTCAAACAATTTTTCTCCTCTCTGCCCCCACCTCCCCCCACCTCTCCTCCCTCCCTGATCTTATCTTCGTTCATCATTCCTCCTCTCCACGTCTGTGACAAGCCTTGATTTGTTGTACATTTGTATTTCTGGCCTGGTTACTATCAACTTTTTTCCATTTGTTTTCTTCAACCACTTCAAAAATAATGAAATAAAATCAGCAATTCAGTCAGAGTTACAAAACAGACCTAATATTTTTTTAAGTTATTTTCTTCAAATGAACTTTTGAAGAAAAGTATCAAGTGAGTATTGCTAGCAATTAGTGCTTCAATTAAAAGCTGAACATTTTCCAGTAACTAATGCACTGAAGGAAATACAAATATAAAGAAAATGATCCATGTAGATTCAGATTACCTGCACATTTTAGTCAAATTATATCATCATACTCATTTCTAAACAAATCCTTACTACTGACGAGTTATTTGCTTTGCTGTATTGATCTGGTACTCAGAACCAAATACCTGGTCTCCTGTAACCTATGTGCTAGCATTGAGGTTGACACCTAAGAAATTCTGTTTGAGGCTGACACAGAACTTGCAGTCTCTAATGCTAAGTGGGGAAGTAAGACTTAAATCCTAGAATAAACTGTTAAACCACTGTGTTAGTCATTCACACTTCCAGCTTATGTTATTAATTGATTCCATTGAATCAGATATGCTCTTGTTTCTTTAAAGGTGATTGTCAGTATTTCACACTATATTTTACATGGAACATTAGTGCTTTTTAAATTAGTAATTTTCATAATATGGTGTAATCATTATTAATAAAACTATTCCTTCCAGTTCATGCCAGAATTATGAAAAATTTCAACAGGGTTTTCCCACTTCTGAAGCTTTGTGAGGGACTTTGAATGAAAATCCATTTTTTTATATTCTTGGATAATGGGTGATTGATTTATCATTACATTAATCATCATCTTGGTATTGTGCCTTTGATCATGAGCACAAGAGCACTTTAAAAGAAAAAAATGAAAATTTTTAGTGGACAATAGTTCTGGTGAGGATTCACCATGTTCTATCAGTGTGAGAGGGACAAGCATTCTACACGTAAAATCTCATCCCATAAGATATACTTTGAGACTACAAATTGTATTTCAAGAAATAAGGGCCAATTGATTTATTCAATTGCAAGAAACTGTATAAAGGAACCTCTCTCAAAAGAGTACATTAACCTATGCTGGACTGGTTCCACTTAAAAAAAAAATATTGTGCTGTTTCTTATTTTACCCATGTCTTTTTGCTTCTGTGAATCATTCTATATGTAACTAAATGTACTCTGGGTGGGGGACTTCAATGTCCATCACCAAGAGAGGCTCGGTAGCACCACTACTGGCTGAGCTGGCCGAGTCCTGAAGGACATAGCTACCAGACTGGGCCTGCGACAGGTGGTGAGAGAACCAATACGAGGGGAAAAACCTACTTGATCTCGTCCGCACTAATCTACCTGTCGCGGATACATCTGTCCATGATAGCATTGGTAGCAGTGACCACCGCACAGTCCCATCTTCACACCTGAGGACACCCTCCGTCGTGATGTGTGGCACTGCCCCTGTGCTAAATCGAATAGATTCAGAATAGATCTAGCAGCTCAAAACTGAACATCCATGAGGCATATGAGCCATCAGCAGCAGCAGAATTGTATTCCACCACAATCTGTAACCTCATGACCCAGCATATCCCTCACTCTACCATTACCATCAAGCCAGGGGACCAACCCTGGTTCAATGAGGAGTGTAGAAGAGCATGCCAGGAGCAGCACCAGGCATACCTAAAAAGGAGGTGCCAACCTGGGGAAATTGCAAAATGCTAAACAGCGGAATCAGTATGCTATAGACAGAGATAAGCAATCCCACAACCAACAGATCAGATCAAAGCTCTGCAGTCCTGCCACATCCAGTCATGAATGGTAGTGGACAATTAAACAACTAATGGGAGGAGGCAACTCCATGAATATCCCCATCCTCAATGATGGCAGAGCCCAGCACGTGAGTGCAAAAGACCAGGCTGAAGCATTTACAACCATCTTCAGTCAGAAGTGTCAAGTGGATGATCCAACTCGGCCTCCTCCTGTGGTCCCCAAAATCACTGAAGCTAGTCTTCAGCCAATTCAATACACTGCAGCAACTTGCTAAGGCTTCTTCGATAGCACCTGCCAAACCGGCGACCTCTACTGTAGTGTCCGTGTGTTGATAAAGACACTGAAGACAGGCGTTGGATCATAGGTATTTACTAAGCAAAGTCTGGGGGGGGGGGTTTCTAAAGGATATACACAATACACAGGCTTATATAGCCCAAGTGGCAATTACAGGCATTACGCACACCTGGGGCTCTTAAAGGCACATACACCACAATTCCTCCCTTTTTAGCTAACCAGTACATCATATTTTAAGTAATTATTAATTACATGTTATATGCAAAATAATATACATTGCTGTAATTAATTAATTATAAGTTAGTCTCTCAGGAGGCTTACTGACTCGGTCCGGATAACGCCTCGGGGGTGTAGTAGTTTCTGGTGGTGTAGTAGGTTCTTCTGGCAAGGCTGATTCGGCTTGAATGCCAGTGTCGGGATCATCGGGTTCCAGTATCACCGGATCGGAGGTAGATATGGGTATCTCTACTTCATCGTTAGATGTATAGAGTGGTGGTGTAGGTTGTCCCTTTTCGGATGACTTTACGATTTGGTCAGCATGGTGCCTTATTATGTTTTCTCCGATGTCCACGGTATACATCAGTGGTCCTAGTCATGTGCAGATAGTTCCAGGCTGCCATTTCTCGGTACGGTAGTCCCGGGCCAAAACTTGACGACCTATCTGGAAGGTTCTAGTTGGCCTTTCATTCATGCCTTGAAACTGTCGGTTCTCCACGTCCCTTCCGATGTTGGGCTTGACCAAATCCAGCCCGCATCTTAGGTTTCTATTGAAGAACATCATGGCGGGAGTTTGGTTGGTAACCATATGTGTTGCATTCCTGTATGCGAATAAGAAGTTATCCACCTTGTGCTGAAGTTTTATGTCTTCATTACCCATGGCCTTTATGGCCTTCTTGAAGGTCTGGACAAACATTTCAGCCAATCCATTGGTGGCGGGATGGTATGGGGCGGACGTGTAGTGCTTAACCCCATTGTTTTTTTAAGAACTTTCTGAATTCTTCGGACACAAATTGCGGTCCATTATCAGAACAGATCTGTTCTGGTAGCCCATTCCTGGCAAATATGGTCCTTAATACTGTGATGGTTTTTTCCGTGGTGGTGGAGGACATCTTTATTACCTCCGGCCACTTGGAGTGTGCATCAACCGCGATTAAGAACAGTGAGTCCATAAATGGACCAGCAAAGTCGATGTGTACCCATTGCCAGGGACATGAGGGCCACTCCCATGGATGTAGAGGGGCTTGTGGTGGAGCGTTTTGGACCTTCTGGCATCCTAGGCAGCTCTTGGTCATTTCTTCGATGTCTCCATCGATACCTGGCCACCATACAAATGCCCTGGCTAGGTTCTTCATTTTCACTCCACCCAGATGCCCCTCGTGAAGCTCCTTTAGCACTTTATCCTGGAGTTTGGGTGGAATCACCACTCTGGATCCACACATCAAGGTTCCTCGGCACACTGACAGCTGTTCTCTTCTTTGCGAGAATGCTGGCAACAGTGGTTCGCCATGTGCTGGCCATCCCTTCACTGTTAAATCGTAGACCCGTGAAAGAGTCGGGTCATTTCTCGTTTCCCTTTCAATGGCAGAATTTGTTACTGGTAGACATTCCACTATGGTAGAGTGGAACATCTCCATTGGGTCTACTGTAGGTGCCTCTTCTACCATTAGCAACGGTAGGCGCGATAAACCGTCAGCATTCCCATGCTGTTTTGATCCTTTGTATTCGATGTTGTATTGGTGTGCCTCTAGAAAAAGGGACCACCGCTGTAGCCTTTGTGCTGTCATAATGGGAACACCCTTTTTAGGGTTGAATATGGAGATAAGGGGTTGATGGTCAGTCAACAAGGTAAATTTTTGTCCGTGTAGGTAATGGTTGAATTTCTTTACTCCCCATACCAGGCTGAGTGCTTCCCTGTCGATTTGGGCATAGTTACGCTCAGCTGAGTTCAGTGAGCGTGACGCAAAAGCTATCGGCCGTTCCGAGCCATCAGGGAATTTATGCGATAATACTGCTCCTATGCCGTAAGGGGATGCATCGCACGCCAGTCTGATCGGCAGTGATGGGTTGTAATGAGCCAAAACTTCTTTGGATGTGATTAAGTCTTTGCATTTATGGAAGGCATTTTTGCAGTCTTCGTTCCATTTCCAAATTACTCCTGTTTGTAGCAGTTCATTAAGAGGGTGTAGAAGAGTTGATAAGTTCGGTAAAAATTTATGATAGTAATTTATTAATCCCAGGAACGACCTTAATTGTGAAACATTTTCAGGTGCTGGGGCTTTTATGACCGCCTCAATTTGTTCAGGTGACTTATGCAACCCTTCCTTATTTATTATGTGGCCACAATATGATATTTGATTTCAGAAAAATTCGCACTTGGGGCGATTTGCTCGTAGGCCCCGTTCTCTCAGCCTAGTGAGCACCTGCTCTAAATTGGCAAGGTGCTCGTTGTCGTTTTCTCCTGTTACAAGGATGTCGTCTAGGTAGCATCGAGTCCCCGGAATCCCTTGGAGGACTTGCTCCATAGCTCTTTGCCAGATAGCTGGAGCAGATGCTACTCCGAAAACCGGTCGATTGTACTGGTACAGACCTTTGTGTGTATTTATCGTGAGGTATTTTTTAGAGGCCTCTTCAACCTCCATCTGTAGGTATGCCTGTGCCAAGTCAATTTTGGTGAAACGTTTCCCTCCGGATAGTGAGGCGAAAATATCTTCTATCTTCGGAAGAGGATACTGTACCATGTGAAGGATCGGGTTTACATTCACCTTGAAGTCTCCACAGATGCGAATTTTTCTCTGTTCTTCAGATCCATCACCCTTCAATGCTTTCTTCATGACTGGGACGATGGGTGTTGCCCACTCGCTCCAATCTATTTTAGATAATACGCCTGCCTTTTCCAAATTCTCCAGCTCTGCCTCGACTGCTGGACGAATTGCGTATGGCACCG
Source organism: Somniosus microcephalus (assembly GCF_052327205.1). Taxonomy (NCBI): domain Eukaryota; kingdom Metazoa; phylum Chordata; class Chondrichthyes; order Squaliformes; family Somniosidae; genus Somniosus; species Somniosus microcephalus. The sequence continues at coordinate 288,861,193 of NC_140990.1, forward strand.
GTCTTGCCTTAAAAAACTTGGGAATTGCTGCATCTTCCACTTTTATTCAGGCGGCGATGCCTTTCAAGGTTCCTAGTTTCTCTTGAAACACTTCCTTGGCGTTGGCCAAGATGTCTTTTAATCGTTCAGGTATGACGTCATCATCATTTTTTTCCTTACTGGTCACCGTCAGTGCCTGAATGGAGTGCCAGTCTAAACGTATTTTTCTGATCCATTCACGTCCCAACAGCGGTGGACCACCATCTTGTAGAACGTATAAATACAACTTCTGTATTTCCTTGCCGTTGTATACAACGGGCACCCTTATTTTTCCTTTGGGGTATACTTTCTGCCCCGTATATGTTTTCAGGATAATGGATGTGTCTTTTAAACGTATATACGGAAATAGCCGCTCGTAATCCCGTCGATTTATGACGGTCAGAGCTGATCCTGTATCTAGCTCCATTTTAACTGGGGACCCTGCTATTGTGAGGGTAACCCAAATGGTCTGGTAATCTTCTTTGGCAATTACATTATGTAATTTGAGAGAGCTTAGTCTCTTGTTCCCGGAGTCGCTATCGCTCTTCTGGTCTTCGGAGCTACTGTCCGTCATCATTTGTACCTTTCTGTGCTTTTCCTTATTGATTCTTTTCCCGTTAGTGGATTTTTTATTTCCAGATCGGGACACACGTGGAATGTGTCCCATCTTTCCGCATCGCCTGCATGCTTTTTCCTTGAACCAGCAGTCCCTCTGGTCATGGGTGGATCTGCCGCAGCGATAACATCTCTCAAAACCCCGCGTCATTTCATGGGTGCCGAAGTCCTGTGGCCTTTGCTGTATCTTTGCAGCTCCTATTGCACTGAAAGCCTTGTCCAGTGTTAAATCTTTCTCAGAAGATACCTTTTTTTGTGTTTCTACACTTAGGGGATCGCAGATGAATTTGTCTCGCAGAAAATCTGCCAGTCCTGCCTCGAATTGGCAGTGTAGGGTATCAACAATCTCCTCAAAATTCTTGTCCATTGGTTCGGCTGGAGTGATTAAGTTTCGTAACAGCTTGTATGTCTTTGCGCCCATTAGATCCAGAAGCACTGAAGCTTTTTTTTCATCTTCTATTCCATTTGCGGTGCAATATACCTCCACTCTTTCCACATGTGGCCCAATCCTCTATCTCGTTATCAAAAACATCAATATTGCCAAAATTAGGCTCTCTTTCGCTATCAAAAGCATCAATATTGCCAGACCTAGGCATTTCAGAAAAGATATGACGCTTCCCGCGCTTTAAAAAAAAAAAACTTCTGTAGCAAAGATATGGCGCTTCCCGCGCTTTCCTGCCGATAACAACGTTGTTTACTGCGGTTTCCGTTCTCTTTATTTTTTTAAAAATTTACTGTTGGAGACTTGTTCCCGCCGGAGGTCTGAACGCTGACCTGCTTGCCGCGCCGGCCGTCTCCCGAGTACTCCAGAGAGAGAGAGAGAGAAGGCAGAGCGCACAGGGCGCAGCCGGTGCTCAGGGGCCGAGCAGCGTCGAGGAGAGGGAGAGAGACGCGCAGAAACCCGTGAGGCACCGCCATTGCCACGAGGACCGCCGAGAGCGGCGTTGGCAGCAGCGCAGGAGAAGCGCGCGAAACCTACAGGGCGCCACCATTGCCATGAGGACCGCCGAGAACGGCGTTGGCAGCAGCGGGGGAGGAAGGAAAGCGCGGGAGACGCCATTTTAAGTCATTTTAAACCACACCCAAAATGACGAAGAGTGGCAGTATCACCGCATTTGACAATGAAGTCAAAGATTGGACTACATATGTCGAACGAATAGAAGTTGGATGAGCACCTGAAATGCCATTGCATACAAGGCTATGGACCAAATGCTGGAAAATGGGATTAGACTGGACAGGGATGGATGGGCGGCGCAGACACGATGGGCCGAAGGGCCTCTTTCTGTGCTGTAAAACTCTATGACTGTGACTCTATGAGAAGTATACTGCAAGGCAAATGAGGTGTCAGATGACAAGAAAGCGCCGGTATTGTTAAATTTAATGGGTGCAAAGACGTATGGCTTATTACGAAATCTAGTAACCCCAATGAAGCCAGTGGAAAAGAGTTTTGGAGACATAGTGACGATACTACAGGAACACTTAAACCCCACACCGCTGCTGATAGCAGAAAGATTCAAGTTTCACAAACGGAACCAGCATAAGGATGAAAGCAAAGCTGAATATTTAACAGAACTGCGCAAACTATCGAAACACTGCCAGTTTGGAACGGGACTGGCAGATACCTTAAGGGACAAGTTTGTGTGTGGGCTTCAAAGTTAAGGAACCCAAAAACGGCTTTTATCTGAAAAGGACCTTACGCTGGACAAGGCTTTCAGCATTGCGGTATCATATGAAGCAGCAGCACGGGGCGCTGCAGAGATACAACAGAGACCGCAAGAATATGGCACAAACGAAATGTCATATGGAACAGAGAAGTGCTATCGCTGCGGCAGAACAACACACGACCACAATGATTGCTGGTTCAAAGACAAAGTGTGCAGACAGTGTGGAAAAGTAGGACACATAGCACGAGTCTGCAGGTCGGGAAAGAAAACCAGCAATAAGAAATCTCCAAAAGAAAAGTACAAGAAGGTACATAAGGTGACGGAGAATAGTTCAGATGAACAAAAGAGTGATGCTGACTCCGAAAACAGGGAGCCGAGTTGTCTGAAACTACATAATGTGATCAAAACGGAGGATCACTGAACCATTTGGGTCACTCTCAAGATAGCAGGAGTCCAAGTAAAAATGGAATTGGACACTGGATCAGCCCGAACAGTCATAAACCGACACGACTACGAGCGGCTATTCTCACACATACCCTTGAGAGACACAAAAATTATTTTGAAGACGTACACGGGGCAAAAAGTCTACCCCAAAGGAAAAATAAGGGTGACCGTTATATATAACGGTAAGGAAACACCAAAACTAGACCTGTATGTATTGCAAGATGGAGGACCACCATTACTGGGACGTGAATGGATCCGGAAAATACAGCTGGATTGGCATTCCATACAAGCACTGACTGTGGCTGCCAAAAAGGATGACGATGTCACACCTGGGCGACTGTCAAAGATCCTAACCGACGCGCAAGAAGTGTTCCAGCAAGGACTCGGAACACTAAAAGGCATGACAGCAACAATTAAAATCGAAGAAAACGCAAGCCCAAAATTTTTTACGGCCAGACCAGTACCTTATGCGATCCGCCCAGCTGTCGAAGCAGAGCTGGAGAGTTTGGAACGTTCAGGATTACTGTCCAAGGTAGACTGGAGCGAGTGGGCTACACCCATCGTCCCTGTGATGAAAAAGTCGTTGAGCAGCATGCCTGGGGAACCAAGGAACGTTCGCATCTGTGGGGACTTTAAGGTAACAGTGAACCCAGTCCTTCACACCGTGCAATATCCACTTCCGCGGGTTGAAGATATTTTCACCTCGCTATCTGGAGGGAAACGCTTCACTAAGATTGATCTGGCCCAGGCGTATCTGCAAATGGAGGTAGAAGAAGCATCAAAAAAATACCTCACAATCAACACCCATAAAGGTCTCTACCAATACAACCGGCTGGTATTCGGGGTAACATCAGCTCCGGCTATTTGGCAAAGGGCAATGGAACAAGTCCTGCAAGAGATCCCAGGGACCCAGTGTTATTTGGACGACATCCTGGTCACGGGCGAAAATGACAGCGATCACCTCGCCAACCTGGAGCAGGTGCTCACTAGATTGAAGGAATATGGGCTCCGAGCTAACCACCCCAAATGCGAGTTTTTTAAAAAACAGATCTCGTATTGTGGCCACCTTATCGATAAAGAGGGGTTACATAAGTCCCCAGAAAAGATTGAGGCAGTCGTCAAGGCTCCAGCACCGGAAAACGTGTCACAACTGAGGTCGTTCCTCGGGCTGGTAAACTACGACCATAAGTTCTTGCCAAATTTGTCTACAATACTACACCCACTGAACACCCTACTGCAAATTGGAGTGCCATGGAAGTGGAGTGACGAATGTAAACGAGCTTTCCAGAAGAGCAAAACACTAATCACATCGAAAGAGGTATTGGCCCATTTCAACCCAGCACTACCAATTTGGTTGGCGTGTGATGCGTCACCCTACGGCATTGGAGCGGTGCTGTCGCACAAATTCTCGGACGGCTCAGAGAGGCCAATAGCCTTTGCGTCACGATCACTAACCTCAGCCGAGCGTAACTACGCCCAGATTGACAGGGAGGCCCTCAGCCTAGTGTGGGGAGTGAAAAAGTTCAATCACTAGCTGCACGGGCAGAAATTCACCTTGCTGACTGACCACCAGCCTCTTGCCTCCATTTTTAATCCGAAGAAGGGCATTCCGGTGATGACTGCGCAACGACTACAAAGATGGTCACTCTTTCTAGGGGCGCACCACTATGAGATTGAATATAAGGGCACGAAACAGCATGGAAATGCTGATGGGCTATCACGCCTGCCACTGCCTACTGCGGAGGAAGCACCAGCAGTGGATCCTGTCGAAATATTTCATTCGACTATAGTTGAATACCTACCGGTAACTAACGCTCGTATAGAAGAGACCCGAAATGACCCGACACTGTCTCGGGTATATGATTTGACGGTGAAGGGATGGCCAGCACATGGCGACTCACTGTTGCCAGCATTCTCGCCAAGAAGAGAACAGCTGTCAGTGTGCCGGGGGACCTTGATGTGTGGATCCCGAGTGGTAATTCCACCCAAGTTAAGGGATAGAGTGCTCAATGAGCTTCATGAGGGTCATCTGGGAGGGGTAAAAATGAAAAGCCTTGCCAGGGCTTATGTGTGGTGGCCGGGAATCAATAAACAAATCGAGGACCTGACCAAGAGCTGCTCAGGATGCCAGAAAGTCCAAAATGCACCACCACATGCCCCTCTACACCCATGGGAGTGGCCCTCATCTCCATGGCAATGGGTGCATATTGATTTTGCTGGTCCATTCATGGACTCAATGTTTTTAATAGCCGTGGATGCGCACTCGAAATGGCCTGAGGTCATCAAAATGTCCTCCACCACCATGGAGAAAGCTATTGCAGTCCTACGGACCATTTTTGCCAGGAACGGCTTGCCAGAACAGATTTGCTCCGATAACGGACCACAGTTTGTGTCCGAAGAGTTCCAGAGGTTTATGCAGAAGAATGGGGTAAGGCATTACACATCTGCCCCGTATCATCCAGCCACAAATGGATTGGCTGAGAAGTTCGTACAAACCTTTAAGAAGGCAATAAAGGCTATGTGCAATGACAACATTCCGCTGCAGCATAAGGTGGACAATTTCCTGTTCGCCTACCGGAATGCGACACATGCAGTCACCAACCAGGCCCCAGCCATGATGTTCTTTAACCGAAGGTTAAGATCTCGGCTGAATTTTCTCAGACCAAACGTACGAAGAGATGTTGAGAGTAAGCAATTCCAGCACATCCATGAGAAGCCAACAAGGAGCTTCAATGTAGGGCAACCAGTCTTGGCCCGCGACTACCGAACAGAAAAATGGCAGCCAGGAACGATATGCACACGGCAGGGCCCACTAATGTACACAGTGGACGTTGGGGAGAACATCGTGAGACGCCATGCTGACCAGATCCTAGAGTCACAGGAACAAGTCGACCCCATGCCTCGCCCATACGTACCTGGTGAGGAACCCGATGTACAGGTCGCATCTACCCCAGAAACAGTAGCATCGGAAGCTGATGACCCAACCGACGACAGGGTGCCAGAATCGCCTCCGCACCAAGAGCGAGACACTCGGGAAAGGCGCTATCCAGAAAGGATCAGAAAGCCTCCCCAAAGATGGAATATATAAATGGACTATTTTCAGCTAACATTGTATGTTAAAAGTGTTAATTGTAATTAGTTTGATATTTAATTGTTGAAGTAAGATATTAAAATTGAGCGTAACAGGGCATGTTTAGTAGAACTCAATCACGGCCACAGAATGTTTAAAGATGAAGTGTACTAATTATTTGTATGTTTAATTGCAGAAATGACTGCAGAAATGACCATACCGGTTTAGAGAGATGAAACTTACAAAAAGAGATACTGGCATGACCCTTTTCTGAAGAAACAAAACTTGGTAGGGGCCAGAAAGGGAATGGCTCGTTTCCCAGAAATCACATGACCTGGATGACTCATTTCCAAGAAATCAGAGGGTCTACATGCCCCTTCAGTGTTAAATGAAACTTATCCTATAGGTTATTTTGTATGAGTTAGACACACCTAGTTAGTGATGAATGTATAGACTTTTAAATCGATTGGATCTCTGAAGAAGGAGGTCTTGCAAAATGTGTATAACTGTGTGACTCTTAAGAGGTTCGGTGGAGTGGTAGCCTTGTGTGGGGACACAAGAGCAATATCTCCCCAGGCCTGAATAAACCGTTTTTGACTTCAATTATTGGGTCTGTCTTTCTTACAACAAGCCGGTGACGTCGACCTTGTATATCACTTGGTCCGCACTTTGGGGGCTTACATCAATTGTTAAATGAGTGTTATGGTACTGTTAATCTAAAAGGGGAGGAATTGTAATGTATATACCTTTAAGGGGGGGGAACTACTTTTACAGCTCATGTATACTGTAGTACCGGCAGTGACCACACCTGTACATAGCACTGAGTAGTAATCTGTACAGTTCAGTTCCAGAGTGAGCCACGTTGAGTAAACACCTGTTGTACCATTCTCCTGCAGTCTGTGTCTTACTACTGATGGACACAACAGAGACTGTTCTGGCTCCAAAGACAGAAGGCGGTGAGGGTGGCGATGGTGGCAGGAGCTTCCTCCACCAGCTTACCACCTCCCACCCCACACTGTTGCAAAGTTAAGTTTTTTTTTTTTTTTTTTGAGTGTGACTGGTGGGTTCCCCTGGAGACCTCCAATTCCACATCCAGCACTTCCTATACAGACCAGTTATCTGGGCTCCCCACAATACTGTATTCAAATGGCAATCAATGCAAGAGAGATCAATTGTCATTTGGATATTGTCTGACCAAGGGGGTTCAGCAAGGAAGAAAATTGGAGATTTTAAAATCTTTGGCCAGTTCAGCCTGTACCCTTTCCAACAAGCTCCTACTCCAAAATCCCATTGGACCTGCACACGGGTGACCTCGTAGACCTGGTAACGGTGCAGACACCCATCACTATTATTTGAATGATGCGGTCCTTGGGATTTAGAACGAGGTCGTGGTTAGGGCAAATGGGTGGACAGAGGTTCTGCTGTGCTGCATTTAGGGTGGTGTAGTGGGGCTCCTAGAATTTGCTGTTTTTAACCTAGCCATTCCACATTGTGTTAATTTTCCTTTTGCCTATGGAATAAGCTGCCCAATAATTAAAATACCTCCTTAAATGTCAGCTTGGCTCAGTGGTAGCACTCTAGCCTTTTGAGTTGGAAGGTCATGGTTTAAGCTCCACTTCAGGATTGAGCACTTCAGTGTAGCACTGAGGGAATGCTGCGTCATCGGAGGTGCTGCCTTTTGGAGGAGACATTAAACTGAGGCCCCGTCTGTCTGTTAAGGGGGACACAAAAGATCCATGGCACTATTTGAAGAAGTATGCCTCAACCAACACCACCAAAATAGTCATTTAACTTAGTTATTTGTGGGATCTTACGGTGTCCAATTTGGCTGCCGTGTTTCTTAACATTACAACAGCAACTGCACTTCAAAAGTAATTCACTGGATGTGAGGAAGTAAAAAGTGCTACGTATATAAATCCAAGTTCTTTTATTATTTTTAAATGATGGGTTTCCAATTTTTGCAATGAAGAAATGGAGGTCGTCAAATTTGTCCGTTGTTCTGCTTTCTTATATTGACATATAAATCAACAGACTTGGAAATATTGGAGGTGGAAAGCTCTCAGTTGTGGTGTTGCTGTAAGCACAAGTAATACTGAAAATGAAGGTAACCACAGCAAAAAACACAGCTGCTGTCACAATGAGTAGCTTGCTCCCTCTGTAAAGGCAGTTTACACGTTGTTCATCTGCATATGCAGCTTATCATGACGAAAATAACATTAAATTTTTAAAATATAAAATAACTGCCTATCTTGTTTTGCTCCCAAAAATTGCTGCAATTTCCCAGTGGTTGGGGAGGTTCCAGTCAGCGAGTGATGCTGATCCACTTCACTATCTGTGCAGAGAGAAATGGGACACGTGTGTCACTCATGTCAGCACAGCCAGGTCTTTCACCTTCCCTGCTGTTCAAACTACTTCCACTGTAATCGGGGCAGTTTTAACAGCAGGAGGTTGAAAATCTGAATGTCCAAAAACACTATTTAAAGTAGTGCTATACTATAAAAGCCCTGTAAATATTTATACAATCCTTTTACTTTCCATCAGAGAAGAGTGCACATCACTTTGTTTAAATGTGAAACCACACCTCTGGGGCTACTATTCCACAAACTCGGCACTTTGCAGAAATACTTCAATAGAAAGTCATCTGATCATCTCCGGTTGCTGGCTGTGGGGTAAGTGGGCTCTTGCGTTTGTGCCGCTCTTCCCAATTAAAGTTAATAAAAGGATCTCCCAAAAAAGAAAAGGTAGTTCTAAAAAGAATCAGCTACAAATTGAGATCGGACAGTTGAATCAAATTAAATATGGGAAAAGAAATTACAGATAACTTATGGAGCATTGCCACCTCAGTTCCTGAATGGGATGCCTTCATACAGAATATTGAAAAAAAAAACTGTTAATGGCAGTAACAAAGAGAAAACAAAAAAACTCTGCTATGAGGAAAGAAACAGTAAGACGACAATTGAAGTGGAGCAGAAAGTACTTTCTCCATAGGGAAACCCAAAAGGTTTATTTAACGTATTCTAATTTATTGGAGCTCAAGAACAAGCTGCAAAACCTTGAGGGGAAACATGATGACCTAGGACACAGGTCAGTCAGTCCATCCCAATTCTTCTCCACCCCCACCCCCGCTCGAACACTACAGAAATCTGAATTTGCACGAGTCATTCTTAAACAATAATTCTCTAGCTTTGAGATAATCTAATATTGATCAGTTTAATAACCCCTTATGAAAGGACAATTTTTGAGGCTTTACCCCCTCAGTGTAACTTTTGTAGGCAATGCCCTTCATCTTCCAACCTTTGTTCATCATATTCCTATACATTCCTCTACACAGTTCCACTGGGTTATCCCAAATAAACCCCAAGCTAGTTATGTAAACTGCCCCAACAGTTTTCAGTCATGGGAATTCTTGTTTTCCTAGACAGCACACAGATTCTGCAAAGAAAATTTGGGAAATTGCTTACGCCTATACCCCAGACTCTCAGTCATCCAGATGTTGCTGGGTTCTAGTGGCCACCAGTCTATTTTCCTGGTTTGATAAGCAGAAGCATTGACCAATCCCAGCTATTATGCAGCGATGTCAATCTTCAGTCCGTGTTTTCCATTGTAATTATTACAACAAAGCCTTTTTCCTAGTTCAGTTTGAAGGACTGGAGCTCATAGGACACAGTAAAGGGGAGCTAATTAGAGCAAAATTAAATTTCAGAGCCACAAGTGCTAACAGAAGAAAATTCTCCAACACTATCAAGAAGGGCAAGGCCTGAAACTGCTCTGTTTGGATGACAAGAGCCAAGCTTGAGGATTCTGTCTTCTTTTTTCCTATCTAAATATTCATCGAATTTTTGGAGTCCTGTACAATATTAATGAAAATGGAGTCATAAAAAGAATTTTGGTTTTAAGTTGATCAAATATTAATATCCTTGATATTGCAGCAGTAATAAGTGGGAGCTGCAAGCAAGAGGAAGTATATAAAATGTGCAAGAATCAGGAAAAAAATTATAATGGAATATTTCAGCAAGCTGCCAATTCAGTAATTACTAAGCATGTGACTTTTTTTTATAAAAGCAATTCTTTAAGAATACAGAAAAAGCATATTAGTCTTCATGGTAACAGCATGGAAATTATTGATCTGCAGATCTATAAAGACATATGCTTCAGTACTGCAATACAAATGCACAAAATGGCATTTGGGAACAGTACAAACACGAATCAGAAGGGGTCATTTTCAACATCCATCACCTGGAGGAGTGAATCACCCACCTGTTGTAGAACCTGCCAGATCTTCATTTCTTTGAAATCAATTAAATGAAAATCAGGCGGGTTCAATAAAAGGTGGTTACTGCCCAGGTGGCGAAGTTCAAAATTACCACCATGGGAATTGAAGCCCAGAATGTGGCTATTTGGACCATCAGGCTTGTGCCAGTGCTAGAGAAAAACCTTTTCTAGCAAGCGGTTATATCTTTTCATAACTGAAGTTCCCAACCAAAAGGAGCCACATTTTGCAACTGCATCAAATTCTTCATGGAAAGCCAGAACTAAATCTATCAAGTTAGAAAGGTTTCTCATTTAAAAAAAGTGATGCCAAGGAGCTATCTCAAGAATCAACCTATTATTATATTGTAGGTCTATACAATCAGCTGTCTCATGAACTCTATTCAAACCATTTAAATTCTGCAAATTAAGTGGAACTCCGGGAAATCCATCCAACTTTATTCATTGCTAAACAGCCACTTTTCTTGGCATATTTCCCCATGGTCCCACAATGTTCCACAGAGCATTCAATCACTTCTATCTGTATTTAACTTTATCAAGCTCTTAAGTGTCCATTTGGATCATTTGACCATATTTGCACTTCTAAATCAAAATATTGCAAGTAAAACCCCATTGCAGAACTTGAGCACATAATCTCGAAAGATGCTTCAGTGCAGTGCTGAAAGAGTTGAAGGTGGCATCCTCTGGGTGAGAATGTCACGATTTGAGCCAATTCCAAAGTCTTCGTCTCATGCCCAATGCAAAAGTCCACTTGCATAAGCAAACCCTCACTCCCTGTGAGCCAAAACATGACCTTATGCACAAAGTAACGTGGCTGCAGAGTGAGTATTTCAGTGTCAAAATCAGATGACCTGACTTTGAAGCTAGACAATTGGTTCAGACAAATAGGAGTCACCGGCATTCATTGAAAGCTGGCTGGCTGTTGGGCGGGTAGGCCTGAGGCTCCAGGCTGCAGCTGGGGATCTGGCATTGGCGAGGGGGGTCGACCATCGGGCACGGGGTGGGGGGGGGGAAGCGGGGTGGTGGTGTTTACAGATTTTCTTGGTGGGCCAGGAGGAAAACATTCCTGCTCCTCCTGGCCTGCAAGCAGTGCAGTAAAGGCACATACCTAATGGATCCAGCCCTTTACGTCTCCCTTCAGCTACCAGGTTTCCCAAGGCCCGGGAAACCCGGCCTGCAGGTGTTGAAATTAAAAGCAACATTAAAATGGAGGCACGCAGCCTTGTTAAAATATTTTAAGGACCAATCTGCCTTCTGAACCACTTCAGGTTGCCCATTTTTTAAACAGCCATGTCTGTTCACTATATACACCTAAATATTAAACTTACAACATTAAATACTGAACAATTCACAAAACTTACTGATGCTATCTTTCAGTAACTCCAACACCTTCTCCCTGCACAGGCCTGCCCTTTCTCAGAAGCAATGTGCTTGCCTTTTGCTTTGTTCCTAAAGCTGGTAGTTTTCAGCTGGGTTTTCAGAAAAGAGAGTCGGGATAAATGGGTCATTTTCAGGTTGGCAAACTGTAACTAGTGGGGTGCCGCAGGGATCAGTGCTGGGGCCTCAACTATTTACAATCTATATTAATGACTTGGATGAAGGGACTGAGTGTAATGTAGCCAAATTTGCTGATGATACAAAGATAGGTAGGAAAGCAAATTGTGTGGAGGATGCAAAGAATCTCCAAAGGGATATAGATAGGCTAAGTGAGTGGGCAAACATCTGGCAGATGGAATTTAATGTGGGAAAATGCGAGGTTATCCACTTTGGTAGTAAAAATAAAAAAGCAAATTATTTAAATGGGGAAAGATTACAAAATGCGGAGGTACAGAGGGATCTGGGGGTCCTTGTACATGAATCACAAAAAGTTAGCATGAAGGGACAGCAAGTGATATACCTATCAATTCATCCAATGAAAAGCGACAAGTTAAGAAAGTAACTATAGGTTTTTATTGGCTAAATAACAGAGCCCACCCTCGTGGGTGATCGGATCCAACAAGGAGGAATGCCAGCCAGTCGACCACCTTTATACCTGGGCAGGTAGGTGGAGCCATGGGCGGAGTCAGCAGTGGTCAGCCCAGGTATAACAGCGTGACAAGAGGCGACCTCGTATAGTGATACAACAGTGTGAACAGTGATAACCATAGAGTAACGATATAACAGTGATAACTATAGTGTAACGATAGTGAACGATAAAAGTGGTTTACCACATTCACCCCTTGTTTAGATTTGAGTCCGGCGGGGTGAAGTGTACTACCAGTTCTGGTATGTCAGTCTGTCCAGAGGCCTCGTAAGCCTTTCCGATCGTCGCAGCGGCGGTGTTGCGTTATCCGGTGTTAATGCTGGTGTCTGCGTGGTCGGCGAAGGCTCATGGGGTTCTGGCATGCCGTCTACCTGGGCTGGAATTGGGGGGGGGGGGGTGGTGGGGGGGGGGGGTAAAGGTGGTGTCTCCGGAATGCCCGAGGGTGCGAGGTCTCGTAAGGAGACTGTGTCCTCCCGCCCGTCTGGGTATGCCACATAGGCGTACTGGGGGTTGGCGTGCAGGAGGTTCACCCTCTCGACCAGGGGGTCCGTTTTATGGGCCCTCACATGCTTTCGCAGCAAGACGGGCCCCGGAGAGGTCAGCCAGGTTGGTAGCGTGGTTCCCGTAGTCGACTTCCTGGGGAAAACAAACATTCGTTCATGGGGGGTGGCGTTAATGGCAGTGCAAAGTAGTGACCGGATGGAATGCAGCGCTGCCGGGAGGACTTCCTGCCAGCGGGAGGTTGGGAGGCCCTTAGACTTTAAGGCTAAGAGGACGGCCTTCCATACAGTCGCATTCTCGCTTTCCACCTGGCCGTTCCCTCGGGGGTTGTAGCTGGTGGTCCTGCTTGCAGCAATACCTCTCGCTAGTAGGAACTGACGGAGTTCCTCGCTCATGAAGGAGGAGCCCCGGTCGCTATGTATATAGTTTGGGAACCCGAACAAGGCAAAGAGGTCGTTCAGGCATTTAATGACCGTGGTACTGGTTATGTCTGGGCAGGGGAAGGCAAAGGGGAAACGGGAGTACTCATCAACAATGTTGAGGAAGTACACATTACGGTCAGAGGACGGGAGGGGCCCCTTAAAATCGATGCTCAAGCGCTCGAAGGGGCGGGTGGCCTTGATCAGGCTTGCTCTGTCCGGCCTAAAGAAATGCGGTTTGCACTCGGCACAGGTCTGGCAGTTCCTGGTCATGGTCCTGACCTCCTCGATGGAGTAGGGCAGGTTGCGGGCCTTAATGAAGTGGTAAAGTCTGGTGACCCCGGGGTGGCAGAGGTCGTTGTGGAGGGTCTGAAGTCTATCAATTTGCGCGTTGGCGCATGTAATTCGTGATAGAGCATCAGGGGGTTCGTTCAGCTTACCTGGCCGGTACAAGATATCATAATCGTAGGTGGAGAGCTCGATTCTCCACCTCAAGATCTTGTCGTTCTTGATTTTGCCCCTCAGCTTGTTATTAAACATAAAAGCGACCGAACGCTGGTCGGTGAGGAGGGTAAATCGTTTGCCTGCCAGGTAATGCCTCCAGCGTCGTACAGCCTCCACGATCGCCTGGGCCTCCTTCTCGACCGACGAGTGTCGGATCTCAGGGCCCTGTAGGGTCCTTGAGAAGGCGGCCACCGGTCTCCCCTCCTGGTTAAGGGTAGCGGCTAGGGCGAAGTCGGATGCATCGCTCTCCACTTGGAAAGGGATGGACTCATCCACCGCGTGCATTGTGGCCTTAGCAATGTCTCCCTTAATGAGGGAGAAGGCTGCGCACGCTTCCTCCGTAAGGGGGAAGGATGTGGACTTCATGAGGGGTCTGGCTTTGTCCGCATAATTGGGCATAGTAGGCGAAGAGCCCCAGGGTTCTCTTCAGCGCCTTTGGACAGTGGGGGAGGGGTAACTCCATGAGGGGGCGCATTCTTTCGGGATCGGGGCTGATGACTCCGTTCTCTACTACGCAGCCGAGGATGGCAAGGCGCAAGGTGTTAAACACACATTTCTCCTTATTGTAGGTGAGGTTCAGCCGTTGGGCCGTACGGAGGAATCTTTCCAGATTAACATCATGGTCCTGCCGGTCGCGGCCGCAGGTGGTGACGTTATCTAGATAGGGGAACGTGGCGTGCAGCCCGTTCTGGTCAACCATCCGGTCCAGCTCCCTTTGGAAGTCCGAAACCCCGTTGGTGACGCCGAAGGGAACCCTAAGGAAGTTGGAGAGGCGGCCATTCGCCTCGAAGGCAGTATACTGGCGGTCCTCAGGGCGGATAGGGAGTTGGTGGTAGGCCGACTTAAGGTCGATGGTAGAGAATACTCGGTATTGTGCAATCTGATTGAGCATATCAGATATGCGGGGAAGGGGGTATGCGTCCAGCTGGGTGTACCGGTTTATGGTTTGGCTGTAGTCGATGACCAGGCGGTTTTTATTGCCGGTCTTAACGACTACGACCTGGGCACGCCAGGGGCTGGTGCTCCCCTCGATGATGTCCTCCTTCAGGAGACGCTGCACCTCAGAGCTAATGAAAGCTCTGTCCCCGGCGCTGTACCGCCTGCTCTTGGTAGCGACGGGTTTGCAGTCGGGGGTGAGGTTAGCGAACAGGGAAGGTGGCGGGACCTTGAGGGTGGATAGGCCGCAGGTGTTACGCGGTGGGCGGTTTAAAGGCTGCTGGTTGTCGACTGTGAGTGGGGGGAGGGGTCCACCGTATGCTAGAGTGACACTTTGGAGGTGGGATTGGAAGTCCAGCCCTAGTAGGACGGCAGCACAGAGCTGGGGCAGGACGAGGAGTTTAAAATTTTTATACTCCGTGCTCTTAACCGACAGGGTCACAACACAGTAGCCGCTGATGTCTGTGGCGTGGGACCTCGATGCCATCGAGATCCGGTTGCGCGTTGGCCGGACAGTGAGGGAGTAGTGGCTCACCGTGTCTGGGTGGATGAAACTCTCCGTGCTTCCACTGTCGAACAGGCAGGTCGTGGCGCGGCCGTTTACTTTGATGTCCATCATGGACTTGGACAGGTGATGCGGGCGGGCTTGGTCCAGTGTGACGGAGGCTAGTGTATGGCTGAGCGAGCTGCTGTAGTCTGCGGGTGAGGCGGTGGTCGGGTCTGGAGGCAAGGTGGCGGTCGAGTGTGGTGGGTAAAATGGCGGCGCCCACGAGGTTGGACAAAATGGCGGAGAAGATGGCTGCCCCCACAACTCACATGAGGCACTGCTGGTGTCGGTTGCCTGGATCAAAGATGGCCGCCGCCATAACTCACATGTGGGGATGCTGGCATCTGTGGCCTTGATGGAAGATGGCCACCCCCACAACTCGCATGAGGCACTGCTGGCCTCTGTTGATCTCCCTCTGCAGGCCTTAGCAAAGTGACCTTTCTTCAGGCAGCTTGAGCACGTCGCGTTTCTCGCTGGGCAGCGCGCCCTCGGGTGTTTCGCCTGACCGCAGAAGAAGCAGCCGGCGGCCCGATCGCGGGGGTCCGATGTCGCAGCCGGTACCGGGGGTGGCGGTCCCGATCGGGTCCGGGACGCCGACGCTGAGGTAGGTCCCAGGGGCGGCGCTGCGAGGGGTATTGCAGTCGGGGTCGGTCCCGAGTCCCAGGGTCGCGACTTACAGTACCTGGAGTACGCCTCGAGGTCCCGATGGGCCACTTCTAGGGAGCGAGCGAGGGCTGCAGCTGTGTTCAGGTCGAGGTCCTTTGCTTCAAGCAGTCTTTGCCGTGAGTAGTCGGACTGCAGGCCTTTCACGAAGGCATCGCGGATATTATCTTCAGTATTTTCTGCCGCCGTTACCGCTTTAAAGTCACAGTCCCTGCCGAGTGTTTGTAGCGCCCGTAAAAATTCATCTACAGACTCTCCTGGCTGTTGCGGGCGGGATCTTAGGAGATGTCTGGCATACATGGAATTTACCGGGCTCTGGTACTGTTGTTTCAGCAGGTTGATGGCGGCCTCGTATGTAGTAAGGTCCCGGATGAGTGCGAATACTTTAGGGCTCACTTGGGCGGTCAGAACTCTTAGCTTGGATCTCTGAGGCACGCCGGGTTCTCCCAGGTAGGATTCGAAACAGCTCAGCCAGTGTTCGAAGTCGAGGGCTGAGTTTGCGGCCTGTGGGTTTAGATCCAGGTACGGTGGTCGGAGGGCTCGCAGCCAGGCCGGCTGCTGTGGCTGTTGTAGCTGGGCGTCTGGCTGGTCGTTTGGCTGGTCGTTTGGCTGTTCAAGTAACGACATTTTAAAATTTAGCCAATAAAATTGATATACCTATCAATTCATCCAATGAAAAGCGACGAGTTAAGAAAGTAACTATAGGTTTTTATTGGCTAAATAACAGAGCCCACCCTCGTGGGTGATCGGATCCAACAAGGAGGAATGCCAGCCAGTCGACCACCTTTATACCTGGGCAGGTAGGTGGAGCCATGGGTGGAGTCAGCAGTGATCAGCCCAGGTATAACAGCGTGACAAGAGGCGACCTCGTATAGTGATACAACAGTGTGAACAGTGATAACCATAGAGTAACGATATAACAGTGATAACTATAGTGTAACGATAGTGAACGATAAAAGTGGTTTACCACAGCAAGTAATTAGGAAGGCAAATGGAATGTTGACCTTTATTGCAAAGGGAATGAAGTATAAAAGTAGAGAAGTCCTGTTATAACCACACCTGGAGTACTGCATACAGTTTTGGTCTCCTTATTTAAGGAAGGATATACTTGCATTGGAGGCAGTTCAGAGAAGGTACACGAGGTTGATTCCGGAGATGAAGGGGTTATCTTATGAAGAAAGGTTGAGCAGGTTGGGCCTATACTCATTGGAGTTTAGAAGAATGAGAGGGGATCTTATTGAAACATACAAGATTCTGAAGGGGCTTGACAGGGTACATGCAGAGAGGATGTTCCCCCTCGTGGGGGAATCTAGAACTAGGGGGCATAATTTCAGAATAAGGGGGCACCCTTTTAAAATCGGAAATGAGGAGGAATTTCTTCTCTGAGGGTCGTGAATCTTTGGAATTCTCCTCCCCAGAGAGCTGTGGAGGCTGGGTCATTGAATATATTTAAGGTAGAGAGAGACAGATTTTTGAATGATAAGGGAGTCAAGGGTTATAGTGAGTGGGCAGGGAAGTGGAGTTGAGGCCAAGATCAGATCAGCCATGATCTTATTGAATGGCAGAGCAGGCTCGAGGGACCAAATGACCTACTCCTGCTCCTACGTCTTATGTTCTTATGTTTTCCTTCCCAACGTTTATACTGCTCCACACATGGTAAGCTAACTGCCCCCAGTACCATTTTATTTGCCTTGTGCACATCCATAACCCCAGTACTTGATAGTTTGGGTCACATATGCACAACACCAGTAATCCCCCAACCACATTGATGCTCAGTCTCCGACTTCTCCAGTCCATGCATTGGAGTCACATTTCGCCAGGCCATTCATTGCATATGGCAGGAATGGAGACATTTTAAGTATAATGCATTTTAATTTGTGGATATTCTTCAGCTATCAGAGCAACTGAGGCACATCTTCCGGTAACTATCAGGAGGAAAAGAAAGTCACCAATCAGAATTTGTCTGGGAGCAGTGCTCTCACATGGATAAGGATGGTGACTGGCTGCAGCATACAGGCAATTGTGTAAAATCTCACCATAAAGGGTAAGTTTTAAAATTCAAACAAACTCTGGTCAGCCTGCTGTACCACCATTCATGTTTTAATAATCATTTTCATTAAAAATCATACTGGGAGTGGGAGGGTGATAATTAGTGTCCCTTAAATGCATTTCAGTGCACAACTTCCCAAAGCATTCTACAACCAATGGAATATTTTTGAAGTGCAATCACTGTTGTTATAGAGGCAAACTTCCCTTTCTTCTTTCCATGTTTTTCTTTTTATTTCTATCCTTTTTTCATCCTATCCCTTTTTCCTATTTCCCTCTTCATAGCCCACTTGGTTGTGAGCATGACCGCTACTGCAGTTTCTTTTCGCATTCTCTACCTAGAGCAAAAGAAAAATAAGAGTGCGCTATGGAAACGGAGCTTACCCAGAATGCATAGCAGTAGGGAAAGTCCCCTATTTACAGGGCTTACAGTTATATTGGAGATTTTCACAGTGCCATGAATGCTTGGAAAGATACACAGTATTCTCTTACTTTCCTCCAGCAAGAGAAAGCAAAAGAAACCCACAAAAATAGGATTTACTGGCACAGTGCAAGTGAAAGATTGCATTCCTTAAGTGGGAGGGTGGAAGGTTGTTACTTCCGTGGCAGAGTTGGTAGATGTACAGGTGGGTGTTGGACCAGATCCAGGTGAGGACCGCAGTTGGTCCACAGGCCAAGTAATGAGCACCCAGGGCAATAATATAGAAGATAAAATTAAAAGTAGATTTGTGAATTATTCAGAGGAAATAACACTTCGATAGCATTACGTGAAGCTGTCATAACTGTTCGAGAGAACAGACTAGCACCTCTGCGCAATCTGGTATATATTACATATTCATATGCATAATAAAGGGAATTCAGAGCTTCTCATCGTAATCTAATTGTATATGTAATTAACCTGACACTGTCCTATTGAGAGTTAATCTAGAGATGGCAACCTGAAACATCAGAAGCCCTCCAAGACAGTGATTTTTTTTTTTTGCAGGAGAAGAAGTTAGTTTTAATATGCTTGGACTCAATTTAGTCTCCTGGAGTGATCCACAAGAGTATTGGAATGGGTTTGTGCTTAACTATGTTTTATTTAAGCCTCACTAAAATATTGTGGCGGAGCCACCAAAGGACTCAGAGCGGTTGTACATAATTCCTTTAACAGCAATGCAGTTACTGTCTGTGCCTGTACCTTTAATTACACTGTTTGACTGTACAATGCCTAGTTACCTTTACAGCACGGTTTCAACGTGATGACGTCATGCCGTTAGTCACATGATGCCCCAATGGCGGGAAGAACGCGATGACGTCATGACGTCAGTCTCCTGACCAGAGGATCAGTCCTCATGGAGCCCTCAAGGAGAGTAGACCTGTTATTGATGTGTTCTAGCAGTTTCCAGTTTAAACTCGTTTGGTTTCATTAAAGTTCATTAATTTAATTACCCGAGTCGAACTCAGTCTTTTTGATAGGAACCTCTGTTCCTACAATATCATATTAAAGAAAACAATTAATACATTCCAAATAATAGTTTCCTTTAGAGCACCCTCCTGTTTACCTCTGCATCCTACCAATATTGGCTTTAGAATCAGGTTTTTAATATTCTCAGAATGATCTGTTAACTTGCAAACCCTGCCATATTTACATTCTAGGCATATTGCCCAAGCAAGCTCATCTTTTTCTAAAGATTTGGTGGTAGCATTTACATGGTTTGAATTAAAGGGTTCTGCAATTAGGTTTGGCTAACTGAATATCTGATACTATTCCAGCAATTTACTGTATAATTTCCACAATTTCTGCAAGTGAAATAATCTTCGTGCAGAAGCAGTAAACCATAACAAGATATACTGCACACAATTCTCCTCTGCATTGCTACTGTCTAAAACAAGATGACAAGCAAGAAGAAACAGCACTTCTCTTTCCAGTTCACTGCACATTAAGGTACTAACAGTAAAATCTGGCTTGAGTTTGTATGTAGGTCATAAGCCACTCTTGCTGCTCAGTCAAGATGATTCAGCAAATACTTCTGTAACATTTAGATCATAAGAACATAAGAAATAGGAGCAGGAGTTGGCCATTTGGCCCTTCGAGCCTGCTCCGCCATTCAATAAGATCACAGCTGATCTTCTACCTCAACTCCACTTTCCTGAACTATCCCCGTATCCCTTGATTCCCTTAATATTCAAAAATCTATCGATCTCTGCCTTGAATATACTTAACGACTGAGCCTCCACAGCCCTCTGGGGTAGAGAATTCCAAAGATTCACCACCCTCCTGTAGTGTATGTAACTGTTCTACCTTTAAGAGAACTATTGTATGTAACCGTCCACCTTTAAGAGAACTATTTTAGGTGTGGCACTACTTTATCTTGGCAGCTGTATACTGTAATACCGACGGTGACCACACCGGTATATAAGTGCTGTGTCAGGATTTATTGGGCAGATTCGCCCTGACCTTCGAATAGTAAAGTCCTGTTAAAGTTACTCTTGTAGTCTGTGTATTAATTCGCCATAATACCTACAGACTTTACAGTGGCGACGAGTTCGATCTTACCCTGCGGCAACAATACTTCCGAAGCAGTTAACGAGCGTCGAGAAGAGGCACCCGCCCTCGTCGTTCTGCTGAGAGAAAACTCGAGTCTGCAGAGCAAGGAAGAAGGAAGAATTCAGACACGAAGCCTTCCATCAGCAACATGCATTGATTGTCCCTTCTGCCACGGTGGTGAGTGAGCCGATCAGCACGAGAAGCAAGTCGGCCACGGTGACTGTGAGTAAAGGGAAAATAAAAAAAATAAACGGAGGATAAGGGCGGTGAACTCGACCACGGTCGGGGGAAAGGAGCCGGACAGAAGTCGGGCCCAGAGGCGCGGAGACTGGGGCAGCGTGGAGCACGGAAGCCGCGGTACAAGCGGGCTGGGAGACGCAACGGCGTCGTGAGACAGCTGGACCGCGACCGGTGAAAAAGGCCGGGCAGCTACCGAGGCCACGAGGCGCTGCGACCGGGATCGTAAGGCGCGGGAAGATATAAAAATAAATAAACCGCGGTGAACTCAGCCGCAGCCGGGGAGGAAAGCACCGGACTGCGAGAGGGCTGGGAGGCGCGATTGGAAGCCGCTGAGGGAGAGACAGAGCCCGAGCGAGCGGGAGAGACAGAGCCCGAGCGAGGGAGACTGAGCGAGATCCAGCCCAGCGGCTGAAACTGTTCGCCGTCAATGGGTTGTACCCAGCGCCGGTTGCCCTGCCGAGAAAAGGGAACAAGGAATGCACTGAAGCCGACGCGCAGGCTGCGAACCCTGAAAGCCAGCGGTCGTCGCCCGAGGGAAAAGCTTACCCCTCCCGCCAGGGGAAGAAACGCGGGAAGCCGCCAGTAGGCGGGGAAGAAGACAGAAGCGGGAAACCGCCATTTTGAAAGTGGGCGGGGAAAGAAGACAAGCGCGGGAAACCGCCATTTTGAAAAAAAAAAGTTAAAGAAATATTTCGTTGTTGTTTCTCAGGAAGAGTGTGAAGATGCCTAAGCGTAGTAACATCAACGGTTTCGATTCCGATGTGGAAGATTGGGCCACGTATGTAGAACGCATCGAGATATATTGTAAGGTCAATAAGATAGCAAATTATGACAAAGCTCTAACCTTACTAAACTCAATGGGTGCGAAGACATACGGGTTATTGAAGCATCTTCTATCACCAGCTAAACCGGCGGATCAGTCTTTCGCTAATATTGTTGCTGTCCTGAAGGATCATTTTAACCCCGCACCGCTGATGTTAGCGGAACGATCAAAATTTTACGTGAGAACGCAACGAAAAGAGGAAAGCAACGCGGAGTACCTGGTTGAACTGCGTAGGCTAGCAAAATACTGTCAGTTTGGGGTAAATCTGACAGAGGCACCGAGACAAGTTCGTGTGCGGGATGTCGAAGGAAGGAACACAAAAACGACTGCTCGAAGAGAACGATCTTACACTTGATAAGGCTGTCCTTATTGCAGCATCGCACGAAGCCGCAGCGAGAGGCACGGCGGAAATGCAGCGGAACTCAGTGTGGATCAAATGACTTCGGGTACAACGAAATGTTATCGTTGTGGGAAGACAACGCACGACCAGAACCAATGCTGGTTTAAAAACCAGGAATGTAGAAAATGTGGCAAGCTTGGTCACATAGCTAAGGTATGCCGGTCAGGAAAGAAGACCAGCAATAATAAGTCACCGCAGAAGTAGTACAGAAAGGTACATAAGGTGACTGGGAAGAGTCCAGATGAACAGAATTCGGACTCAGACTCCAACAGCAAGGAACTGGGTAGTCTGAGGATTCACAATGTGAGTAAAGAAGCTGACCCACAAACTATCTGGGTCACACGACAGATTGCAAAAGTCCAAGTGAAGATGGAAGTGGACACCGGATCGGCGTTGACGGTCATGAATAAGCAAGATTACAAAAAGTTATTCAAACATATTCCCCTACGGGATACGGAGATAGTATTGCAGACATACACGGGGCACAAAGTATACCCCATCGGAAAGATAAAAGTAAAGGTGAGATACAAGGACAAAGATCACCAAGGGATGGGCATGTATGTGCTGCCCAAGGGAGGTCCACCACTTCTGGGACGGGAGTGGATCAGGAAAATAAAGATAGACTGGCATTCACTAAACACAATGACGGTAGATTCCGGAAAGGAAGATGTCAAACCTGAACGGTTGTCCAGAATATTGGACGAAGCTAAAGAGGTATTCCAGCAAGGACTGGGAACACAGAGGAATTAAAGCAAAAATCAAGATTGCAGAACATGCAAGCCCAAAATTTTTCAAAGCCAGATCGGTACCTTACGCGATACGACCTGCTGTGGAGGCAGAACTGGAAGAGCTTGAACGTTCAGGGGTACTGTCTAAGGTGGACTGGAGTGAGTGGGCCACGCCCATTGTTCCCGTCATGAAGTCTTCATCAAGTAACAAGCCAGGGGGACCGGGAAAGGTCCGCATCTGCGGAGACTTCAAGATCACAGTTAATCCGGTGCTTCACACGGTACAATACCCGCTCCCGCGGATTGAGGATATCTTTGCTTCATTGTCTGGCGGGAAACACTTCACCAAGATAGACCTGGCACAAGCATACTTATAAATGGAAGTCGAGGAAGAGTCGCGCCAGTATCTCACAATCAACACGCACAGAGGCTTGTATCGTTATAATAGACTGGTTTTTGGAGTAGCTTCGGCTCCAGCAATTTGGCAGAGGGCCATGGAGCAGGTCTTACAGGGTATTCCAAGCACGCAGTGTTACTTGGACGATATCCTGATTACGGGAGAAGACGAGGAGGAACACCTCACAAATTTGAAACTGGTGCTCACCAGGTTGAAGGAATATGGCCTTCGAGTTAATCGCCAGAAATGTGAGTTCTTCCAGAAACGGATCTCGTACTGCGGTCATGTCATTGACCAAGAGGGGCTGCACAAGTCACCTGACAAGATAGAAGCTGTCGTGAAGGCCCCCGCTCCGGAAAATGTATCACAGTTGAGATCGTTTCTGGGGTTGATTAATTATTACCACAAGTTTCTGCCAAATTTATCCACGGTGCTGCATCCGCTGAATGCTCTGTTGCGGAAAGAAGTACCATGGAAGTGGAGCGAGGACTGTAAGAAGGCCTTTCGCAGAAGCAAGGTGTTGATTACCTCTGAGGAAGTGTTGGCTCATTTCAACCCAACGTTACCTCTTCGTCTAGCTTGTGATGCTTCCCCTTATGGAATTGGAGCAGTACTTTCACACAAGTTACCAAATGGCTCGGAAAGGCCAGTCGCATTTGCGTCCCGATCATTGACCTCCGCTGAGCGAAATTATGCTCAGATAGATAGGGAGGCCCTCAGCCTTGTGTGGGGAGTAAAGAAATTCAATTATTACCTGCAGGGCAAGAAGTTCACATTACTGACAGACCACCAGCCGTTGGTGTCCATATTCAACCCTAACAAGGCCGTTTCCACTATGACAGCGCAAAGGCTACAGAGGTGGTCCGTGTTACTTGGGGCACACCAATATGACATCGAATACAAAAGGTCCAAACAGCATGGAAATGCTGATGGGTTATCGCGCCTACCGTTGCCAGTAGTAGAAGAGGCGGCTACAGTGGACCCGGTAGAGATGTTCCACTCATCCATAGTGGAATGTCTACCAGTAACAAATTCGATGATCGAAAATGAAACAAGAAATGACCCGACTCTCTCATGAGTCTACGATTTAACAGTGGAGGGATGGCCAGCACATGGCGAACCAACGCTGCCCGCATTTTCGCAAAGAAAAGAACAGCTGTCAGTGTGCCGAGGAACCTTGATGTGTGGATCTAGAGTGGTGATTCCACCCAAACTTCAGCATAAGGTGCTAAAGGAGCTTCACGAGGGGCATCTGGGTGGAGTGAAAATGAAGAACCTAGCCAGAGCGTTTGTGTGGTGGCCAGGTATTGATGGAGACATCGAAGAAATAACCAAGAGCTGTCTAGGATGCCAGAAGGTCCAAAACGCGCCACCACAAGCTCCTCTGCATCCATGGGAGTGGCCCTCATCTCCTTGGCAAAGGGTACACGTCGACTTTGCTGGTCCATTTATGGACTCAATGTTTCTAATCGCGGTGGATGCACACTCCAAGTGGCCGGAGGTAATAAAGATGTCCTCCACCACCACGGAAAAAACCATCACAGTATTAAGGACCATATTTGCCAGGAATGGGCTGCCGGAACAGATCTGTTCTGATAATGGACCGCAATTTGTGTCCGAAGAATTCAGGAAGTTCTTAAAAAGGAATGGGGTCAAGCACTACACGTTAGCCCCATACCATCCCGCCACCAATGGATTAGCTGAAAGGTTTGTCCAGACCTTCAAGAAGGCCATAAAGGCCATGGGTAATGAAGACATCAACCTACAACATAAGGTAGATAACTTCTTGTTGGCATACAGGAATGCAACACATGCGGTCACAAACCAAACTCCCGCCATGATGTTTTTCAATAGAAGACTAAGATGCCGGCTGGATTTGATTAAGCCAAACGTCAGAAGGGACGTAGAGAACCGGCAATTTCAGGGCATGAATGAAAGGCCAACTAGATCCTTTCAGATAGGTCAACAAGTTTTGGCCCGGGACTACCGTACCGAGAAATGGCAGCCTGGAACTATTGGGAAAAGGCTAGGGCCGCTGATGTATACCGTGGACATTGGTGACAGCATAATAAGGCGCCATGTTGACCAGATCATAGGGTCATCCACAAAGGACCAACCTACTCCACAACCTTACACGGCTAATGTTGAAGCAGAGATACCCAGAGCACCTACCTCCAATCTGGTAATACTGGAATCAGATGAACCTGACACTGTCCTTCAAGCTGAATCGACCTTGCCAGAAGAACCTACTACCCCGCCGAAAACTACTACACCACCGAGGCGTTATCCGGACAGAGTCAGGAAGCCTCCAGAGAGACTGAATCTGTGAACTGTTTTGCATAAGTTGTATATATGTTATGATGCTATGTTAATGGGGAATAAGTATGTTGTAAGCTAAAAAGGGAGGATTGTAGTGTATGTAACTGTTCTACCTTTAAGAGAACTATTGTATGTAACCGTCCACCTTTAAGAGAACTATTTTAGGTGTGGCACTACTTTATCTTGGCTGCTGTATACTGTAATACCGACGGTGACCACACCGGTATATAAGTGCTGTGTCAGGATTTATTGGGCAGATTCGCCCTGACCTTCGAATAGTAAAGTCCTGTTAAAGTTACTCTTGTAGTCTGTGTATTAATTCGCCATAATACCTACAGACTTTACACTTCCGAGTGAAGAAATTTCTCATTTCAGTCCTAAATGGCCAACCCCTTATTCGGAGCCTGTGACCCCTGGTTCTAGACTCCCCAGCCAGGGGAAACATCCTCCCTGTATCTGCCCTGTCAAGCCTTGTAAGAATTTTGTATGTTTCAATTAGATCACCTCTCAATCTTCTAAACTCTAGAGAATATAGGCCTAGTCTACTCAATCTGTCCTCATAGGACAATCCCCCGCCCTCACCCCCCCTCAATCCCAGGAACCAGTCTGGTGAACCTTCGTTGCACTCCCTCTGTGGCAAGTATATCCTTCCTTAGGTAAGGAAGCAAAACTGTACACAATATTCCAGGTGTGGTCTCACCAGGGCCCTATATAATTGTAGTAAGACGTCTTTACTCTTATACTCAAATCCTCTTATAATAAAGGCCAACATACTATTTGCTTTCCTAATTGCTTGCTGTACTTGCACGTTAAATTTCAGTGATTCGTGTACAAGGAAACCCAGGTCCCTCTGAAAACTAACATTTCCCAATCTCTCACCATTTAAAAAATACTCTGCTTTTCTATTTTTCCTACCAAAGTGAATAACTTCACATTTCTCAACATTATGTTCCATTTGCCATGTTCTTGCCCACTCACTTAGCCTGTCTACAGGAAACTTTCGTTTATCCGAAGGTTAAATGTCCGGAAAGCTCTATCTACCGGCAAAATTCAGGAGTCGGTTCAGATATTTTTTTTTCTTTTCATTGCTTCTTTTCTCCAGTCCTGGCTCTGCAAGCGTCTCTGTAGCTAAGCAACAGCTTCAGCTAGACGCTTGCAAGCTGCGCCGACTGTTTTGAAGCTGTTGCTAAGCAACAGGGTTTGTTGCTTCACACGGAGCTCTGAGCTCCGTATGTTTTAACATTAGCGCCGGTTTCTACGGCAGTATTGATCTAACGGCACCAGCTCGGTCCCGTCGGTGCCGGATACCAGAAAGTTTCCTGTATATTACATTTGGTCCCCTCATCCAAATCATTGATGTAGATTGTGAATAGCTGAGGCCCAAGCACTGATCCTTGCAGTGCCCCATTAGTTACAGCCTGCCAACCCAAAAATGACCCGTTTATTCCTACTCTCTGTTTTCTGTCCGTTAACCAATCCTCAATCTATGCTGGTATATTACCACAATCCCATGAGCCCTAATTTTGTTTAATAACCTCTTGTGTGGCACCTTATCGAATACCTTCTGAAAATCCAAATATACCACATCCACTGGTTCCCCCTTATCTATTCTGCTAGTTACAACCTCAAAACACTAATAGATTCATCAAACACGATTTCCCTTTCATAAATCCATGTTGACTCTGCCCAATCCTATTATTATTTTCTAAGTGCCCTGTTACCATGTCCTTAATAATAGATTCTAGCATTTTCCCTACTACGGATGTAAGGCTAACTGGTCTGTAGTTCCCCGTTTTCTCTCTCCTTCCTTTCTTAAATAGTGGGGGTACATTTGCTACCTTCCAATCCACCGGAACCATTCTAGAATCTATGGAATTTTGGAAAATGACAACCAATGCATCCACTATCTCTATAGCCACCTCTTTCAAAACCCTAGGATGTAGGTCATCAGGTCCAGGGGATTTCTCCAGTACTACTTTTTCACTAATACTAATTTCTTTCAGTTCCTCATTCTCGCTAGACCCTTAGTTATCCACTATTTCCTGCAAGTTTTTTGCCTCTTCTTCCGTGAAGATAGACAAAGTATTTGTTTAATTTCTCCGCCATTTCCTTCTTCCCCATTATAATTTTTCCTGTCTCAGCCTGTAAGGGACCCACATTTACTTTCACTAATCTTTTACTTTTTACATACCCATAGAAGCTTTTACAGTCTGTTTTTATGTCTCTTGCTAGTTTACTCCCATATTCTATTTTCCCTTTCTTTGTCCACCTTTGCTGAATTCTAAAATCCTCCCAATCCTCAGGCTTACTACTCTTTTTGGCAGATCAACTGCAGCTTTCAATTTGCTGCATCACATTCGTAATGTGGACGATAACAACAACAACTTGTATTTATATAGCACCTTTAACATAGTAAAACATCCCAAGGCGCTTCACAAGACAAAAAATTTGACACCGAGTCACAAGGAAAAATTAGGGCAGATAACCAAAAGCTTGGTCAAAGAGGTAGGTTTTAAGGAACATCTTAAAAAGGAGGAGAGAGGTCGAGAGGTTTAGGGAGAGAATTCCAAAGCTTAGGGCCTAGGCAGCTGAAGGCACGGCCACCAATGTTTGAGCGATTAAAATTGGGGATGCTCAAGAGGCCAGAATTAGAGGAGCACAGGTATCTTGTTGGGGTTGTGGGGCTGGAGGAAATTACAGAAATAGGGAGGGGCAAAGCCATGGAGGGATTTGAAAATAAGATGTAAAGAAACACCTTTGGTGCTATTAAATTGTTTAAATGTCAGAAGAATTCACACTCCGCTATCGCTATTTCATTTCTTCACCACTCAAGTCTTCATAATTTTACACCAGGGGAACCTTGATTATCTTCTAAGGGAGCAGGCCCCATCCTACTGACAATGGAGAGGCCCACTACATTGACAAGGGCTAATTTTGCATCTTCCTGCAACCGGTGGTGAGCATTGCCTGCTGGCAGCGCAAAATCAGAAATTTAGGCACGTGCCGACAATGATTCTATTTGTGATGATCATTATAAATATCTTAAGAGTTTTGATCTTACTTCATATATATTCCATTAAAATAATGTTTGTCAACCATTGTATGGTCTAGTTCAGTTGTCACCATGGTGAGACACATGATACAGTTATGGACAGTTTAATACTCTGATCCTTCAGTTGACGATCATTAACCGATCCAAATATAGGATCCAAAGGGAAGAGGATAAATAAGAGTGATTTAGATTTTCAGCCTGGTAAACAGAAAATCATGCGTGAAGTATTAGTGCATGCGCCGCTCAGTTTCTAATTTTGGAGAGGGGACCTTAAACAAGCATTAGGCCCCTCATTACCATTTGCAAGAAGCCCAGCGCCTGCTTAAGGCAGCCGCCAGAGAAACCTGAATATTGCCCGAGCCAATATGGAGTCGGCGAACTTCAGAGCCCTGCAAAACTGGATTGTTTTCCTCACATTTCGCACCTGAGACATGGGTGAAACAAGGTCCAATTTTGTCTCCCAAAATACTCTGCTCAAGATTAAGCGTTCTGGCACAGGAAGCAACCATGATATTTTTAATGTCACAGCTTAAAAGGCTGTTCTTAATCTATCTTTATTTCAAGCCGATTGCTCATTAAGACCAGGGCTAATCTCTCCACTGGGTTTGTGGCCTAATATTAACCCACTGCCATCGGCATTAAATCCGGTAGAGAACATAAAAAAAGTTGGTTGAAAAAAATTGCTGCTGCAGACAGAAGTTCAATTTCTCCCTCTGCTCCAAACTTGAGCTAAAATCTTTAGTAAGGTTGTTTGCCAGTTTCAAACTTATTAAGACCAGTTTGTTGCATTGCTGTTTCCACCAATTTCTATGTAAATACAGTAAACTCTTGTTTAAAGGGCACTTTATCATCCGGAATACTTTAATAACCGGCAAAATAGATATATCTCAATACAAAGCAACACCTCAATAACCGGTAATCTTGCCGAATCCATCCAGCACTCGTTTTGCTGAGTCCGAGTCTCCCGCGGTGGCCGAGTTAGTCAGTGGTGATGGCGAGTGGAAAAGCAGCACCGTGGTAGGTATACCTCTCTGTTATCCTGAATTTTTCATCAACCGGCACCATCCTGGTCCCATAGGCGCCGGATAAGAAAGAGTTTACTGTACTGCAGTTTTTGTTTGTTCTTACTTTAAATAGGAGTAAAAATAAGGGAAGTGCAGTAATGCTAATGTTTGCTTATACTTCTGCATGTGCGCAAAAGGCAGGGGGCTGAAAGAGAACAGAAACTGCACAGAATCCTTACAGCACAGACATCAGACACCCACAGGAATGTATCTATCGCCTCGGGAGTAACTACCTGGATATGACTGCAGACCACTGCGCGCAACAGCTGGAAGATGGCCGCCAAGTTCCATTTTGTGGCACTGAGCTGGGGGACACAGAAAGTGGCCGCAGTCCTGATTGTTTATGCTTCAGTGTTCCTTCTTACTGCTATGCTTCAGTGTTCCTTCTTACTGCCAGTGCGGGTGCACAAGAATAAACCTTTCCTTCGTGCCTCAAAAACATCCAAAAAAATCACTGAGGCTTTGCCAAGTACATTTTGGCACCAAGCTGCAGCAGCAGAGATTCAGGCAACAAGACTTTCTGTTTTGATTATTGACAGTCTTCCAAGAGCACAAGGCATCATTGAAATGCACACATATGCTCATTCAGCCTAAGCACAGTCATGCAGAAATAGAAAAACCAATGTGCAGATAACGTTTGATGCCTGCCTAAACATCCTCCATGATAATGGCAGGTAATCTGGGAGCTGTCATGAGTTTTGCATCATGCAACATTCCAGCATTCAAGATTTGTTTCGAGAGAGAACATGTCTGTTTGTAGGTTTCTACAAGTCTAATTATGCCCTCAGCTGAAATCCATACATGCAAATTTTTCAGCAGCTGTCAGTGGATAATGTCCATAGTACTGAGTAAGGCAATTCTAGCACCAGGCACTGATGATGTGGCACCACCATGACTGGTCTGATCTGTGCAGAAACAATATTGATATTTATTTTAATGCTTATGCACCAGTCACTCTACACATGCAGACTGTGTAAATCCACATGCTGATGAAAACACAGCTTAAAAACAAAATAATACTCCCATCATACAAATATAAGCAGTCACAGAGCAGCTATGATATTGATAGCAAGTGATGGGAAAATCTTTAGAGAAGTAGCAAGGCTTGGGTAGTCATAGCCATTTTTTAAATCCATTATAAATGTTTTTGACTGGAAGTTAGCTTGCCAGTCTAAAAAACTTCCTGCTTGACACCAATCCAATTTTCCCTATAATTAAGCAGCCAGTGTTTTATACAAGTTCATCCTAATTTCCACACTTTTGTACTCTATACCTCTATTTATGAAGCCCAGGATCCTGTCAGACTTTTTAAACTGCTTTCTCAACCTGCCCTGCCACTTTCAAAGTTGGCAGGAAGAAACTGCCCAGCTGCTAAATTCAGACGGCAGGCGGCCCCGTCAGGGACCAGAGGGAACAATCCCCGGCACGAAGGGAAGTCTTTAAGAGGAAGAACCAACAGGGAAGACGAGGAAGCCAAGGTTTCCTTGCGCGGCCCAGAGAATCACTACCGCTCCTGCTAGCCCACAAGGAAACTTTAAAAAAAAATTAAACTCACTTTTCTGAGCCGTGACCAACTGCTCAACATCTTTGATTACAGTTGGACCCAAATAACAGTCAGCAGAGTCCTCGACACTTGCCATTTAAAATTGCACTGGGCCAGATGAAGCCAGTGAGTAAATCTCCCAGCCACCCCGCAAATTTAACTGCCCCACCCAGTTTCCACCAGGTGGGGGGAGGGGGGTAAAAGTCCCCCTTTGTTGCAGCTTGGAGACTGACCTTTCCCATTGCCAAAGGCTTTGAAACTGATAAACTATCACAGAATGAATATGGTGATTAAAGGCACTAGATTTATTTTATTTGACTTTAATGAACAACAGCTGCAGTCAATTACAATATTTGTGACCAATAAACTGTTACCACTTCCTACAGATATCACTATTATTGTGTTGCGTTTCAAACAGTATGACATCTATGGCACGTAAATTAAACCAAGAGCACCATTAGAGTCATATCGTGCCTGCAATTTTGTGACTTTCCATCAGTAAAGTAGCAATTATGTGGGAGTAAAATGTTATACAGTAAAAAGCAAAATCTGAAAGAAAGAGAATGTTAATTTGACACTGTCTAAATCACTACAAAAATGTGATTATTAAACCCTTACTAAATATTTAATTATATAATGAAGTGCTTTCCAAACCAGAGTAATGATCTTGTGAAGTAGAGGACTGCTTTGTCCAGCTTCCAGTGTTGCCTGTTTTAATGCTTTAGTGGATTTTTTGTCGCTTCTCTTCCAGCTGTCTGAGATTTTGCTTATGAATAAACATCTTGGCTTTCAAATCCCCATTAAAGTGATATTATCCCAAAGCTCTCCTTCATCCACTGCTAATTTCAAACATTATCTACAGAGCACACATTAAAGTACTCCATATGCAAGTAGCATTTCCCATTGAGGTTGAACTGAATCAGGGACAAAACTTTGTTTTGAATTTACATAAACAGAATTATGAATTCAGAATATGTCCAACCCAGAGGAGAAATCCATTAAGCTGTTTAGCTAAAAGCAACTGTCTTCAGGACAACAGCAGCATCAAGTCCAAAGGAGGTTGCAATAACTTCTGACGCACCAAATTTTAGTCCAAAGGTTCTGAAATGAATCCTGTTATCCTTGGCCAAAATCATGAAACAGGAGACGAGGGGTGTTTTCCTTATGGATCCTCATCCATTGGAAAGCAGCAATAGTCGCTGTATATATCCTAATAGTTCTTCATCCACTAGGTTCTCTGAATATTGTACCTGAACAACCTCACAAGTTAAGAAATTCAAGCCCAGAAATTCTGAGGCGGGGTGTTTTGGAGGTAAATCTAGGATGCAAGAAAATTTCTGCCTGCTCCAAGGATGCACCCTGACCCTAACTCATATGCAGGCATCAGGGACATTTGCATATCGCTGGCCGCCACCCATGCCACTTATGGTGCCTGCCTCAAGAGAGGACAGGGATTTAACCATGGTGCTTGGTTGCAGCCTAAGTGAGATGGCATTGCCTGCCCAGGATGATTGCAAGGTTAATAATGCTGCCACTTTCCTTAAGCCAACTTTTGAAGAACTTGCCTTTTGGATTTTAAATCCCCGCCAGGCCTTTAACAACACTAGACGCCACGGATACACAAGCATCCCAGTGTTACGAGGGCACAAATGGCAGTAAATATATTGAATAACATTTCCTTCATTTTCATGCTGTCACAATACACCTGCTCATGTATGGGTGGGGGTATTATGCATCCACCCATGCTCCCTGTCATTTTCTGACAGATGGAAAAATGGGCCAAGAGCCCGTCTGATCATGTCCCGACCCAAACGCTGCCCTCACCTACCTAGATGGTATTATTCTTATAGGTGAAAGTACTTAAAGGGACAGGCGTCCCTCCAGATTCTATCAAACAGCTAGAATATATTAACCGACAGCATAATGAAAGAACAATATAACTTTTACAATGACATGAATTTACTGATTATATGGAAAATAGAGCCAAAAATGTTATTTTTTTCAAAAGCCTATTTGCACACACAAGAATAAAGCCCACTGTATCTAATTTTGCTTTTAATTTACTTCTTTGAGTAGCAGCGAGATTCCAAGCATGGCCTGGATTTTCTTTCCCCCAGAGAAGAGAAAGGGGAGAAAAGCAACAGGTGCCAGTGTTTTTGTGAGGAAAACAACCTATCTTTCTGTGTTTTATCTTTTTGTCAGATATTATGGGGATGATTTCCTCTGTGTGGGATATTTTTCTTTAAATCAACATGATGTTATATTGCTGCACCAAGCACACACAGGAAATCGACAGGTTCACTAATGCCCTTTTGGCAAGGAAACCTGCCATCTTTACCTGGTCTGGCTTATATGTGATTCCCGTCCAATACTGTGGTTGACTCTTAAATGCCTTCTGAAAAGGTCTGGAAAGCCACACGGTTGCATCAAAGTGCTAAACTCCAGCAGTTCAAGAAGGGTCATCACCGCCTTCTCAAAAGCAGGTTAGGCTAGATTAAAGTACTGAAAATCACCAGGAAGATGCTATTGCTAAAATATCTTTGCAGCCTGGAAGACACCAGGCTGTAATAGAGGAAACGTTCACCTAAGTGCCTGAGTTACCCATTTAACTACATGTAGACTATGCAGCACACCAGTACACCATCACAGGCATGGCACTCTGCACTACTGCAAGTACCATGAGTGCCCATCTTTTAATCTGCTTGATTTAGTACAACCATTTTATTTTCCCATGCATGTGTGCTTAGGGTTTATATCTACTGCTCCCTCTTGGTCACAGTGCATGGTATCTGTCTTTTATGACCTGTTTTAGTACTCCTTCTAGGGGTTTCCTGAGTGGAAAGAATAAATAAGGTAGCTGAATGTTGAGTTTCAGTCAGAGTCGCTTGGAGGATTGAGGTGTCCTTGTACCTCCTGGTGCTAGGTCATGAGGTGGTCCTGAAACTGCTTCTGTCATGTCAGTTGCTGCAGTGGCTGACTGCTGCTTCTCATTTTCTAACACATTTACTATCTTTTGAAAGAGGATATAAATGTGCCAGGTGTGTTGGCATCCTGAAAGACAGCAAGCAATCAAAAGATACTTAGGGATGAGGAAGGCCATTCGGCCCATCTTAATTCATCCACCCAAAACAACCCTACATTCTCCCCAACCCCTCATTTCTGCATCTAGTTGTTTCTTAAATGATTCCATGATTATTGGTTTCACTAATCTACATGGATGTCCATTCCAAGTGTTGATCATGCTCTGCATGAATGTGCCCCATGTCCCCCCCACACACACAAATGGATTCACCCTGAATTTCTGGGCCTTTGTGTTTATTTTAAAACTATTTCCTTCTTGTTTATGCCATTTAACTTGAAATAATATTATCCCTACTGAACTACAGGGAAAAACGTTGATCCTCTGGAAGGAGCCAGACTTTAGTACTTCTCCAGTCTTAAGTGAAGTCTGTATATCAGTAGCTGTGATTGGCATATATTTCACAGATACCTTGGAGGGGGCTTGCTTTAGCATAGCAGCTTGAAGTATCTTCTATCACTACCAGAATCTGTGCAATTCTGCACATTGTGCAGAGCCCCCAATCCCCCAGGACAAACCGCCTCTGACTCCATATCCACTCCATCACCAAGACCACCAACTTTCACCTCCGTAATATTACCATCTCTGCCCCTGCCTCAGCTCATCTGCCGCTGAAACCCTCATCCATGCTTTTGTTACCTCTAGACTTGACTATTCCAATACTCTCCTGGCCAACCTCCCATCTTCCATCCTCCATAAAATTGACCTCATCCAAAACTCTGCTGCGGAGTGGGACTAGCGGTTACAGCACGGAAGGCGGCCATTCGGCCCATCGAGCCCGTGCCGACTCTCAGCTAGTCCCACTCCTCTGCCCTTTCTCCATAGCCCTGCATTTTTTTTCCTTCAGATACTTATCCAACTCTCTTTTGAAAGATAAGATTGAGTCTGCCTCCACCACCCTTTCAGGCAGTGTATTCCATATCTAAACCACTCGCTGCGTAAAAAAGTTTTTTCTTACGTCGTGCCTTTGGTTCTTTTGCGAATCACCTTAAATCTATGTCCTCTGGTTCTCGACCCATCTGCCAATGGGTACAGTTTCTCTCTATCTACTCTGTCCAGACCCCTCATGACTTTGAACACCTCTATCAAATCTCCTCTCAATCTCCTCTGCCGCAAGGAGAACAACCCCAGCTTCTCCAGTCTATCAACGTCACTGAAGTCCCTCATTCCTGGAATTATTCTCGTAAATCTTTTCTGCACCTTCTCCAAGGCTTCACATCCTTCCTAAAGTTTGGTGCCCAGAATTGGACACAGTACTCCAGTTGGGGTCAAACCAGTGTTTTATACAGGTTCATCATAATTTCCACACTTTTGTACTCTATGGGCTCGATTTTGTCAATGGGGAGCTTTTGGAGGCGGGACTCCCACTTTTTGGGTTGTAGTCCCGCCTCCATCGACTTGTGGCCAACCCACGCTATTTTCCCTTGATTGACCTAGTTAAGCCCGCCCAGCGGGCTCAGCAGGCCAATTAAGGGACACCTGGTTACTGGTGACGTCAGCGATTGACATTTCATCTGTCAAGAGCTTTTGACAGATGAAAAATCAGTGTTTGACAGCTCTGTGAAGCGGTCAAACACTGACAATCTGTCTTCTAACTTGAGTCCCTCTACTCAGATTCAGTTAGAGAGCTCTCCAGACCAGAAAGCAGAGGCTGCAGCTTTTGACAGTTCAGCGGCCATTCTGCTTTCTGTACCGGTGAGCTGAGGGACTCCCGAGAACTGAAGGAAGGAAGCCTGCAGGAGAAAGTAAAAGGTAAGTAAAACTTATTAAAACACTTTACACTTACCTCACACACTTACCTCTGCACACATGCACCCATCACTCACCTGCACAATGGACATCGCGACTCCTCCAACCCCTGCAGACCGACGGTCCGCCTCGCTAACTTGGTGTGGTTCAGAGCCGTCAGACAGCCCACACTTCAGGGCTAAAAATAGGGATTAGGCAAAAAACTGCCTGTTAACTACTTGTTAACAGGCAGTTAATTGGCACTAATCCCCTTCCCGCCTTGGGGAGGCAGCTCCCAGCACAGGTCGGGTACCCGCCTCCTGGAACATTGGCACGGAGGCGGGTTGGGGGCGGGATGGGTTCATGCCCCCCAATTCTGCAATTTTCCCACCACTCCCGCCTCCAAACCCGTCTCCTCGGGGCTTGGAAAATCGAGCCCTATCTCTCTATTTATGAAGCCCAGGATCCTGCTTTCTCAACCTGCCCTGCCACCTACAACGATTTGTGCACATATAGCCCCAGGTCTCTCTGTTCTTGCACCCCATTTTGGATTGTACCATTTAGTTTATATGTCCTCTCCTCATTCTTTCTACCAAGATGTATCACTTCACACTTTTCTGCATTAAATTTCATCTGCTACGTGTCCGCCCATTTCACCAGCCTGTCTATGTCTTCCTGAAGTCTATCACGCTCCTCCTCACTGTTCACTATACTTCCAAGTTTTGTGTCATCTGCAAATTTTGAAATTGTGCCCTGTACACCCACATCCAAGTCATTAATATATATCAAGAAAAGTAGTGGTCCTAGAACCGACCCCTGGGGAACGCCACTGTATACCTTCCTCCAGTCCGAAAAAACAACTGTTCACCACTACTCTCTGTTTCCTATCACTTAGCCAATTTCGTATCCATGCTGCCATTGTCCCTTTTATTCCATAGGCTTCAACTTTGTTGGCGAGCCTATTATGTGGCACTTTGTTGAACGCCTTTTGGAAATCCATGTACACTACTTCAACGCATTACCCTCATCAACCCTCTCTGTTACCTCATCAAAAAACTCAATCAAGTTGGTTAAACACGATTTGCCTTTAACAAATCCGTGCTGACTTTCCTTAGTTAATCCACACCTATCCAAGTGACTGTTAATTTTGTTCCTGATTACTGTTTCTAAAAGCTTCCCTACTGCCAAAGTTAAACTGACTGGCCTGTAGTTGCTGGGTTTATCTTTGCACCCTTTTTTGAACAATGGTGTAACATTTGGAATTCTCCAGTCCTCTGGCACCACCCCCATATCTATGGAGGATTGGAATATTATGGCCCATACCTCCACGATTTCCGCCCTCAATTACCTCAGCATCTGAGGATGTATCCCATCCGCTCCTGGTGACTTATCTACTTTAAGTACAACCAGCCTTTCCAATACTCTTCTTTATCAATTTTTATACTATCAAGTGTCTCCACTACCTCCTCCTTCACTATGTCTATGCAGCATCCTCTTCCTTGGTGAAGATAGATGCAAAGTACTCATTTAGTACATCAGCCATACCCTCTGCCTCCATGCATAAGTCTCCTTTTTGGCCCCTAATCGGCCCCACCCCTCCTCTTTCTACCCTTTTACTATTTATATGCCTATAGAAGACTTTTGGATTTCTTTTTATGTTGGCTGCCATTTTATTCTCATACCCTCTCTTTGCCCCGCTTATTTTCCTTTTCACTTCCCCTCTGACCTTTATATATTTAGCCTGACTCTCAGATGTACTTGCAACCTGACAGCTGTCATACCCGCTCTTTTTCTGCTTCATCATATTGGCTATCTGTTTTATCATCCAGAGAGCTCGGACCTTAGTTGCCCCACCTTTCCCCCTCATGGGAATGTACCTCGACTGTACCCAAACTATTTCCTCTTTAAAGGCAGCCCATTGTTCCACTACAGTTTTGCCAGCCAATCTTTGAATCCAGTTTACCTGGGCCAGATCCGTTCTCATCCCACTGAAATTGGCCTTCCCCCAGTTAAACATTCTAAGTCTAGATTGCTCCCTGTCCTTTTCCATAGCTAATCTAAACCTTATGATACTATGATCACTGTTCCCTAAATGTTCACCTACTGACACTTGCTCCACTTGACCTACCTGATTCCCCAGAACCAGATCCAGCAATGCCTCCTTCCTCGTCAGGCCGGAAACATACTGATAAAGAAAGTTCTCCTGAACACACTTGAGAAATTCTTCCCTTTCTCTGCCCTTTACACTATTACGATCCCAGTCTGTATTAGGATAATTGAAATCCCCCATTATTACTACTCTTTGGTTCTTGCACCGCTCTGTAATTTCTCTGCAAATTTGCTCCTCCATATCTTTCCCACTATTTGGTGGTCTATAGAATACACCTAGTAGTGTAATGGCACCTCTATTATTTCTTAACTCTAGCCATATAGATTCTGCCCTTGACCCCTCTAGGACATCCTCCCTTTCTAGCACTGTAACATTCTCCTTAACCAATACTGCCACACCACCTCCTATCTTTCCTTCTCTGTCTTTCCTGAACACCTTATAACCAGGAATATTTAATATCCAATCCTGCCCTTTTTTGAGCCAGATCTCAGTTACTGAATGTTGAAGTTACTGATGTAGAACAATAGCACAGAGATGAATGTACATTAAAATAATGTTTTAAAGGACAATACAGGCAATGATAATGGCCCAGAAATTTTGGTCTCCACGGATGAGTACGCACGGGGTACTCACCCGTAGGCCCAAAGGAAGTGCCGGTTTCGTGCATGCACTGCGCATGCGCGGGAAACCGGAACTTCCGTTCCCTTAAAGGAAGGGGTTCAGAGGTCGAACGCGTGCGCCGGAGAGGCAGCGTGTGCGTATGGAACTTACGTTTTTTTTCCAGGTTTCTCCGGGAGGGTAAGTCTCCAGGAGTTACACATGTAAAAAGCAGCTGCAAGGCCTGCTTTTAACAAGGTAAATGGTGAATTAATTAAAATTAAAACATTTTTTTCCACAGGTTTATTATTTTTAAATACTTTAAAGAAAGGTAAGTTTATTTTTAGCCCCATTAGAAAATGTAATTAATTTTTTCAAAAATTTAAATTATTGTTTAAAATAGTTATTTTATGCAATTTACAGTTATTTTAAAAATGTGATTTTTAAAAACATTTATTTGAAGTTTTAGTGATGTTTTGGGGCTTATAGTATTTATAGTTTTGACAGCTCTTCCTGTCAATTTTATGAATGGCATTCCCTGTTACCATTGGCTCTCCATGGCCCACGTGATCCCAGGGGACGCTTCGAACTAACTGCGCCCCTGGGATACGCAAGCACTGCGCACAGGCAGCTGGATCAGGCGCCTGGATCGGAATTCCACGGGGCCCTACAGCTCAACGGCTGGCGCGCTAGCTAAGTGCAGGTCAGAGGCTTGCACCCGCGGGAAGCCTCCAATCCGAATTTCTGGGCCAATGTTTTGCTAGAAGTTTCACTGTTTTAGAAACATTTTAAAAGTGGATTTAATAACAACTTTGTGAATCCTGTTAAGTTTGTTGTAGTTGCAGGTAAATGCATGCCATTGAGAAGATGTCAGGCGTCTCAATCTGTCCAACAATGACTTGCATTTATATAGCACGTTTACATAGAAACATAGAAGATAGGAGCAGGAGTAGGCCATTCGGCCCTTTGAGCCTGCTCCGCCATTCAATGCGATTATGGCTGATCATCCAAATTCAGTACCCGGTCCCTGCTTTCTCCCCATACCCCTTGATCCCTTTAGCCTTAAGAAATATATCCTACTCCTTCTTGAATATATTTAATGAACTGGCCTCCACCGCCTTCTGTGGTAGAGAATTCCACAGGTTCACCACTCTCTGGGTGAAGAAATTCCTCTGCATTTCTGTCCTAAACAGCCTACCCTTTATCCTTAGACTGTGTCCCCTGGTTCTGGACTTCCCGACCATCGGGAACATCCTTTCTGCATCTAGTCTGTCCAGTCCCGTCAGAATTTTATAAGTTTCAATGAGAGCCCCTCTCATTCTACTAAACTCCAGCGAGTACAAGTCCAATCGACCCAATTTCTCCTCTTACGTCATTCCTGCCATCCCAGGT
The DNA here is from genome assembly GCF_052327205.1 of Somniosus microcephalus. Classification (NCBI taxonomy): domain Eukaryota; kingdom Metazoa; phylum Chordata; class Chondrichthyes; order Squaliformes; family Somniosidae; genus Somniosus; species Somniosus microcephalus. The sequence goes on from NC_140990.1 coordinate 288,900,914, forward strand.
ATCAGCCTGGTGAATCTTTGCTGAACTCCTTTCATGGCAAGAACATCCTTCCTCAGATAAGGCGACCAAAACTGCACACAATACTCAAGATGTGGTCTCACCAAGGCCCTGTACAACTGCAGCAAGACATCCTTGTTCCTGTACTCAAACCCTCTCGCTACGAAGGCCAATATACCATTTGCCTTCTTAACCGTCTGCTGCACCTGCATGCTTACCTTCAGCGACTGGTGCACAAGGACACCCAGGTCTCGTTGCACTTCCCCTTTTCCCAATCTATTGCCATTTAGATAATAATCTGCCTTCCTGTTTTTGCCGCCAAAGTGGATAACCTCACATTTATCCACGTTATATTGCATCTGCCATGTTTCTGCCCAATCACCCAACATGTCCAAATCATCCTGGAGTTTCTCGACATCCTCCTCACAGCACACACGTCCACCCAGCTTTGTGTCGTCTGCAAATTTGGAGATAGTACATCTAGTTCCCTTGTCCAGAGTAAAATCGTCCCAAGGTGGTTCACAGTAGCGTTATCAGACTAAATTTGCCACATATGGAGCAGTAGGTTTTAAGAAGCCTTCTTTCCCAGGGCTGTCATCCTACTGAACTCCACAAATAAACTCTAAAGCCTGCACATCTGCCAATGCACTTTATTATGGTTATGTTTATGTTAATGTATTACAAACCAAATGAATGTTGAATGTTTAAATGTCTTAATCTAAATGTACACTCTCGGGAGCCGCAAGCCTACATTTCGTTGTACTGCACTTGTGCACTAACAATGACAATAAAGTTGATTATGATTATGATGATTATGATGGTGATAAAGGAGGAGAAAGAGGTAGAGAGGCAGAGAGGTTTAGGGAGGGACTTCCAGAGCTTAGGGCCTAGGCAGCTGAAGGCACGGCCGCCAATGGTGAAGCAATGAAAATCGGGGCTTGCCAAGAGGCCAGAATTGGAGGAGCGAAGAGATCTCAGGCTGGAATGGGAGAGGGAGAATCACCCAAGCATGCTGGATGGACACCATAAGCAAGAACTAATTAGTGCTATTCATTTTGTAACCAAGGCCAGAATTTTCCCGTTGCCTTGCGTGCGGGTTTGGAGGCGGGTCAGCTGTAAAAGTAACGGAAATAGGCAGCGCGTCGGGAACCCGCTGTCATCCCACCTCCTCCCACCTTTAACTCGGGCACGTTTCCCAGCGCGCTACAGACACGATCGGCAGAGGCGGGCGACCTAATTCAACTCATTAACTGCTGGTTATCAGACCCTTAAGAGGGTTTTTAACTGCAGCTTCTGAATTTAACAGCATGAATGCAGGAAGTACGCAACTCAGGAAGCTCACCTGTGAAGGGGAGGTGGAAGCTCAGCGGCCATTGTGCGAGTCCATTAACTGACAGCTGGGAAAACCACATAAATATACACACCTTACAGCTCATTAGTTGCCTAAGGGAAAGGCTGTTGCTGACTCCATTTTAGATGTAGGTTTCTGGAGTTTGCAGGTCATTTCTGCAACCTCAGAAGCCACTCTCAGCACATTGCTAGTCAGTATTAGAACATTGAGGGATTGGCCCCTGATCGCTATGACATCAGCATGGGTGCTGCTTATACTGTCTCAGCTTGGTCCTCAGAATCAGACCACGATGAGTCCCACCACCAACAGCAGCAGCCACACCAGCAACAGCAGCCTTCTCCTCAACGACCTGATGCTCCACAGGAGAGAGGGGGTCAGCACAGAGCTGCGCCGCGCCGGAGGCGATGCCCCCAACACAGGGTATACAGGCAGAGGATGAGCTTCCTCAACATGACTGAGCAGCAGTGCTTCAGGAGGCTCAGGCTATCAAGCCAGGTCGTCGCAGACATTTGTAACTTGTTGGAACAAGACCTGCTGCTCAGAGGTCCTGGTGGACACTCCTTACCAGTGGCTGTCAAGGCCACCACCACCCTCAACTTCTTCACCTCAGGCTCCTTCCAGGGATCTGCAGCAGACATTAGCGGGATCTCGCAGTCCGCCGGCCACAGATGTATCACACAGGTGACCGATGCCATGTTTGACAAGTCAACCAATGCTATCAACTTTGCCACTGATGAAGCCAGTGTTACTGAGCGGGCGCTCGGCTTTGCGGCTCTTGCTGACTTCCCACGGGTGCAGGGCATCATCAACTGCACACATGTGTCCATGAAGGTATCTCCACATCACCCAGGAGTGTTTTTGAACCACAACGGCTTCCACTCCCTCAAAGTGCAGCTCGTCTGCAAGCATAAGATGATTACGCATGTGTGCACCAGATTCCCTGGCAGCTGACATGACTCTTTTGTGCTGCTCCTCCTGCGACTGTGCAGGGTTAGACTCGGCCATCGGCATCCGAGGAAGCTTACGAGGCTCTGACTGAGGGGGTGGGCAATGGGTAAGAAGTGGTAGTGCTTTGAGAAGAGCCCCTACTTCCATGCCGCCTCTCATGGAGCACCCGCACTTCCCTACTAGTAAGGAGCTGGAGAGCACCTTGCTGCACATCAGCGGGGCGATGAGGACCCAAGTCAACATTTAAATCCCTCCTTGAGAGGAGGTCTATGAGCGCCTGCCATCTGTTGTCCTCAGCAAGCATGTGCTCATGTGACTGGCGCATTAGCTGCTCCATGCAGGTGGCCATCCTTTACATGGAAAAGCACATCGTCGCTCTCGCCTGTGACATGGTGGTGCTCCTGTTGGAGATGGACTCCTCCATTCTCTGAACATTTGCAGACATCACGGCTGCAAAAGATGCCAGAGCCTCGCGCAATTGTTGCTGCCCCTCCAAGATCACCCTCTTTCTCGATGGCCCCCCGAGGTTCAGCGTCTCCATGCAGCTCAGCCGAGCTGGGAGTGTCTGGCGCCCTCTGACGAGGAGTCTTCACTGCTGTCCCTGTCTCCACCATCTGCTCTTGCTCACTTGTGAATTGAGAGTCACCAGGTGACAGCTCTACTCTATGGTGCAAAGGATCCACCGAGGTATGAGTATCTGCGCTGGTGCTGGCTGCGCTTGTGTCTGCTGATGCTGCGCCCTCAAAAGCTGGAGGTTCCTATGAGGAATCATCTTCCTCCTTCGGATGGACAGTGGGGATGGGGGGGGGGGGGGGCGCAGTTGATGGACCTATGGGAGAGTAAAGCGATGAATTAGAAGTGTTATAATAAGAATGGCTAACGGTACTATTATGCATATGATGACATTTCACTGGCTGCTGACATCAGTCACCATATGGGTGACTTGTATGCCTTGTGGCTTTATGAGATGTGAATCTGTCACTAGGTTACTGGGAGGGGCCCCTCTCTCTGTCTCCCACTGCCAGCATCTCTTGAGCTCCCAAAATTTCCAGAGCCGCCTCCTCTGCTGCTGTAAGATGTGTGATTACTGGAGGGCCACTATAGAGGCTGAGTGAAAAGCTCATTCACAATGTGCATTCTCTTGTCTGTCTAGATCCAGACGGTTTTCAACATTCAGTACTGAGCTATTATGCAAAGACCAAACATTGTTTAGGAGATTAAGGGGGCAAAATTGGGCACCTTTGCCCCTCCAGTTAGCGCCCCCGGGGGCGCTAACGGGGCACAAATGGCTTTGCAACCGGGCGCGGCACAGACATCGACTCCCGCCATATTCAGCAGAAGTTTTGCGGCGGTGCTACGGCGTTGGGCCCCGATCTCCTTCGCCCAGAGATCATGACGTCATCGCTGTGCGCATTGCCCCAGACCCGAAATTGACTTCTGCCCCCTGCAGCAGCGCCGGTCAAAAACACCGACACCTGCAGGAGGCGTGCACTGGGCGGCTGGCCGCTTCGGGAGCGATGATTAAAGGCAAGGTGGCCGCGGTAAGTAAAAAAAAAACTTACATTTCTCGTTCCAGTTTTTTTCACGGGTTCCTTTCCTACGACCATTGTTCTCTATCATAGAAATGAGCAGTTTTGCTACAATGACGGTGTTCATGGTTTGATGTAACTAAATACAGTTTATTTTAAGCAAATTACATGTCAACATTAAAGCCAGCTATCTCATCTCTATGCACTTGTGAAATTGATAACTATTTCTGGTTTCTAATTAACGCTATCATGCACTGCCAACAGCTGCTGCAAATTCACCTCTTCACTGTTTAAAAAAAAAATGTATCACTGTAAACCAAACACATATCTCAATAAATGAAATGCTTTTTGTGTGCCACAAGGACTCTGTGTTATTACACTTTATGGCGTGTACTGAGCTGTGCAGAGCCGGAAAGCTTCCATTCCTTTCACAAGCTGTTTAGACTCACACATGAAGGGTGAGGTACCAGAGAACTGCTGGCTTTCACTTCAGCAACAGTCACTGGCTTTAAGAGAACAAAGGGTAAGGCAAGAAAATTGTAAAACAGAAGTATGTTTTCATTACTTCAAATATTTTTCCTGACCAAATACAAACCTCTCATCCTCAGATTTTGCTAAGTGAGAGGCAGTGGCGGGGTCGAGAGAGGTGGTGGACAGTCAGAGCTGTGTGTCATCAGTGTACACGTGGAACTGACTCCCGACTGCGGATGATGTCACAAAGGTCAACATGTTGATGAGGAAGAGGAGGGGACCACGGATTGATCCTTGAGGGACTCCAGAGGTGAGTGTGCATGGGTGGGAAGAGAAACTTTTAATAGAGATGCTTTGGCTACACTTTGACAGGTAAGAGTGGAACTAACTGAAGGCAGTCCCACTGAACTGGACAACGGAGCAGAGGTGTTGGACGAGAATGGTGTGATCGACCGTTTTGAAGGTAGAGAGAGATCGGGGAGAACAAAGAGGATAAAGCATCACAGTCCACAGTCAGATAGAATCATTTGCGACTTTAGTTAGGCCCATTTTGGAAATACTCAGCAGGTCAGATAGCATCTGTGTAGAGAGAAACAAGGTAATGGCCCGGAATTTGCGGTTGGGATGACAGCGAACTGGCAGCATTCCACCTTTGAAACTGACCGCAACTTCGGGATTTGGCACATGCGCCATTCCAAAATCGCAGTCATTCATTGACAGATCCAAAACAGACTGTGCTGTGCAAACCACTCCCCCAGCCCCCCAACCCCCACCACAGAACCGGCAATCTGTGCAATCAGCCAAATCATTGAAACGGACGAAAACTTCAGTTCTTCCCCAGTAATTACGCTGTTAAATTCCCCACTAAAAGTTAGACCCAACGGGATTCGATGTAATTGGGGTTTTAATAGTGTTATTACTGCTAAACAAATGTTAAGGGCCTGGAAAACTAATTTTAAGTTTGTGCAGTGTGAAATTTGTCCATTTTAATAAAAATTAAAATTTTTAAGAAACTTTTAAAAAATATCATTTTTTTAAAAAGTTTGTCAATTTTTATTTCAGGTTTGCCTTTTCCCCATGTGAGAGCCCCAATTTTTGTTTTGCTCTCTCTAACATTTTTTAAAAGTTCGAACTTTAAGAGCTTACTCACTTCCTTGTTTGCTGTCTGAGAATTCTGCGTTTTGATTGGCTACTTAGACAGCTTGTTGACGTCACAGCAGTTCACACAAGTGAATCCCCACTAACTTCCGTTGATTTGAATTGAGGATCGGAAATCCCGAAGTTCTCGACACAGGGGTTGCGAGATCCTCGTGCAAAGCGTACTTCAGGACCAGCGGTGAACGCCTTCACTTTGCTGCTGACCGCAAGTTCCGGGCCAGTGTTTCAGGTCGGTAACCTTACTGCAGAACTGGAAAATGGTACACATGTAACCGGTTTTAAGCAAGCACAGAGGCAGGCACAGTGCTACAGAAACATTTTCCAGTTCTGACAAAAGGTCATGAAATGTTGACTCTGTTTCTCTCTCCACAGACGCTGTGGCCTGTATTTCCAGCATTTTCTATTTGTATTTCATTTTTCCAGCATCTGCAGTATTTTGCCAGCAACTTCCTGCACTGGGATTCTTGCTTCCCTAGTCCCGAAGGGGCCGGGCTTAAGACGAGATAATGGTACATGTAATGTATTATCACATGGTTTTTCACATGTTTAGTATGACAGTTCGCTCTGGCCTAGTAAAGCAAGCACATGGACTAGCAGTTCATCATGTCTCTGACCTTCATTTGTTCTACCCACATATATTACATTTTGGTGACGAGAATGGGATCCCAAAGCCTTTTTTAGGGATCATGGAAGGCCACAGTGTTCAACCTTCGAGTGGAAAAGTTTAAGGTGAATTTGTGGCACCCAAACTGAATTTTTGCAATGTTTTACTGTTAATCGTCTGTGCTTCGCCTTCGCGTGTATGTATACGCAGCAACAGCAGCGTTGATTCTCACAGGTACACAGGTAACGTGCTGAGTCACTGTTCAACGGGATCGGGACAATCATGGCCACGCCCACGGGATTCATCAGAAGCCTCGCCATGTATGACTGGGCTCGCCAACCACTCAGTTCTTACACTGAGCGGATGGAGACGTTTTTTAGGACCCATTACATTATTGAGACCAAAGGTGCAGGTGAGAATGTTCAAGCTCAAAATAAATAATTAGTGAATGGAAGAAAGCAATTTTTCTAACAGTTACTGAACACTCCGAACCTAACGTTTGACATAACATGCAAAATTGCCCTATCTTTGGAAATGGCGTCTAAGAATGCTAGGGAGCTCTGTCCAACTCAAGTGACTAGTGCAACTGAGGTCTACAGTCACAATGCCAAACATAAAGCTGTGGGACCGGGTCAAAAGCATGTCGGTGAAAGCAGTTCAGTGAATTGTTATCGCTGCAATGGAAATCACTCACCACAGTCCTGCCAATATAGAAATGCAAAGCGTTTTCACTGCCAGAAGCAAGGCCATATTTCAACAGCTTGTAGAGCTAGTTCTAAAGCAGGAAATAAGAACCATTCCAGTGGCAATGCAAAGCAGCGACAACAAAAGGAAGGAGTTCACAATATTGAAATGAACAAACCTGATGTTGAAGAACTAGGCATCTACAGTATCTATGCCACTAGCGGCAATGCTAGCACTACAGTATCTATGCCACTAGCGGCAATGCTAGCAGTCGTGAGAAAGACTTCTATACAAAACTTTTGATCAACGAGCAATATATTGATATGTGTATCGACGCAACAGTAGACTGCCCTATCATGAGTAGGGACATATATGAGAATAAGTTTAATCAAGTACCACTTAAAAAGAGTACCGTAGAGTTAAAAACCTACTCTGGATAAATCCTAGAGACATGTGGACAAATGGAATGTACAGTTCAGCACAATGGCCAGTCAGTAAAGCTGCCTATTATTGGAGCGAATTACAACAACAGGCCGACTCTCATGGGCAATGACTGGCTGAGAAAGTTAAAACTAGACTGGAAAAACATCTTCAGTGTAAATGCTTCAAAGAAGCAAATCAACACAATGCTGAACAAGTATGAAAGCTTGTTCACAGACAGTTATGAGGCCATCACTGGGTATGATGTGCATATCCGCATCAAGTCCAATATGAAGCCTGTCTATTGTAAGGCAAGGCCGGTCCCCTAAGCGTTGAAAAGTCAGGTGGAGGAAGAGCTTGCGAAGCTGAGAGAGAGTGGAATGCTAGTAAAAACTGACAAAAGTGAATGGGCTACTCCAATTGTGGTAGTGCCCAAAGCAGACAAAACTGTATACTTGTGTGGTGTCTACAAAGTTACTATCAACCAAGCAGTTGACAATGAGCAGTACCCGTTATCTACATCACAAGATTTGTATGTAGTACTCTTTAGGTCAAAGGTTTTCTCCAAGCTTGACCTGTGGCACACATATACTCAGCTGAATGTTGGCAGAGAGAGTCAACAGTATCTCACTATCAACATACAAGGGATTGTACTCATACACCAAGCTGTCGTATGGTGTAAAGACCTCCCCCAAAATATTTCAGGCTACAATGGATAAGATTTTTCAAGGAGTTCCAAATTGCTTATGAAATCAAGATGATGTGCTGATTGCAACAAACAGCGAAGAAGAAAATCTAGAAGTGTTAGATTCAAAGGTTGAATGCCCACAATGTCAAATTGAAAAGGAGCAAATGTGCTTTTGTGCAGCCCGGGGTTGTGTGCCTTGGTCTGAAAGTTGATGCAAATGGCATGCAACCTGTTAAGGAAAAGGTTGATGCTGTCATCAATGCTCCAAAGCCACAGAACATGTCTGAGTTAAGATCTTTCCTTGGAATGGTCCAGTACTACACACGTTTCTTACCTGAGTTAGCGACCATGCATTGCACAAGCTCCTCAAGAAGGATGTCCAGTTGAAGTGGACAAAATCGCAACAGGAAGCTTACGACGCTTGTAAGAGAAGTCTCTCTAGCGATGCTCTACTTGTGCACTACTGATGCGCTATCAATTACTCATAAAAGACTGAGAGTTAGAAGAGTAACTAAGGGCTTTTATTAACAACAGAATGGAGGTCTGCCTCGAGTGGTCGACCGGTCCAGGATACAAAGGGCTGGGGAGCAGTCACCTTTATACTAGGACCTGTGGGAGGAGTCAGCTGAGGCATGTCCAGGCATGTACACAGTGGAATACAAACAGGACAAACAGGAATACAAACAGTGGTTTACCACATTCACCCCTTGTTTAAAATTGAGTCCGGCGGGGTGAAGTGTATTAAAAGTTAGTGTATTGGAGTCTCTCCGGAGGTCTTGTCTGCCGCTGTGATCGGCGTGGCGACGGCAGGGGTAGTGAAGCTTCCGGCGTCGAGTCCAGCGTAGGCTGTGGCACAGGCGTGTCGTCCTCGTAGATGTCGAGCGGGTCGCGGGGCCCAGGCCTGCCGTCTGCTGGGGCTGGATATCGGATCGTGGGGGGGGGGGGGGTGGTAGTGGGTAGTGGGTTACTGTGGTCCCCGAGGGTGCAAGGTCTCTTATGGAGACTGTGTCCTCCCGCCCGTCCGGGTATGCGATGTAAGCATACTGGGGGTTGGCGTGGAGGAGGTCGACCCTCTCGACCAGGGGGTCTGTTTTATGGGTCCTCACGTGTCTTCTCAGTAGGACCGGCCCTGGGGACGTCAGCCATGGCGGTAGCGATGTCCCTGATGTGGACTTCCTTGGGAAGACAAACATTTTCTCATGAGGGGTGGCGTTAGTGGCAGTGCAGAGCAGTGACCGAATAGAGTGGAGCGCATCGGGGAGCACATCCTGCCAGCGGGAGGTTGGAAGGCCCCTAGACTTTAAGGCTAGCAGGACGGCCTTCCAAACTGTCGCATTTTCTCTTTCCACCTGTCCGTTCCCCCGGGGGTTGTAACTGGTGGTCCTGCTTGTGGCAATACCCCTAGTTAGCAGGTACTGACGGAGTTCGTCGCTCATAAACGATGAGCCCCGGTCGCTATGGATATAGCTGGGGAAGCCGAACAGGGTGAAGAGGTTGTTCAGACATTTAATGACCGTGGCACTGGTCATGTCCGGGCAGGGGAAGGCGAACGGGAAACGGGAGTACTCATCAATAATATTGAGGAAGTACACATTGCGGTCGGAGGAGGGGCGAGGCCCTTTAAAATCAACGCTCAGGCGCTCGAAGGGGCGAGTGGCTTTTATCAGGTGGGCCCTGTCTGGTCTATAAAAGTGTGGTTTGCACTCAGCGCAGACTTGGCAGTTCCTGGTCATGGTCCTGACCTCCTCAATAGAGTAAGGCAGGTTGCGGGCCTTGAGGTGGAAGAACCTGGTGACCCCCGGGTGGCAGAGGTCATTGTGGAGGACCCGTAGTCTATCGATCTGCGCGCTGGCGCAGGTGCCACGCGATAGCGCATCCGGGGGTTCATTTAGCTTCCCGGGCCGGTACAAGATCTCGTAGTTGTAGGTGGAAAGTTCGATTCTCCACCTCAAGATCTTGTCATTTTTGATTTTGCCCCTCTGCTTGTTGTTAAACATAAAAGCAACTGAACGCTGGTCAGTGAGCAGGGTAAATCGTTTTCCGGCCAGGTAGTGCCTCCAATGACGCACAGCCTCCACAATCGCCTGGGCCTCCTTCTCAACAGCGGAGTGTCTGGTCTCCGGGCCTTGGAGGGTTCGTGAAAAGAAGGCCACGGGTCTCCCCGCCTGATCGAGGGTAGCGGCCAGGGCAAAGTCGGACGCGTCGCTTTCCACCTGGAAGGGGATGGATTCGTCCACTGCGTACATGGTGGCTTTGGCAATGTCCTCCTTGATACGGTGGAAGGCTAAGCGGGCCTCTGCCGTCAAGGGAAAAGAGGTGGACTTGATCAGCGGACGGGCCTTGTCCGCATAGTAGGGGACCCACTGGGCGTAATAGGAGAAAAACCCTAGGCACCTCTTCAGGGCCTTGAGGCAGTGGGGCAGTGGAAGTTCCATAAGGGGACGCATCCGGTCGGGGTCGGGGCCGATGACTCCGTGTTCCACAACACAGCCAAGGATGGCGAGGCGGTTTGTGCGGAATATGCACTTCTCCTTGTTATATGTCAGGTTTAGGAGTTGGGCGGTGCGGAGGAATTTTTCGAGGTTTGCGTCATGGTCCTGCAAGTCACGGCCGCAGATGGGCACATTGTCCAGATATGGGAAAGTGGCCTGCAACGCATTTTGATCTACCATCCGGTCCATCTCCCTTTGGAAGATGGAGACCCCGTTGGTGACGCCAAAGGGAACCCTAAGGAAGTGGTAGAGGCGGCCGTTTGCCTCAAAGGCAGTGTACTGGCGGTCCTCAGGGCGGATGGGGAGCTGGTGGTACGCTGATTTCAGGTCAATGGTCGAGAAGACGCGGTACTGCGCGATCTGGTTGACCATATCAGCTATACGGGGGAGTGGGTAGGCGTCCAGCAGGGTGTAGCGATTTATTGTCTGGCTGTAGTCGATGACCAGGCGCTGCTTCTCGCTGGTCTTAACGACCACAACCTGGGCTCGCCAGGGGCTGGTGCTGCCCTCAATAATCCCTTCTTTCAGAAGCCGCTCCACTTCGGTTTTAATGAAAACCCTGTCCCCGGCACTGTATCGCCTGCTCTTTGTGGCGATGGGCTTACAGTCGGGGGTGAGGTTAGCAAACAGTGGTGGGGGGGTGACTCTGAGTGTGGAGAGGTTGCACCTGGTGCGCGGCGGGCAATTTGGAAGCTGCTGGCTGCGGACTGTGAGTGGGGGTAGGGGTCCACCGTACGCCATCGTAACACTTTTAAGGTGGCACTGAAAATCTAACCCCAGCAGGACGGCAGCGCAGAGGTCAGGCAGGACCAGAAGTTTAAAATGATCGTACACGGTCCCGTCTACTACGAGTGTCACCACGCAGTAGCCGCCGATGTCCGCCGACTGGGACTCGGAGGCCATAGAAATCCGCTGTTGCGCAGGCAGGACTGGGAGAGAGCAACGCCGCACCGTGTCAGGGTGGATGAAGCTCTCCGTGCTCCCAGAGTCAAAAAGGCAGATTGTATCGTGACCATTTACCTTAATGTCCATTGTGGAACTGGCCAGTTGGTGCGGTCTCGCTTGGTCCAGTGTAATGGATGCCAGCGTAGGGGTCGGTGTGTCGCTGCGGGTATCAGATGAGGCGGTGTCGGGGGCCTGCTGCGTCCCGGCTGTCGTCCAAGATGGCGGCGTCCATGATCCCCATGTGGCTGGAGGCGTCCAAAATGGCTGCTGTACCGGTGATTCGCACACGGCCGGGGAGGTCCAAAATGGCGGCCCGCATGGCCCACACGCGGCGCTGCTGGGGTTCGGGGTGGCTTTGGCCCTGCAGACGCTAGCGTAGTGTCCCTTCTTCCCGCAGCCCGAGCAGATCGCGTTTTTCGCCGGGCAGCGCGCTCTGGGGTGTTTTGCCTGGCCACAGAAGTAGCATTTCTGGCCTTGGGGCACTGCTGTCTGGCCTTGGGACACTGCTGCGGTAGTTGGGCCGTTGTTGGGGTGTGGCTGGGGTGGCACGGCGCTATGAGGCGGTCCTACCGTGTCCCAGGCTGTCATTCCCCGCGGCGTCCACGGTGCAGAGGAGTAGGCATCCATGCCCTGGTAGGCTGCATCCAACGATAGTGCGAGTTCAGAGGCCTTGTTGAGGTCGAGGTTACTCTGCTCCAACAGTCGCTGTCGTGTGTAATTGGATCTGTGGCCCGCTACAAAAGCGTCCCGGATAAGTTCCTCTGTGTACACGGCGGCCTTTACATCCTTACAACCACAGGCCCGGCCAAGCACAGACAGTGCCTGAAGGTATTCCACGGTCGATTCCCCAGGAGGTGCCTGGCGTACACTTCGTTCACTGGGCGCGTGTACTGGTCCTTGAGGAGCTTGATAGCATCCGCGTACGAGGTCGCGTCTTGGATGACCGAGTACACTCGGTGGTTCACTTTGGAGGTCAGGACATCCAGTTTGTCCTCGTCCGATTTGATTGCTTCGGAGGCGGTCAGGAATTTTTCGAAACACTTAAGCCAGTGAGTAAACTTGGTGGATGAGTCCGCCTCCCGATGATCTAAGTCCAGGCATGCTGGTGTGAGGATCTTCTCCATTATAAAAATGTTGTTAATAAAATTGATGCGCTATCAATTACTCATAAAAGACTGAGAGTTAGAAGAGTAACTAAAGGCTTTTATTAACAACAGAATGGAGGTCTGCCTCGAGTGGTCGACCGGTCCAGGATACAAAGGGCTGGGGAGCAGTCACCTTTATACTAGGACCTGTGGGAGGAGTCAGCCGAGGCATGTCCAGGCATGTACACAGTGGAATACAAACAGGACAAACAGGAATACAAACAGTGGTTTACCACAACTACGACACAGAGCATGAGCTTAAGTTAGCGTATGATGCTTCTAGCTATGGTATGGAAGCTGTCATAAGCCACGTAATGGATGATGGCCAAGAGAAACCAATCGCGTTTGCATCGCAAACCCTCACAAAGAGCGAAAGAAACTATGCGCAAATTGAAAAGGAAGCACTCGCCATCGTGTTCGGAATCAAGAAATTCCAACAGTTCCTGATCGGCAGAAAGTTTACCGTGATAACCGATCACAAACCGCTCCGAGCAATATTGGGCTCCAAATCTGTCATCCCTGCAATGGCCGCATCAAGAATGCAACGATGGGCAGTGTTGTTGTCACAATATGACTACACAATTGAATATCACACTTCAAAGCAAAACGCAATCGCAGATGCCTTGTCCAGGTTGCCACATGAGGACTCATGTGTTGGGAGTGAAGGTGAGATTTTCACACTAAGTGCAGTTGACAAAGACTGAGATTGCAGATGAGACTCAAAAGGACTCAGTTCTGAAAAGAGTGTATGAAAACACCTTGAATGGATGGACTGATCAGTGTATGGACACAGAATTGAAACCATTCCATAACCATCGGACTGAATTGTCTCATGAGCAAGGTTGTATGAAGTGGGGAAACAGAGTACCTACTTCTTTGAGAGATAGAATTCTGGCTGAACTTCATACTGAACATCCAGGGATCGTCAGTATAAAATCAATTGCAAGAAGCTTTGTTTATTGGCCTGGATTGGACAGTGAACTTGAATCACTTGTCAGCAAATGCAGTGTTTGCCAAAGTTGCAGACCACCCAAAACTCCACTACAACCCTGGTCGTGGCCAAGTAGACCTTTTCAGAGAGTACATGTGGACTTCTGTGAGAAAGCAAATGATTATTTTCTGGTACTTGTAGATGGTCACTCAAAGTGGATTGAAGTGAAACACATGGGTTCAAATACTGCAACTGAACGTATCATAGATGAGTTGAGGTCTATCTTTGCATGTCATGGCTTACCTGAAGAGCTTGTTTCTGACAATGGCCCTCAGTTCCGTTCAGTTCTCGTCCAAGAATTCATGAAATAGAATGGTATCAAATACATTCTCATTCCACCATTTCATCCAGCTTCAAACGGAGCAGCCGAAAGGTCAGTTAGAATAGTAAAAGAAGCTCTCAAAAAGCAAGTGTTGCAGGGTTGTTTGGGACTCAACATGAAGCAACGTTTGGCAAATTTCTTGCTGAAGTACAGAACTACTCCGCACACTACAACTGGAAATACCCCAGCAGAACTCTCGATGAAGAGGAGATTGAGAACATGATTGAGTCTTGTTCAACCAAATTTGGCCTCAAGAGTTGAACAGAAACAGTTGAGTCAGAAACGTTATTATGACAGCAATCAGAAAGAACGTTGTTTCAAACAAAACGAGTGTGTTCATGTTCTCAGTCCCCCTGGAAAGTCGAGTTCACACAAGTGGGATGTAGGAACCATAGTAGAGGTTGGGGGAACCAAGAGATATTTGGTTGAAATTGGTGACAAAGGCCAAAGTGTTCATGTAGATCAAATAATCTCTGCTAGAGATGAACCAAGACATGATCTTGAGCCCCTTGATCATGAACTCATACATGAGTTTGACTCAGTTCAGACTTCAGAAACTGAAGTACCAGGTTCAAACAAGTCTGAGATAGAAACAGGATCATCTTTGAGTTCAGAACCAAAACAAAACAGCCCCAAAATTGGTTCAACACCAAAACCTTCTTTAAGGAGATCAGGAAGGCTCCGCAAACCTGTTGGATTTGTAGTTCATTTAAAAGAAAACAAGCCAGGAGTTTTTGTTATGTGGTACATGTAATGCTGGGAAATGTGGGGCCATAGTTTTGTTGTATTTGAGAGGGGAATACATAGATTTTTTAACAGGAAAGCAGTGTAATGGATTATCACATGGTTTATCACATGGTTTAGTATGAGCATGCGCAGTTCGCTCTGGCCTAGTAAAGCAAATGCATGGACCAGCAATTCATCGTGTCTCTATCCTTCATTTGTTCTACCCACATATATTACAGTACACTAAGAGAGATGTTGCCTACGAGCCTCTAGGGAGACTCCTGGTTCAACCCGATGGCAGACAGGTACCAGATTTTTCATCAGCATTGGCACGGCTGCCTGCTGGCCTCATGGAAATGAGGTGTCCTCTCACTGATGCCACAAAATCTAGCAGAGACAGTGCAGCAGGGCAGTGGTGGCTGCAATCCCAGTGGTTATGCCAGGATCACAACCTGCATATTTTTGAGGGTATGTTGTTTAGAAATCTGAGTGACATTATTAATTATGTATGTCAATCGTAAATTGGAAGGGGATTCCAGTAAGTATTTTTTGTACTGAGTATATTTCAACTCTGTATTAAAATGGCAAGGATTATTATTGCAATCTTAGATTTTTTTATTCATCTTGGGAGGTGGGCGTCGCTGGCAAGACCAGCATTTATTGCCCATCCCTAGTTGCCCTTGAGAAGGTAGTGGTGAGCATGCAATTGCTTAGAGTTATAAACATGCAGCGCTATAGATACAGACTTTTTTTCTTTTATCACATAATATTTTATACCAATTATCCCAAGTGAAACAGATGACTGGACATCTGGCCGAGACAACAACAAAGGCTTTTGCAGCAGTTAACACATCTCCATGGCATCTAACCAATTCTCCCAAAGGGAACAGTCTGTTCTTTCAGAAATCATTCAATGAGACGCTCAATAGCTGCGCAACAGCCAGCATCGCATTTAAATGCTTTTTTTAAATACATTGAGACTTGACCAGTTAATACAGAATTATTATTTCAACACATAAATGTACACACATTTTAATGTTTTCGGTTTAATGCAGGGAGCTATGTTTTTGGGGTTTTTACTGTAGATATTTCTCTCAGGTTTAGCATCTCAGAACATGCTCTTATATGAGCCCTTGCTCCCTATGACCCAGAGCGAGCCTTTATCCAATAACTAATTGATTTGCAGCGAGCCCAGAGGTCAAACAGAATAAACATAAAAAGCAAAATAAAATCAAGGAACATAAGAACATAAGAAATAGGAGCAAGAGCAGGCCATTCGGCCCCTCGAGCCTGCTCCACCATTTAATGAGATCATGGCTGATCCGATTTTGGCCTCAACTCCACTTTCGTGCCCACTCCCCATAACCCTTGACTCCCCTGTTGCTCAAAAATCTGTCTATCTCAGCCTTGAATATATTCAATGACTCAGCCTCCACAGCTCTCTGGGGTACAGAATTCCAAAGATTCACGACCCTCAGAGAAGAAATTCCTCCTCATCTCCGTCTTAAATGGGTGACCCATATTCTGAGACTAAGCCCCCTCATTCTAGATTCCCTGATGAGGGGAAACATCCTCTCAGCATCTACCCTGTCTAATCCCCTCAGAATCTTATATGTTTCAATAAGACCAAAACTGTACGCAGTACTCTAGGTGTGGTTTCACCAGCGCCCTATACAGTTGTAGCAAGACTTCCCTACTTTTATACTCTATCCCTCTTGAAATTAAAGCCAACATTCTATTTGCCTTCCTAATTACTTGCTGCACCTGCATGTTAACTTCTTGTGTTTCATGTACGAGGACCCCCAAATCCCTCTGTACCACCGCATTCTGTAGTCTTTCTCCATTTGTATAATATTTTTCTTTTCTATTCTTCCTACCAAAGTGGATAACTTCACATTTTCCCACATTATACTACATCTGCCAAATTCTTGCCCACTCACTTAACCTATCTATATCCCTTTGCAGACTCTTTATGTCCTCCTCACAACTTGCTTTCCCACCTATCTTTGTATTGTCCGCAAATTTGGCTACAATACACTCGCTTCCTTCATCCAAGTCATTAATATAGATTGAAAATAGTTGAGGCCCCAGCACTGATCCCTGTGGGACCCCACTAGTTACAGATTGCCATCCTGAAAATGACCCATTTATCCCGACTCTTTGTTTTCTGTTAGTTAGCCAATCCTCTACCCAATCTAATATATTACCCCCAACACCATGAGCTCTTATCTTATGCAATAACCTTTTATGTGGCACCTTGTCGAATGCCTTTTGGAAATCCAAATACTCTACATCTACTGGTTTCCCTTTATCCACCCTGCTCGTTACCTCCTCAAAGAACTCTAATAAATTTGTCAAACCCTTTCATAAAACCATGTTGACTCTGTTTGATTGTATTATGATTTTCTAAATGCCCTGCTACTACTTCCTTAATAATGGAATCCAGCATTTTACTATTGACAGGTGTTAGGCTAATTGGCCTACAGTTTCCTGCTTTCTGTCTCCCTCCTTTACATTTGCGGTTTTTCAAGCCGCAGGGACTTTTCCAGACTCAAGGGAATTTTGGAAGATTACAACCAATGCATCCACTATCTCTGTAGCCCCTTCTTTTAAGACCCTAGGATGCAGGCCATCAGGTCCAGGGGACTTGTCAGCCTTTAGACCATAAATTTGCCTAACACTTTTTCTCTAGTGATAGTGATTGTTTTAAAGTTCCTCCCTCCCTTTTGCCCCTTGATTTTCTACTATTACTGGGATGTTTTTAGTGTCCTCTACTGTGAAGACAGATACAAAATACTTGTTCAATGCCTCTGCCATTTCCTTGTTTCCTATTATTATTTCCCCAGTCTCATCCTCTAAGGGGCCAACATTTATTTTAGCTACTCTCTTCCTTTTTATATACTCATAGAAGCTCTTACTGTCAGTTTTTATATTTCTTGCTAGTTTACTCTCATAAGTTATTTTCTCCCTCTATTATTTTTTTAGTCATCCTTTGCTGGTTTCTAAAATTTTCCTAATCTTCTGGCCTACCACTAATCTTTGCAACATTGTATGCCTTTTCTTTCAATTTGATACCATCCTTAACTTTCATGGTTAGCCATGGTTGGTTCATCCTTCTCTTCGAGTCTTTCCTTCTCACTGAAATATATCTTTGTTGAGAGTCATGAAATAGCTCTTTAAATGTCTGCCACTGCTTTTCTACCATCTTACCTTCTAATCTATTTTCCCAGTCCACCTTAGCCAACTCTCTCCTCGTATCTTTGTAATTGACTTTATTTAAGTTTAATACTCTCGTTTCAGACCCAAGTTTCTCACCTTCAAACTGAATGTGGAATTCTATCATGTTATGATCACTCTTCCCTAGAGGATCCTTCTCTATGAGATAATTAATTAATCCTGTTTTATTACACATTACCAGATCTAAAATAGCCTATTCCCTGGTTGGTTCCACAACATATTGTTCCAAGGAACTGTCCCGAATACACTCTATGAACTCATCCTCAAGGCTGCTTTTGCAAATTTGATTTGTCCAATCTAAATGAAGATTAAAATCACCCACGATTATTGCAGTACCTTTCTTACAAGCCCCCATTATTTTTTGATTTATACTCTGTCCTATAGTGTAGCTACTATTAGGAGGCCTATAGACTACTCCCACCAGTGCCTTCTTTCCCTTACTATTTCTTACCTCCACCCAAATTGATTCTACATCTGGAACTTCCGAGCCAAGATCATTTCTCACTATTGTACTGATCTCACCCTTTATTAACAGAGCTACCCCACCTCCTATTCCTTTCTGTCTATCCTTCCAAAATGAAGGACTGGAAATCTGAAACAGAAACAGAAAATTCAGTAAATGCACAGGAGGTGAGTTTGTATCTGTGAAGAAGAGACAAGTTAATTGTTTTGGCTGTAGCCCTACACTGCAACTAAGCTGCTGTGTGTTTCCAACATTTCCTGATACCCTTATTAGTGTACTTCAACTTACTGCTTATGCCACATGCCTTCACATGATCTTCCTTCACTTTAGAAAGTTGCCGAATAAACACTTCACTCGACAATGGCTTAGGCTATAAACTGCTCAAAAGACTGCTTAAACAGTAAATGGATAAGTGAAGAGAAGCAGTGACAGACTGTAGTTTTACAGTAGTTACAAAAAGATGCTTGAATACTAATCTGCACATGGCGGTTTGTTACATGGAGTGTCTCTGCAGCGGTTCCAGATGGAGTACTTAATTTGAACAAGACAGGCTGAGAAATATTTTCAAAAATGACCAAGACAAAGCAAATTTAAATATGTGTTTGTTCAGCTCAAGAAGAGCTGTCAATCAAATATAGGTACAAAAATATACAAGTTGATTGTATTTGATTTGAATGAAATAGCTTGACCCTCCCTCAGATACCTGACCAGACAAAATGCTTATATTGTGCAGTTATTGGGGCAAAATTGGACCTTGTATTACCCATTTATCAAGCCCAAAGCACACCCA
The DNA here is from genome assembly GCF_052327205.1 of Somniosus microcephalus. Taxonomy (NCBI): domain Eukaryota; kingdom Metazoa; phylum Chordata; class Chondrichthyes; order Squaliformes; family Somniosidae; genus Somniosus; species Somniosus microcephalus. The sequence goes on from NC_140990.1 coordinate 288,919,875, forward strand.
CAACCTAACAATTTTTGATGCCAATTGCACCTGACAGTTATGCACAGAACGTGCGTCGGTCAGCGTATTAGTTAGTCTGCCACTTAGTCAAGCCGGGTTCCTGCTACCTATGCTAATGGTGGGCCTACACATGTTTGAAGGCTCCTTTGCTTTCTCAGGCCGTGAAGCAGCCAAACCAGCGTGGTATTTATAATAATAATATAAGTATGGTGGGCAGAGCCCAAAGGGGGGAACTAGTGCTAATCTGTGCTCACCATAATAACAGATACAGCCTGGGCTTTTCAATTTCTGCGCTCACCAGCCCACGATCTTATTGTCCATTAAAGTGAATGGGAGGGAAATCACAGGCTAGGAAGTACAAAAGTGGAAAACCCCAGTAAGTATTGGCATTTTAAATGTTTAAAACACAAAGGCTGGGTAGACGGTTTCTGCATTGTCAGCTAATTAAGGATCTGATATTAATCAGGTTAAATAATTGAGTGGTCTGACTAAAAGGTGAAGTGGTCAAGGTGTGAAATACAAGGGGATTAAAAGATTAGTGTCAGCTGACACCATTCTGATTTGGAACACCAGGTATTCATTCCAATATGGTCACAATGGAGAAAGCCATTAATGGGCCAGAAAAGAGATGGGTGTTAGAAACTACGGGTGCCTAAAAATATATATGGTTATGCGACTGGAACTGTAACATGAATAATACTGTGTTTAAATGATTGTATTAGTGCTCGAGACAAGTAAGGGGTTAATATATAAGTTGTGTTTTACTGGAACTGTGTAAGTTTTGTTTTCCTGGAGACTTGTATTAGACTTTGAGACAAAGGGGGAAAAATTTGGTTGCTTTGTGCCTCCTGTTAGCGCCCCAAGGGGGCACAAAGCACCTAGTGCCCGTGCACGTTGCGACGCCGCTAACGCCTCCCGTGAAATTCAGCGGTAGATTAGCAGCGGCAGTAGCCGTGCGCAGCACCCCAGCCGCAAACTTGGCTCGCACCCCCTGACCTACCGCCAGACGCTATGACCAACAGGGTCAGGGTGGCGTTTTTGCGGCCGGGGTGGCGTAAATTAATGGGCAGGTGCCAGGTGGCCATTTTTTGGGGGGCTGCCTGCCAGCACCTGCACCCTCTCTCCTCCTCTTGAGTGCCGTGCTCTTTTGCTGGCAACCCGCTCGCCGGTGGTCCAGTAGGGCCCCGGTGCATGCTGGGCTAGGCCCCTCTCCTTTAATCAGGGGAGGGAAGCCTGCAGTACCGCGGTGCTACCTGCTGGCAGGCGTGGCGCTGCTGCATGTAGCGCCGTGATATTGAATGTGAGTGCCCTAAGAGGGAGGGGAAGTACTTCCAGTAGCGCCTTGCCTCTTGCTTGGGGTGCTACCATTCAATTTTGGGCACGGGGACGTTCACACAGGGGCCCATAGCATGGCCTTGCCCTGCCAGGCTTGCTGTCTGTTGTTTGTAAGTTAGGGTTTTGACTTTGTTAATATATCTTTAATTTGGCCAATGAAGGCCCAACCTATGTTTCTTCCATTATTACTAATAACCATATTATAATGCTAAGGTAGAATTTGGAGTTTGTTTAACAGGCTGCTTGCGAAGATAATTAAAAGTTCATTAATATAAAGGACATAGAATAGAAGGAATTTATGGGAGTTAAGGTACCATCTGAGGATGGAATAGTCTGTTAGATTAAGGGGAGACAGTTTGGATGGCGGCTGGTTTGAGTAAGACAGCTCTGGCTTGGGCCTCTGATTTAATGGCCCAAAGCTGTGCCTGGTACACACGCTGGCTGCACCAGGGGGGACAAGACAGGATGAGGTAAGAGACTATTGCTTTGGAAGGAAAGGGCCGGATGAGACATCAGAGAGTGGACCCATGCGGACCCTAGTATAGTATTCTTGGGTAGTTCAGAGAAAAAGAGAGAGAGACACGTGAGACAGGAAGGAGAACGAATAGCAAGAGTTGTTCTCGCACACCAGCTGTCTGTCCGATCGGGTCCGGTACCAGCTACTTGTCACGGTCATATGTTTTTGATGTATAACTAGTGTGTTATATTCCATCCTAAACTCCAACTAAACACAATAGGGAAGAAATTCGGTATCGCCCCATTTGGGGCGCAATTATCGGCCAGGCGCAAAGTTTAACGCCTGGTGCTAATTATCGCCTCCGACTGCAAACTTGGCTTTTATCGCCCCTGGAGGTGATTGGAGCACTAAATCAGGTGCTTCACACCTGTCTTAAGGTGCAAAGGCCGAGGAGTGAGGCGCTAGCTCAGAGCGTGCGCGCAGCGCAGGTGCTGTCAGTTTGCGATGGAACATAGACACACTGGTGTCGGACAGTTCTTAAAGGGGAGGGTCAATCTTGCTCTCCATCCACACCCTGCTCATTGGAGCATTGAATCTCGGCCTAGAGAGACCTGTGACTACATTTTCCAGCCAAGGACTATGGAGAGGGTGAGAGAACGAGCTCAGCGCTTCAGCGAGCGGGCCTTGGAGGCTCTGGTTGGCGAGTGGAGCGCAGAAGATCCATTCTGTACCCAGAGAGTGGCAGGAAGCCTTTGCCACGCGAGTACAAATGAGTGTGGAGGGAGGTGGCTCAGCACGTCTCCTCCAGGAGCATGGTGCCCAGGACCCATACTCAATGTCACAAAATGTTCAACGACCTCACTCGGGTCGTCAGGGTGAGTGGCTTTTTTTCAATACCTCTCCATCCCTCCATCTCAAACTCACTCTATGGCCAGAGGTTCTTAAAACCCCAATGCCCAACACTCATCCAACACCTATGGCCCTCTCATAAAACACACACGCACATTCCACACTTTGCATACAGTAAGGGCTATTCAACTATGGGAGGCACATCAGGCAAGACCATGGCTGCATACATTAAGGGCTATTCAATTATGGGAGGCACATCAGGCAAGACCATGGCTGTATATTTACTCAGACAACGTCCTTTTTCTTGCAGGCCAAGCTATCTCATAATAGGAGACAGCAGCAAGGGACGGGTGGAGGGCCGCCTCAGCTGCAACCCCCTCAGCGATCTTGAGGCGCGCGTCCACAGGATTGTGGCAAGCCAAGTGATCGGTCCCCGTCGCCCCTGGAGAGGCCAACCCCGTTCGGGACAGCAATGGTAAGGTCATCAGCTTTCTCTCCTCTCTCATTCCACTTGTCCCTCACAACACCAGCCTTTTACACTTTCAATCCAACTTACTAAATCGCTGCACTCCTTCCTCCCTTACTGCCCCCTGTCCTCACGCTAAAGCCACTCTTGTACCTCCCTGCTTTCAGATGGTGATTCACCAGCTGAGGAGACGGGCCCTGAAGCTGCCAGTGGGAGCGAAGCCTCGGGCGAGGAAGAAGAGGAAGCTGGAACATCAGCACCACCCTCTCCCGAGGAAGCCCATGCCCACAGTGGGAACACGTCTTCCCTGGAGGGGAGCAGGGGGGAAGGGTCTGATGAGGGTGAAGCTCCAGGACCTAGCGGGCTGCAGCAACGCGATGTGGCTAGGGAAGTTTGGGGGCCTTCTTCCCGGAGGGAGAGTAGGCCAGCGAGTTCTGCTGCACTGGACCCAGAGGAGGAGCGGCTCATCGCTGAAATGAACACCCAGGCGGTGGACATGCACACTCAGCTCATGGGTGCAGTGGGAAGGGTGCCCAAATGCATTGATGCACTGGCAAGGAGTGTGGAGCACTTCGCTGTAGCACAGGCGGATGCCACGCTAAAGCTTAGTGCTGCAATTCAGTCACTGGCTGCCATGATCCTATCTCAGACTGGTCTCATGCAGTCTCAGATTGAGGCCACGCAAGCACTGACTGCTGCCATTGTCGCTGGTTCAGACACATTTCCCCGGGGCTCTCACTGCGCTGCAGCAGGCCAGCAATCTGTGCTCCAGCAGATTGCTCCAGATGCTGATGTGCTGCCCTGTGGGAGTGCCAGTGTGTCGGTCGAGCAGGGAGTTGCTGTCCTCTCAAGATGACAGCATTCCTGCTGCTACCACTGTCACTCCCCATTGCACTTGCCACCGCCTGTAGCCCAGACTGCTGCCGCCCATGCAGAGTTGGTGCAGTCTGCAGCCGGGCCCTCCAAGCCCAGAGCTGGTCGAGGCCATCCTTCAAGGGCATCTGTAGTCTCAGGTTCTGACAATCAGCAGCCTTCCACCAGCCTTGCTGCAGCCACTGGGGCCCCATTATGGAGGAGCAGTAGGGTGGAAGGGGGGAAGTGTGCAAGGGAAGGAGATCACTCTCGAAGGGCAAAAAGTAGGAGGTGTGACGAAATGTTGGTCAATTTTTTATTAAAGGTCAAACTTTGGTTTAATGTTTTGGACATTACCTCCAGGTTGTGAGAACCAGTTATATTAATTAATGATTTTTTGTGTTTGTTTCTATTAGTTTGTCATGAAGAAATGACACACAGAGTTTGTAAAATAAAAGTTTTTGTTTTCAAAATGTACAGGTTTGGCCTTTGGAATCATTGCTGCCTTGGCCGACTTAGGGGTTGTGGGTTGGTTTCTTTCATGTTGTTCTCCATGCCAGAAGCCATTTCCTTAGTAGGGGCCTAGAAGCGGCTTGTTATCAACCGTTGACGGACGGCCCTTGCAGTTTCAACACTGTGGGCCTCCCTCCCACCTTGGTGTTGCTGATGATCATCCTCCTCCTCCTCCTCCTCCTCTTCCTCCTCCTCCTCCGGTGGTGCTCCAAGGCCTGGTGGCATTGGTTGGGTCCTGAGGATTGCCAGGTTATGCAGCTTGCAGCACACAACTATGAAGAGGGAGACTTGCTCAGGTGAGTACTGCAGGGCTCCTCCTGAGTGGTCCAGACAGCGGAACCATTGCTTGAGCACACCGATCGTCTGCTCAACGATGTTCCTGGTGGCGAGATGGCTCTCGTTGTACCGCAGCTCAGCAGGGGTGTTGTGGTTATGGAGCGGTGTCATCAGCCAGGTGCAAAAAAGGATAACCCTTGTCCCCGAGAAGCCAACCACTTGGCTGATGCGGTGCCTGGAAAAGTTCTGGCACAGCAGTCTGGTGCAGGATGAAAGTATCGTGGCTGCTGCCAGGATAGCGGGCATTGACAGTGAGTATCAGCGGTCTGTGGTCACAGACCAACTGGACGTTTAAGGAGTGGAACCCCTTGCGGTTTCAGAAAACCTCTGCATTCTCATGCGGTGCCCGCAATGCCACATGCGTGCAGTCAATGGCGCCCTGCACCATGGGGAAGCCCGCTATCCTCGCAAAGCCCAATGCGCGTTCATGCTGTTTGGCCCGGGTCATTGGGAAAGAGATGTACTGGCGTCTCCTTTTATAGAGGGCATTTGTGACCTGACGGATACAGCAATGAACCCCGAACTGGGAGATATTGGCGATGTCCCCAGTAGCTGCTTGAAAGGAGCCAGTGGCATAAAAGTTCAGAGCCACTGTGACCTTCACTGCCACCGACAGAGACGTCCTGGTCCTCAGTAGAGGCTGCAGACCTGGCTGCAGCAGGTGGCAGAGCTCAGTGACCACCTCCTTGCTGAAGTGCAGCCTGCGCAAACACTGCTCCTCAGACAAATGAATGTAGGAGAATTGTTGCCGAAATACCTGTACAGAGGCCTGTTGGCCCTCCTCCTTCTGGCCATGATTGCCACTCTCTCCCTGCGTCTCTGTTGCTTCCAATTCTACGGGCGCAGGATGACGCCCCGAATCAATGCAGCCCCCATAGTCTCTTGGTAATCGAAGTAATGAAGGTCAAATCCAAATGTACCTGCAAAGTGATGCTCAGTAGCCAAAACTACTTCACACAGTGTTGACTCTATGCAGAAGTCTTTCCTTCTCTCTCTCTCAGAATCTCTCTCTCTGTCAGAATGAATGGTGCAAAAATGTCTACCACAGAAAAAGCCAGGAAGAGGCCGCCTTTAAATAGTGCCCCCACCCCACAGCCCCACACCGACTGGGAAACATTCCAGTCTCCCTGTCGTTGCTTGCGCCAGGCGGAAAGGAGGGGGGCGCCACTCAATATCCGGTCCGGGGCGCCACAAGGGCATTGCACGTCGGCGCAGGAGATCAGGGCGGTAGTGTTTAGTGCCGCCACAAAATGTCTGGTCAATTTCGCAAGCGGCGCGGACATCGGCGCGCCCGGGCACTAGTTACTTTGCGCCCCATTAGCGCCCTCTTAAGGCGCTAATGGGAGGCACAAACCAACAACATTTTTCCCCCAATATATCCACCATATTGGTTTGCACTTCCTGTTTACCAGATACGCAAATCTCTACAAGGGCGAAAATCTACGATTGCAGAATCACAGAACATCAGGAACCAAGGTTATACAGGAATTCCTAAGAAGAGTTTGACAATTTTAATATATTACAACATCCATTCCACTTGTTCAATATGCAGCTCAAGCTTGTCCCCATTCGCTGTACTTGAATCTTTCTCTGACGTTTTCCCTTACAACTTAATTTCTTCCCATTCCATTTCTTCAGCAGCCCTCACTCCATTACCTCTGGAGTTCTTCCAATATCTATCCTTCTCCCTTTCCTCTTCCTTTACATCTGCATACTGCCCTTTGGCAACATCATCCAAAGATCTGGGGTGAGCTTTGACATTTACACTGATGACACCCAACTCTACTTTTCCCCCTCTACTGCCTCTGCAGCATTCCGATTGTTTGCCCGACACCCAGCTAAATATTGGGCAGACTGAAGTGATTGTCTTCAGCCCTCGTTAGAAACTCTGTACCCATGCCAATTACTTCATCCCCCTCCCCAGCTACTGTCTTACAAACTTGATATCCAATTTGATCCTGAGCTGGGTTTCTAATCCCATATCCTCTCCATCACAAAGACTACCCCCTTCCCCCTCTGATACATTGCCTGCCTGCACCCTTACCTCCAGCTCATCAGCCACTAAAAATCTCAACTATGTCTTTGTCACCTCCAGCCTCAACTATTCCAATATTTTCCTGGCCAGCTTCCTATCCTCAACCATCCATAAACTTCAGCTCATCCAAAATTGTGCTGCCCACATCTCATCCTCCACCAAATCCCACTAACCCCTCAACTCATTTGTTGTGTCTGTGTATAATAAGACACAGACTGCAGGAGAACGGTACAACAGGTGTTTACTCAACGTGGCTCACACAGGAACTGATCTGTACAGATTACTACTCAGTGCTATATACAGGTGTGGTCACTGCCGGTACTGCAGTATACATGAGCTGTAAAAGATAGTTCCCCCCTTAAAGGTATATACATTACATCATTGACCTACATTGGATCCTGGTCTCTAAAATCTCATCGTGTTGAAATTCCTTCATGGCTCTGCCCCTCCCTAGCTCTATAATCTCCACCAGCTCTACCAGCCCCCTGTCAAACTCTCCACTCCTCTGACCATGACTTCTTACATGTCAGCTGTGCCCTAGTTGATAGCACTCCTCACTCTGAGTCAGAAGGTTGTGGGTTCAAGTCCCACTCCAGACAGTTGAGCACAAAAATCTAGGCTGACACTCCAATGCAGTACTGAGGGAGTGCTGCACTGTCAGAGGTGCCATCTTTCAGATGAGACATTAAACCGAGGCCCTGTCTGCTCCCATGGCACTATTTTGAAGAACAGGGCAGGTGTCCTGGCCAATATGTATTCCTCAATCAACATCACAAAAACAGATTATCTGGTCATTATCACATTGCTGTTTGTGGGATCTTGCTGTGCGCAAATTGGCTGCCGCGTTTCCTACATAAGTAAAAACAATAATATTGGGTGATTTTTAAGTAGTCCAAGATATACTGGGTAATAAAGAAAGAACAAACTTCAATTTATATAATGCCATTGACATCCTTAGGACATCTCAGGGTGCTTCAAAGTCAATGAAACACTTTTCAAGTGCAGCCACTGTTGTAATGTGCGGAACTGCGGCAGCTAATTTGCACAGAGCAAGGTCCCACAAACATTAATAAGATAAATGATGTGTTGATGGAGTTAAAAATATTGGCCAAGGCACCAAGAGAACCCCCCTGTTCTTTTTCGAATAGTGCCATAGGATATTTTAACATCCACCTGAAGATAATACATGACAATGCACCCCTCCCGCACTACTGTATGGAAGTGTCAGTCTAGAGTAAGTCATAGTGAAAGAGGAGGTAATGGAGTTACTGGATGAGATAAAAATTGATAAAGAGGAGGTACTAGAAAGGCTGTCTGAACTTAAAGTAGATAAGTCACCAGTACCAGATGGGTTGCATCCTAGGATGCTGAGGGAGGTTAAGGAGGAAATCGCGGAGGTACTCGCCATAATCATCCAATCCCCCTGAGATACGGGGGTGGTGCCAGAGGACTGGCGAATTGCAAATGTTACACCCTTGTTCAAAAAAGGGTGTAAGGATAAACCCAGCAATTAGAGGCTAGTCAGTTTAACCTCGGTCGTGGGAAGCTTTTAGAAACGAAAATCATGGACAAAGTTAACAGTTACTTGGACAAGTGTGGATTAATTAAGGAAAGCCAGAACGGATTTGTTAAAGGCAAATCGTGTTTAACTAACTTGATTGAGTTTTTTAATGAGGTAACAGAGAGGGTTGATGAGGGCAATGCGGTTGACGTAGTATATATGGACTTCCCAAAGGTGTTTGATAAAGGGCCACATAATTGGCTTACCAGCAAAGTTGAAGACCATGGAATAAAAGGGACAGTGGCAGCATGGATACAAAATTGGCTAAGTGACAGGAAACAGAGAGTAGTGGTGAACGGTTGTTTAATTGGACTGGAGGAAGGTATACAGTGGTGTTCCCCAGGGGTTGGTACTAGGACCACTGCTTTTCATGATATATATTAATGGCTTGGACTTGGGAGTACAGGGCACAATTTCATAATTTGCAGATGACACAAAACTTGGAAGTATAGTGAACAGTGAGGAGGATAGTGATAAACTTCAAGAAGACATAGACAGGCTGGTGAAATGGGCGGACACGTGGCAGATGAAATTTAATGCAGAAAAGTGCGAAGTGATACATTTTGGTAGGAAGAACGAGAAGGGGCAATATAAACTAAAGGGTACAATCCTAAAGGGGGTGCATGAACAGAGACACCTGGGGGGTATATGTGCACAAATCGTTGAAGGTGGCAGGGCAGGTTGAGAAAGCGGTTAAAAGAGCATACGGGATACTGGGCTTCATAAATAGAGGCATAGAGTGCAAAAGCAAGGAAGTTATGATGAACCTTTATAAAACACTGGTTCGGCCTCAACTGGAGTATTGTGTCCAACTCTGGGCATTGCACTTTAGGAAGGCTGTGAAGGCCTTAGAGAGGGTGCAGAAAAGATTTACAAGAATGATTCCAGGGATGTGGGACTTCAGTTATGTGGATAGACTAGAGAAGCTGGGGCTGTTCTCCTTAGAGCAGAGAAGCTTGAAAGGAGATTTGATAGAGGTGTTCAAAATCATAAGGGGTCTAGACAGAGTAGATAGAGAGAAACTGTTCCCATTGGCAGAAGGGTTGAGAACCAGAGGACTCAGATTTAAGGTGATTGGCAAAAGAACCAAAGGCGACATGAGGAAAACTTTTTTACGCAGCGAGTGGTTAGGATCTGGAATGCACTGCCTGAAAGAATGCTGGAGGCAGATTCAATCGTGGCTTTCAAAAGGGAATTGGATATGTACCTGAGGGAAAACCATTTGCAGGGCTATGGGGAAAGAGTGGGGGGGTGGGACTAGCTGAAGTACTCTTGCAGTGAGCCGGCATGGGCTCAATGGGCCGAATGGCCTCCTTCTGTGCTGTAACCATTCTATGATTCTATGCTCACAAGTTCTGTACTGGGGCTTGAACTCATGACTTGCTGAGTCAAAGGCGAGCCAACTGAGCCAATCTGATAGTTAAACTAACATTTGTGGTCAAAGGGGAATATGCTTTTTAAAATACATCCAAGATTGCTTCTTAGATCGGTATGTTTTTAGTTTAGCAAAGAAAGTATTGTTCAACTTCGTTCTCAGAGATAAAAAGTGAGGTAAATAACTAATGTGAGAAGAGAACAACTGGGAAACAGAATCACAGAATCATAGAAATGTACGGCACAGAAGGCGGCCATTCGGCCCATCGGGTCTTGTGCCGGCCGAAAAAGAACTATCCAGCCTAATCCCACTTTCGAGCTCTTGGTCTGTAGCCTTGTAGGTTATAGCACTTCATGTGCATATCCAAGTACTTTTTAAATGTGATGAGGGTTTCTGCTTCTACCACCTTTTCAGGCAGTGAGTTCCTCTCCCTGTCAGTGAAAAAAGTTCTCCTCAACTCCCCTCTAATCCTTCTACCAATTACTTCAAATCTAAATAGCAATCACAACGTAGTTAGGTTAAATGTCAAAGTAGAAAAGGGTAATGAAGAGCCAAAGATGGAGTGCTGGACTGGAAAAAGGCAAAGTACATGCAAGATTGGCAGGGATATGGCCCATATTAACTAGTCAGAAAAGTTAGAAAATAAGACATAGGGCTGCATTTTCCAAGCCCCGAGGAGGCGGGCATGGAGGCAGGACAGCCGGTAAATTCGGAGAAAGTGGGGGTGGATGGCAAACCCACCCCCATCCCACCTCCATGCCCTTTTGCCAGGAGGCGGGAAGATGTGCAGCTTCGGGTCTCGTTTCCTGGAGACGGGAAAGGCATTTAATCCTTTTAACTGCCTGTTAACAGGTAGTTAACAGGCAGAAAAAAGGATTAGTGCCATTTTACCTTCACAGGTAAAGGCTTCCCGGCCTCGGAGAACCCCGCCGGGTTGGAGGAGACCTGCGGCGGTTGGAGGCACCTGGAAGTAAGATATAAAGGTGAGTGATGGGTGCAAATGTGGAGTGGTAAGTATGCAAGTTGAGTGATAAGTTTTAAAAAGTGTTCGCTTACCTTGTTTTCTTTCTACAGTCTTCAGCCGCGGTGGATTGGGAGAGCCGACATCCTCCTTGTCAATTTCACAGACTGGCTGTTGGAACTTCTGTACCAACAGCCAGGTGAAATTTACAAAGTTGAAAGGTTTGATGAGTCCTGAACACAAGGACTCATCAAACTAAAGAAAATGTCAGTGTTTGACAGCTTCACAGAGCTGTCAAATGCTGACATTTTTTCTTTCAAGAAGCCGTGACAGATAGCACATCTGACTTTGACGTGCTCTGTCAGTGACTTCCTTCCTAATTGGCCTGCTGAGCCCGCAGGGCGGGCTTAACAAGTTCAATCAGGGAAAATCCCTCTGATTGGTCAGGCGAGGATGGAGGCGGGACATTGACACAACAAGCAGCAATCCCGCCTCCAACTTGCCTCCATTCACAAAATCCAGCCCAGTGGATCAACCATGGGGAATCTTCAATATGAGATGGAAAAAGTACAAAACGGATATATTCCTACAAGGCAAAACAAGGGTGTGTCAAAGGATAGAGCGCCGGAGATAAATAGAGTGCTAAACTTGGACTAACAATAATAAAGAAAATTATGTGTAAAAAATAAAATGTAGTGGGAAAGTGAAAAGCGGGATTAGAAGGGTTAATTGGAAGTATAAGAAAGGCTGCCAGATAATGTAAAAGAAAATAGTGATGGCTTTTATAAACATGTAAAAAGTAAAAGAATAGTTAAAGAGAAGGTAGAATTACTCATGGATGAAAGGGATAATCTAATTATGGACGATGAAGCTATACCAAGAAAGAACTTATATTTATAAATAAAGAAATTTCAAGTTCTCAGGATGTCCCAAAGCAGTTCACAGCCAATGAAATACTTTTGAAATGTAATTCTATGGATAATGTAAACAAAGCCCATTTGCACTCAAGGTCCCACAGACAAAAATGAGATCATCTGTTTTAGTTACATTGGTTGAGAGATGAATGTTGGCCAGGATGCTGAGAGAATGCCCCTGCTCTTCTTCAAATAGTGCCATGGGATCTTTTACATCCACCTGAGCAGGCAGTCAGGGCCTCAGTTTAACATCTAATCTGAAAGATGGGCATCTCTGACAATGCAATACAGTACTCCCTCAGTACTGCACTGAAATTCCATTTGAATTATGTCTCTAAAGTGGGGCTTGAACCCACAACCAACAGACCCAAAGGCAAGAGTGCTACTACTGAGCCAAGGCACATGACAGAGATAGCAAATATTTTGCATCAGTTTTTATAAATGACTATGGATGTATTACAGGAGGATGTGGAACAATTGTTAGAGATAAATGTAGAAAAGAACTTGATTCTGAAATAGCAGAATTCAAAGAGGATAAATCATTGGACCATAATGGCATACACCCTAGGCTGTTGAAAGAAGTCAGGGAGCAAACAGTCGATGCTGTGACCACAATTTTTTATTCCTCCTTTGATGCAAATTGTGCTGTGGGGCTGGAGGACAGCCAATGTAACACTCAGTTCAAGATAAATAATGATGAGCAAGGTAACTATAGATCCATTAGTTGAGCATCAGTTGTGAGCAAACTCTTTGAACCCATAATTCAAGATCAAATGAATGAACATTTATAGATACATGGCATAATCAAGGTCAACCAGGAGTGCTGCTCAGATTGGAGAAGGGTTGAAAGCGGTGCACCCCAGGGGTCAGTTTTGGGTCAGCTTATTTTCTCAATATATAGATAATTTGAACCTGGGCAGAGAGAGTACACTGATGGAGAGGGGTTGGAAGTTGACTCCACTACCTTCAGATACCACCACCCCATTCCCAGGAACTCTCCTCAAAATCCCTGCGCTACGTTTCATCTCTGCCCATATTCAAAAGCCTCCACAAAACCTAACTCATTGACCATTCCTAACTCACTTTACAGTTCCCACACTTTAAAAACGGTAGATAAAATATTACCGTTTTCATGCAATCTGAACCAATTGGGTTCAATTCCCTTATAGTACATTAGTGATAGTTAACTTTTGTATGATAAATTTCTTTAAGTTTGGGGACAGCTAGGGGGAGGACTGGGCCTAAATTGTGTTTTATGCCCTCCTCCCCTCCCCCACCACCAGACATTTGGATACAGCCCTGGTTACCGAGACACAGGAAACAAGATTCTATTATGTTCAACAAAAGACGTATTCAAAATTAACAGCAAATTACAAAATTAGTTGCATTTATCGCGAAATCTTTGAAGTAAGCCAATTATATTATTCTTTGAACTAGGCGATGGAAAGAGAAAGTATTCAATTTCTCAAATATTTGTATAATTTGTGAAACACTTTCATTTAGAACATTGTGGACTTCCTTACTGGACAGTAAGTGTTTTGTATCAAATCAATTCAACTAACTACTATATTATCATTATACTGAATTAGTATTCAAACACTGTTATATTTGGATAGATGAACACCCCCTTCCCTCCACCCCCCCACCCCCACCCCCACTTTCCCAAGAATTGCTACACTTTACAGATTCATTTGATGCAGTGTGTTGCTTGGGCATTGAAACACTAATGGATGCTGCATCTATGTTTTCTGTATCCAATTTCAGCCATTAGCTTTCATTGTAAAAGCACAGTTACCAGTATTCCTCTGTGAATTTGTAACTATAGAAATTGCTGTCTAATGCTTGAAGAAAATGCAGCAAATCTGGTCATTCTCAGCGCCTGCTGTTCTGTGCTCCCTGGTGAGAAGGAACGCTTTGTGCTTAATGATTTGAATTTCATTCAAGAGAGACCTCTCTCTCTGCACAAATTATTTAATATATAGTATACTAGCTGGAGTGCCCGGCGGTGCCGAGGCTTTTTCGAGGGCATGTTGTTGTTGGAAGAGAGAGAGAGAGCGACTGGGGGGAAGAGAGAGAGCGACTGGGGGGGAAGAGAGAGCGCGACTGGGGGGGAAGAGAGAGAGCGACTGGGGGGGGGGAAGAGAGAGAGCGACTGGGGGGGAAGAGAGAGAGCGACTGGGGGGGGGAAGAGAGAGAGCGACTGGGGGGGGAAAGAGAGAGAGCGACTGTGGGGGAAAGAGAGAGAGCGACTGGGGGGGAAAGCGAGAGAGCGACTGGGGGGGGAAGAGAGCGACTGGGGGGGGAAGAGAGCGACTGGGGGGGGGGAAGAGAGAGAGCGACTGGGGGGGAAGAGAGAGAGCGACTGGGGGGGAAGGGAGAGAGCGACGGGGGGGAAGAGAGAGAGCGACGGGGGGGGGAAAGAGAGAGAGCGACTGGGGGGGAAGAGAGAGAGCGACGGGGGGAAGAGAGAGAGCGACGGGGGGGGAAGAGAGAGAGCGACTGGGGGGGGGGAAGAGAGAGAGCGACTGGGGGGGGGGAAGAGAGAGAGCGACTGGGGGGGGAAAGAGAGAGAGCGACTGTGGGGGAAAGAGAGAGAGCGACTGGGGGGAAAGCGAGAGAGCGACTGGGGGGGGAAGAGAGCGACTGGGGGGGGGAAGAGAGCGACTGGGGGGGGAAGAGAGCGACTGGGGGGGGAAGAGAGAGAGCGACTGGGGGGGAAGAGAGAGAGCGACTGGGGGGGAAGAGAGAGAGCGACTGGGGGGGAAGGGAGAGAGCGACGGGGGGGAAGAGAGAGAGCGACGGGGGGGGGAAAGAGAGAGAGCGACTGGGGGGGAAGAGAGAGAGCGACTGGGGGGGGAAGAGAGCGAGCGACTGGGGGGGAAGAGAGCGAGCGACTGGGGGGGAAAGAGAGAGAGCGACTGGGGGGGAAAGAGAGAGAGCGACTGGGGGGGAAAGAGAGAGAGCGACTGGGGGGGAAAGAGAGAGAGCGACTGGGGGGGAAAGAGAGAGAGCGACTGGGGGGAAAGAGAGAGAGCGACTGGGGGGGAAAGAGAGAGAGCGACTGGGGGGGAAAGAGAGAGAGCGACTGGGGGGGAAAGAGAGAGAGCGACTGGGGGGGAAAGAGAGAGAGCGACTGGGGGGGAAAGAGAGAGAGCGACTGGGGGGGAAAGAGAGAGAGCGACTGGGGGGGGAAGAGAGAGAGCGACTGGGGGGGAAGAGAGAGAGCGACTGGGGGGGAAGAGAGAGAGCGACTGGGGGGGAAGAGAGCGACTGGGGGGGAAGAGAGAGAGCGACTGGGGGGGAAGAGAGAGAGCGACTGGGGGGGAAGAGAGAGCGACTGGGGGGGAAGAGAGAGAGCGACTGGGGGGAAGAGAGAGAGCGACTGGGGGGGGGAAGAGAGAGAGCGACTGGGGGGGGGGAAGAGAGAGAGCGACTGGGGGGGGGAAGAGAGAGAGCGACTGGGGGGGGAAGAGAGAGAGCGACTGGGGGGGAAGAGAGAGAGCGACTGGGGGGGAAGAGAGAGAGCGACTGGGGGGGAAGAGAGAGAGCGACTGGGGGGGAAGAGAGAGAGCGACTGGGGGGGAAGAGAGAGAGCGACTGGGGGGGAAGAGAGAGAGCGACTGGGGGGAAGAGAGAGAGCGACTGGGGGGAAGAGAGAGAGCGACTGGGGGGGAAGAGAGAGAGCGACTGGGGGGGAAGAGAGAGAGCGACTGGGGGGGAAGAGAGAGAGCGACTGGGGGGGGAAGAGAGAGAGCGACTGGGGGGGGAAGAGAGAGAGCGACGGGGGGGGGGAAGAGAGAGTGCGACTGGGGGGGGGGAGGAGACAGTGCGACTGGGGGGGAAGAGAGAGAGCGACTGGGGGGGAAGAGAGAGAGCGACTGGGGGGGAAGAGAGAGAGCGACTGGGGGGGGAAGAGAGAGAGCGACTGGGGGGGAAGAGAGAGAGCGACTGGGGGGGAAGAGAGAGAGCGACTGGGGGGGTGAAGAGAGAGAGCGACTGGGGGGGGAAGAGAGAGAGCGACTGGGGGGGGAAGAGAGAGAGCGACTGGGGGGGGAAGAGAGAGAGCGACTGGGGGGGAAGAGAGAGAGCGACTGGGGGGGGAAGAGAGAGAGCGACTGGGGGGGGGGAAGAGAGAGAGCGACTGGGGGGGGAAGAGAGAGCGCGACTGAGGGGGAAGAGAGAGAGCGACAGGGGGGGGAAGAGAGAGAGCGACTGGGGGGGGGGAAGAGAGAGAGCGACTGGGGGGGAAGAGAGAGAGCGACTGGGGGGGAAGAGAGAGCGACTGGGGGGGAAGAGAGAGCGACTGGGGGGGAAGAGAGAGAGCGACTGGGGGGGAAGAGAGAGAGCGACTGGGGGGGGAAGAGAGAGAGCGACTGGGGGGGGAAGAGAGAGAGCGACTGGGGGGGGAAGAGAGAGAGCGACTGGGGGGGGGGAAGAGAGAGAGAGACTGGGGGGAAGAGAGAGAGCGACTGGGGGGGAAGAGAGAGAGCGACTGGGGGGGGAAGAGAGAGAGCGACTGGGGGGGGAAGCGAGAGAGCGACTGGGGGGGAAGAGAGAGAGCGACTGGGGGGGAAGAGAGAGAGCGACTGGGGGGGAAGAGAGAGAGCGACTGGGGGGGAAGAGAGAGAGCGACTGGGGGGGAAGAGAGAGAGCGACTGGGGGGGAAGAGAGAGAGCGACTGGGGGGGAAGAGAGAGAGCGACGGGGGGAAGAGAGAGAGCGACGGGGGGGGAAGAGAGAGAGCGACTGGGGGGGAAGAGAGAGAGCGACTGGGGGGGGAAGAGAGAGAGCGACTGGGGGGGGAAGAGAGAGAGCGACTGGGGGGGGAAGAGAGAGAGCGACTGGGGGGAAAGCGAGAGAGCGACTGGGGGGAAAGCGAGAGAGCGACTGGGGGGGGGAAGAGAGCGACTGGGGGGGGGAAGAGAGAGAGCGACTGGGGGGGAAGAGAGAGAGCGACTGGGGGGGGAAGAGAGAGAGCGACTGGGGGGGAAGAGAGAGAGCGACTGGGGGGGAAGAGAGAGAGCGACGGGGGGGAAGAGAGAGAGCGACGGGGGGGAAGAGAGCGACGGGGGGGGGAAAAGAGAGAGAGCGACTGGGGGGGGGAAAAGAGAGAGAGCGACTGGGGGGGGGAAGAGAGAGAGCGACTGGGGGGGGAAGAGAGAGAGCGACTGGGGGGGAAGAGAGAGAGCGACTGGGGGGGAAGAGAGAGAGCGACTGGGGGGGAAGAGAGAGAGCGACTGGGGGGGAAGAGAGAGAGCGACTGGGGGGGAAGAGAGAGAGCGACTGGGGGGGAAGAGAGAGAGCGACTGGGGGGGGAAGAGAGAGAGCGACTGGGGGGGAAAGAGAGAGAGCGACTGGGGGGGAAAGAGAGAGAGCGACTGGGGGGGAAAGAGAGAGAGCGACTGGGGGGGAAAGAGAGAGAGCGACTGGGGGGGAAAGAGAGAGAGCGACTGGGGGGGAAAGAGAGAGAGCGACTGGGGGGAAGAGAGAGAGCGACTGGGGGGGAAGAGAGAGAGCGACTGGGGGGGAAGAGAGAGAGCGACTGGGGGGGAAGAGAGAGAGCGACTGGGGGGGAAGAGAGAGAGCGACTGGGGGGGAAGAGAGAGAGCGACTGGGGGGGAAGAGAGAGAGCGACTGGGGGGGAAGAGAGAGAGCGACTGGGGGGGAAGAGAGAGAGCGACTGGGGGGGAAGAGAGAGAGCGACTGGGGGGGAAGAGAGAGAGCGACTGGGGGGGAAGAGAGAGAGCGACTGGGGGGGAAGAGAGAGAGCGACTGGGGGGGAAGAGAGAGAGCGACTGGGGGGGAAGAGAGAGAGCGACTGGGGGGGAAGAGAGAGAGCGACTGGGGGGGAAGAGAGAGAGCGACTGGGGGGGAAGAGAGAGAGCGACTGGGGGGGAAGAGAGAGAGCGACTGGGGGGGAAGAGAGAGAGCGACTGGGGGGGAAGAGAGAGAGCGACTGGGGGGGAAGAGAGAGAGCGACTGGGGGGGAAGAGAGAGAGCGACTGGGGGGGAAGAGAGAGAGCGACTGGGGGGGAAGAGAGAGAGCGACTGGGGGGGAAGAGAGAGAGCGACTGGGGGGAAGAGAGAGAGCGACTGGGGGGGAAGAGAGAGAGCGACTGGGGGGGGGAAGAGAGAGAGCGACTGGGGGGGGGAAGAGAGAGAGCGACTGGGGGGGAAGAGAGAGAGCGACTGGGGGGGGTAAGAGAGAGAGCGACTGGGGGGGGAAGAGAGAGAGCGACTGGGGGGGGAAGAGAGAGAGCGACTGGGGGGGGAAGAGAGAGAGCGACTGGGGGGGAAGAGAGAGAGCGACTGGGGGGGGAAGAGAGAGCGACTGGGGGGGGGAAGCGAGAGAGCGACTGGGGGGGGAAGAGAGAGCGCGACTGGGGGGGGAAGAGAGAGCGCGACTGGGGGGGGAAGAGAGAGCGCGACTGGGGGGGGGGAAGAGAGAGAGCGACTGGGGGGAAGAGAGAGAGCGACTGGGGGGGAAGAGAGAGAGCGACTGGGGGGGGAAGAGAGAGAGCGACTGGGGGGGAAGAGAGAGAGCGACTGGGGGGGGAAGAGAGAGAGCGACTGGGGGGAAGAGAGAGAGCGACTGGGGGGAAGAGAGAGAGCGACTGGGGCGGGGGGAAGAGAGAGAGCGACTGGGGGGGAAGAGAGAGAACGACTGGGGGGGGAAGAAGGAGAGCGACTGGGTGGGGGAAGAGAGAGAGCGACGGGGGGGGAAGAGAGAGAGCGACGGGGGGGGAAGAGTGGGAGCGACTGGGGGGGAAGAGAGAGAGCGCGACTGGGGGGGGAAAAGAGAGAGAGCGACTGGGGGGGGGAAAGAGAGAGAGCAACTGGGGGGGAAAGAGAGAGAGCGACTGGGGGGGGAAAGAGAGAGCGACTGGGGGGGGGGAAAAGAGAGAGCGACTGGTGGGGGGAAGAGTTAAGCAGGAAAAAACCGCTAATGGGTCCAAAATGAAAATTAATAAACCAGGAGACAGGGCAGCCACGACTGTCAACATGTACAATAACGGAACAATATTAGTGCAAGGCAACCTCGACAGCTTTGAAACGGCCTTCAAGACACTGAAAGAAATAACTAAGAGGGGAAGGAACAGCCCCAGAGTGGCTAACAGGGGAAAAGCAACCCGCACTCCCCCCAACATTGACAACTCACCAGGAGTAAATCAGCCTGGTCAGGAGGTGAACGAGCCACACAGTTCTAACCTGAACGAGCCACACAGTTCTAACCAGACACTAACCCCGGGGACCCACAGCCACATGATACAACTGACTAACCCCAGCGTAATTACCAGGGAGGAAGCCACACATAGTCCCCCTACCAATTCCAGCTCACCAAGAGAAGAGCAGCCTAGCCAGGAAGTGAGTGAGCCTTCCAGGGCCAACCAGACACATACCCCGAGATCACACAGCCAGATACAACTAAAGGATAAATTTAATCAATTAGAGACAGAGATGGTCAAACTTAGAGAGGAGGTCCTTAAAATGAAACACGAACAAAAGCAAGAGAGGGAGAGATACAGGAGAGAGCTGAATCTACTTGAGAATCAAGTGAATCTACTTGGGAATAAGGTGAAAGAGAGCCACAGAGTGAACCAAATCATTAAAAAATGCAAAGAAACCTACCTGGAACATTGGAACAAAATAACCGAAAGCCAAAGCAGATTAGAATGTTACCGGGCCCTAAAAAGAGAATATAAACTGGCAGACTACCTCACGACCATCAGAGACACAAAACAGAGACAGACCCTCACCAGGTACAGACTAAGCGACCACCAACTGGAAATTGAAAAAGGCAGATACAAGAAATCCTGGCAGCCTAGAGAGAATAGAATATGCGATCAATGTCTGGCTGGCGAGGTTGAAACAGAAATGCATTTCCTCCTAAAATGCGAAAAATTCAACACATCAAGAAACATATTATTCAACAAGCTAAGCCAAACAACCCCAGATTTCAAGGAATTGGATGATCTGTCAAAATTGAGATTAGTCCTAGGAGAAGGAGACAGACCATACCTTGGGGCCAAATATGTAACAACATGTCACAACCTGAGGACTGTTTAAAAGTAAGACTGTTTAAAATTAATATTGAACGTACCAAATGAAGTAGAAAGACTGTTTAAAATTAATATTGTTTAAAAGTAATATTGTATGTACCCAACAAATGTCAAATCGATTGACACCTACAGAATGTTGGAAAACTGTACCTTTTTGCTATGTAAGCTTTGGCAATATGGTTCTCTGCAAACTTTCATGCCAATAAAGCATTTGAACTGAACTGAACTGAACTAACACCATTAGGCCAGCAGCCAGAGGCTAGAGATAAGACAATACAGAGCCCGACTGAACAGCTACACAATACAAGGGGTGCCACACAGACCGACCAGCATACTGAAGCTCAGTCTTCCCCCACTACCGTAGAACCACAAGCGAGCCGCTCACAAGAAGAGCACACACACCAGACACGACCACCCCAGCCCAACACACACACTATGAGTCCAGGCGAAAGCCACCAGACAGTAAACACAAACAAGGCTGACATCGTAATACTCAGACATCGTAATACTCAGACTCAAATGGGAAATTTCTATGGGAGAAAAAGCTCTTCCCTAGAAGTAAAGTAGAAAAGATCTGGTGCCCAACAACAGACAGAGCCATGGAATGGCTGACCAAAACCCGATTAGGCTCCCCCCAACACATAATAATGCACACGGGCACAAATGACCTAAAGGCCCAGCAGAAAGAGGTAGCAACATCGCTCAGAGCAGTGATTAGGAAGGCAAGCAATACATTTCCAAACACTAGAATCACTGTTTCCACAATACTGCCGAGAACAGACTTTAACAGCAACACAATTCATGGCAGGAAAAATCATAGAGCAAGTTATTATCTTAATGGCAAGAAACTGGAAAGTACTGTAGTACAAAGGGATCTGGGGGTCCTGGTGCACGAAACTCAAAAAGTTAGTATGCAGGTGCAGCAAGTGATTAAGAAGGCCAATGGAATCACAGAATCACAGAAACCCCACAGTGCAGATAGAGGCCATTTCGGCCCATCGAGCCTGCACCGACACATATCCCACCCTATCCCCGTAACCCCATGTATTTAATCCCCCTAACACTAAGGGTCAATTTATCATAGCCAATCAACCTAACCCGCACATCTTTGGACTGTGGGAGGAAACCGGAGCACCCGGAGAAAACCCACGCAAACACGGGGAGAATGTGCAAACTCCACACAGACAGTCGCCCGAGGCCGGATTCGAACCCGGGTCCCTGGCGCTGTGAGGCAACAGTGCTAACCACTATGCCACCTTTATTGCTAGGGGGATGGAATATAAAAACAGGGAGGTATTGCTGCAGTTGTACAAGGTATTGGTGAGACCGCACCTGGAATACTGCATACAGTTTTGGTGTCCATACTTAAGAAGACATACTTGCTCTCGAGTCAGTACAAAGAAGGTTCACTCGGTTAATCCCGGGGATGAGGGGGTGGTCATATGAGGAGAGGTTGAGTAGATTGGGACTCTACTCATTGGAGTTCAGAAGAATGAGAGGCGATCTTATTGAAACATATAAGATTGTGAAGGGGCTTGATCGGGTGGATGCGGTGAGGATGTTCCCAATGATGGGTGAAACTAGAACTAGGGGGCATAATCTTAAAATAAGGGGCTGCTCATTCAAAACTGAGATGAGGAGAAACTTCTTCACTCAGAGGGTGGTAGGTTTGTGGAATTTGCTGCCCCAGAAAGCTGTGGAAGCTACATCATTAAATAAATTTAAAACAGAAATAGATAGTTTCCTAGAAGTAAAGGGAATTAAGGGTTACGGGGAGCGGGCAGGAAATTGGACATGAGTCTAGGTTCAGAATGGTCATGGCCCTGTGGGTAGTGGAGTGGGCCCAGGGGCCGTGTAGCCTTGTTCTGCACCTACTGTGTTCTAATTCTGTGTTAGATTTCAGGAGATGGTTTTATTCCTGTTCCTGGCTGGGGTGGAGATCGCCTTTACAGAAGGTAAGTACTGTAGAAAATATAGGGACAGAGTGATCTCCTGGAAGAATTTCGATCGCCTAGATGGGTCGGAGAGGAATTTCCCAGATTTTTTTCTCCCAAATTGGCCATTGGGTCTTTATCTGGTTTTTCGCCTCTCCCGGGGGATCACATGGGTTCGGGTGGATGCAGAGTGATAGAAGATTTGAGGTTAGGATCAGATCAGCCATGATCTTATTGAATGGTGGAGCAGGCTCAAGGGGCCGATTGGCCTACTCCTGCTCCTATTTCTTATGTTCTTATGTTCTTATGAGATAAATGCCAGCATAGCAAGAGACTGTGAATCAAAACACAACGTGCACCTGGCCCAACACCCCACCCTCGATGAGGAATGTCTTTACGACCACGTCCACATCCACAGGAAACGAATATCGATCTTTGCTAAAGTCCTGAAGGACGTCGCTTTTAACCGGGTCCATACCCAGACTCCAAGAGGACCCCCCCCCCTGACCACCAGAGATCAGCGGGGTACATACCAGGACCACTACAGAGACCACCACCACACCAACCGGGACCAGAGAGGATCCCCATGCACAACAACATCAGACCTGCACCACTCCTGTCCCACAGGGGAACAGGACCGCTCCCAGCCAGACAGAGGGAGAGATGCACAGGACGTACGCAATACCTCAGACAGAGACAATCCATTAAGAGACAATAAGCAGACGTGCAGCAGCATCTACTTCTGCCTTATGGATCAGAAAATGGAAAAAATCAAGGACTAATTAATAGAAAGAACTGTAACCAAGTAGTATTAACATTTATAGACAACTGAGATGATCATTTTTTCCCACATTTAGACACAACAAACACATATTCTTTAACATATCATAGTAAAAGATCAAACTTAACATGAAATCCTTATATATTTCGACCTGGAATATCCAAGGTCTACGCTCTTCGGTGCTCGACGTGAAGAGTAGGACCCCAGAGTTCATAGATGAAACTAAAGATCTAGATATTATCATTTTACAGGAAACTTGGTATAAAGGAAAGGGACACACTGGCCATCCCCAAGGGTACACAGAGCTGGTGGTCCCCTCCAATAAATTACCAAGAGTAACCCAAGGCAGAGACTCCGGAGGCATACTGATTTGGTTTAAAACAGAGCTTAAGAATTACATCAAATTTATAAAAAAAGGGCCAAAACGACATGTGGCTCAAAATTGAGAGGGAGATTATCTCTAACACCCAAGATGTTTACATTTGCGCACTCTATATCCCCCCAATGGAATCCCCGTACTTTAAAGAGGACACATTCTCCAACATTGAGGGGGAAATGATCCAATACCAGGCCATGGGGAACATGTTGATCTGTGGTGACCTCAATTCAAGAACTGGCGAAGAACCAGACTTCACCAATAATCAGGGAAACAATTACATATTCGGGAATAACCACTTCGATATCCCTTCCCTCCCATACAGGCATAACTGCGACAAGCAGACAAATACCAACGGAAAACAGCTCCTCCAGCTCTGTCGAAGCCTGGGTCTGTACATTGTCAATGGTAGGTTCATAGGAGACCTCCTAGGAAGATCGACCTATTGCTCACCTCTTGGCTGCAGCACCGTAGACTATATGATTACGGATTTGGACCCATCCTCTTTCAGAGCATTCAGAGTCAAACCACAAACAACACTGTCAGATCACAGTCAAATTACTATGTATCTTAAAAAGACAGAAACAAACAACACAGAAACACAACCCAGTAAACTGTACAACACCAAAAAATCATACAGATGGCCAAAAACGACACAGAAAAATACCAGAAAGCAATTAGCAATGAATCAACCCAAGCTCTCTTGGACACCTTTCTGGATAACATATACACTCACAATAAAGAAGGTGTAAACCGGGCAGTGAATAACCTAAACAATATTTTTGATAATTTGGCAACAAGGTCAAACTTGAAAGCTCGAAAGAACAAACCCAAAACAAAAAACTATGAAAAATGGTTTGACCCAGATTGCCATAACATGAGGAAAAAACTTAGAAAAATATCAAACCAAAAACACAGACATCCAGAAAACGAGGAATTACGCCTTACTTATTGTCAGACACTAACACAATACAGAAACACACTCAGAACCAAAAAAGAGCAATATATTAAGAATACACTCAGCTCCATTGAGGAATCCATTGATTCCAATTGTTTCTGGGACAACTGGAATACATTACACAAAAAACAACACGACGAATTGGCCATTCAAAATGGAGACACATGGGAAAACCACTTTGAAAAATTATACCAGAAAAACACAATAAGGCCAGAACAACACCAAATATGCAAAAAACTGGAAAAGCTCGAAATGGCTATAAAAGATAACCAAAACCCGCAAGACTCCATAATAACAGAAAAAGAACTTTTGAAAAACTCAGGGACCTGCGACCAGGAAAAGCTTGCGGGGCAGACGGCATACTAAGCGAGATGATTAAACACACAGACGATAAAATGAAACTGGCTATCCTAAAACTCTTCAACTTGGTTCTGAGTGTCGGTTACTTCCCTGATATCTGGAACAAAGGACTCATAACGCCCACATACAAAAGTGGGGACAAAGTCGACCCAAACAACTGTCGAGGCATCTGTGTAAACAGTAACCTGGGGAAGGTATTCTGTAGCATCATAAACAAAAGACTTATAAACTTCCTTGAGGAGCACAATGTTCTTGAGTAAAAGCCAAATTGGATTCCTGCCAAACTATAGAACATCAGATCATATCTTCACCCTACAGACCCTAATTGACAAACACGTTCATCAAAACAAAAGCAAAATCTACGCATGCTTTATAGATTTCCAGAAGGCTTTCGACTCCATCTGGCATGACGGTTTATTCCTGAAACTTATCGAAAGCGGGATTAGGGGAAAAACATATGATGTAATTAAATCAATGTATACAAACAACAAATGTGCAGTTAAAATTGGAGACAAACAAACAAAATACTTCCCACAGGGGCGGGGGGTGACGCAGGGCTCGCCAATCTCACCGACACTCTTTGATCTATATATATAAAGCAGCTCTTCTGTCTGTCCCGATGTCTGTCCGTTCTCTATACGTTTGAAAGTTACAGAGCGTACCGACGCGCGCGTCGCCTCAAAAGAAAGCTTGCGATTCCGGACCGGTCATAGGCATATTTACGTTTCGGCCGGACAAAAACCGCGCCCGCGGTATCCGAAAAACGTTCAGCCTTCCGCTCATTAGCATCTCATTAGCGACCGTGTGACGTCGAGGTCGACCAATCGGACGGCGGGTTCCTTCCTACAGTTGAGTGTCGAGTGACTCGACGATTGACCAATCCTACGCTTCGGTGACCTGACCGGTCGACCAATCGGTGCGTGTGTGGGCGGGCCTTATCCTTCTGAACTGAGGTGAGTGGCCGCCATCTTGATTTTTCACAATTTTTTCCCCACACTTTCAGTGTGTTAGGGAAGTAAGGTAAATATTTTAATGATGTGTTAGGGAATTAAATAACAATTTAATAGGGGGGGGGGAGAGCCTCGGGAAATCGCGGGGGGGTGGGGGGGGAAGAGCCTCGGGAAATCGCGGGGGGGGGGAGAGCCTCGGGAAATCGTGGTGGGGGGGGGGAGAGCTGATGAGTTTAAAAAAAACAAGAGGCCGCCAGTTGCGCGGCCGCCTTGACGACGGCACGCATTCGCACGGCCCCCGTTACCCCGGCAACGGGGCACGCCGGCGGTCTTGCCTGCTCCCTGCGGGCCGCCCGCACTGACCGCGCATGCGCCGCCCGCACTGACCGCGCATGCGCCGCCCGCGAGAGCCCGCTCCCGGCGCCGGCCGCCGCTCAGCATTCCCGCTATCGCAACGGCACCGGACCTCAGGCGCTAGGCAGGGAGAGGGGCCGGAGAGAGGGACAGAGGGGAGCAGGGGAGTGGGGGAGGGGTGGGGGTGGGCGAGGGAGGGAGACAGGGGAGGGGAGGGAGGGAGACAGGGGAGGGGAGGGAGGGAGACAGGGGAGGGGAGGGAGGGAGAGGAGGGGAGGGAGAGGAGGGGAGGGGAGGGAGAGAGGGGAGGGGAGGGAGGGATAGGACAGTGAGGTGTGGGGACTGCTAACACAACAAGAATTTGCAAAATGGGACAAACACCCAATTGAGATCCTACATGCAGAATTCTGTAAAAGTATCCTCCGGACTCAAAGGAAAACCGTAAACAATGCATGCAGGGCAGAACTAGGCCAATATCCATTAATAATCACTATCCAAAAAAGAGCCACCAAATTTTGGAAACACCTAGAAATGAGCAACCCCCAATGCTATCATTACGAAGCCCTGAAATGCCAAGAGAGGACCATAAAGAAGAATACCCTCAGTTAACTAGTCCTGGGACTCAGTGAAGTAACTACTAACACTACTAACAATAACCAGCCCCAGGACAGTGACAGCGTAATACAAAGAATTCGACCCAACA